>NC_060069.1:4320000-4634264 GCF_922984935.1 Meles meles
AATTATCCCTTTATTCAACAAGTATCTACCAGTGGACTGCTGTGGGCCAAGCTCTTTCAGGGGACCTGTGCTCAGAAATGAGGAAGCCACCATCTTCACCCTCAAGACGTTCACAGTCAGGAAACATTGGACTGATGTGTAAACCCGGGGTCCTCAGCCGTATGGAGGGTGAGGGATGGCAGAAGAAGAAAACGTTCCTGACCTAGTAATACCTGAACGAAGTTTTAAAGTCAAAGAAGACTTAGCTAGATTAAGAAAAAGAAATAGGGTATGTAATGCAAAGGCAATATCCCATGTAGAGGCCCAGAGGTGTGAAACAGCCTGGTTACAGCTGAAGAAACATAAAGAATCCTGTTTTTTTCTGAGATTGGGAGAAGAGGAGGCTAAAGATGTTGGAAACCAGACTGGGAGTTGGGGAGACCCAATATACTAAGATAAGGAGTTTGAAAGCATGCCCAAACCATAGGGAGTCACTAAGGAATGTGACAGGATGGGGGTGGGGATTTCTCTACAAATTAATTTGATTGTAATCCAGGATACTGATTCCCAGTTTAAAAAAAAATAAGAAAATTTTCACTGCAGTATTTATTAATAGGACATAAACTAGAGCAAAGAGTCCTCAGAACCAGATGTCTTGCTATTCTCTTCCTGGATTTAATTAAGAAAACACTTTTTGTCCTGGGAGGAGACACCTCCTGGCAGGGCCTTCCTGGTTTGGAAAGTGACCTATGTGTTTGCAAAGCCTTTAGGCTGTTTAACACATTGGTGTGACAAATACATGTCTCCAGTGTTTCCTCAGTCAGAGAGAGAAGTATGAAGTTTCTCCCTAACTCCGAAACTAAGCATTGACTGCACATGCCTATAGATTTTTCCAGAAGACACAATGGTGGCCCAGCATCACTCAGACATAGGTGAAATAACTAGTCTTTACTAAAAACTGAACCCATGCTAGGAACAAAGATGAAAACAACGCCATGTGACATAACTTGTAACTCTGCAGGTTAGAAAATTATAATTTAAGGGGCACCTGGGTGGCTCAGTGGGTTAAGCCGCTGCCTTTGGCTCAGGTCATGATCTCAGGGTCCTAGGATCGAGTCCCGCATAGGGCTCTCTGCTCGGCAGGGAGCCTGCTTCCTCCTCTCTCTCTGCCTGTCTCTGCCTACTTGTGATCTCTGTCTGTCAAATAGATAAAATCTTTTTTAAAAAATTATAATTTAATTACAAAGTGGTACTTGTTCGCTATATAAAATACAAAAAATATTTTTGAAGGTGAAAATTGAAATCACCCATAATTTCACCTTTCAGAGATGACCACAATTAACATTCTCCTGTATTTCCTCCCAAACTTTTTTCCATGAATATGGAATACATACAGTTGTAGGAGCTTAGAATTGTCACTGGTAGTTTTATGTTTTATCTCAATCAGATATTCCTAATTTTTCACATTTATGAAATAAATAACAGTTTGCTAAACTGATCTCATGTACTTTTGACAGTTTTATCATATTTCTTAGAGATCAAGTTTTTCATGGAAAAGTTGGGAGCAAATTAGAGGTATCACTCTCACTAGTAATACTTCCTGCTAAACAGTATATCCTAATTTCTTAGTTCATGTTATGCCATTAGCATTTCCCCATGTCATTAAGTATTCTTTAAAGTCTGATTTCAATAAATGTGAAAGGTTTCAATATAAGGATAATCTATCCAATATTTCATTGAAATCGTTTCTTATTCCTCAACAGTTAGGATATTTTTAGCCTTTTAATACTAATAGATATATAATATGATGATATAAAACTAATTTATGTAATACTCATATATAAATCTTTGATCACATCTCTGAATATTTATTTAGGACAAACTAGGAATGAGACCTAGTAGATTTTTTTTTTCATTTTATTTATTTTTTCAGCGTAACAGTATTCATTCTTTTTGCACAACACCCAGTGCTCCTAGTAGATTTTTACAGGATTTTCTCTCTCATACAAAGGGGACCCAGTGTTTTGCAAAGAGGTCTGCTCCTTTAAAAGCCTTAGTCTGTCCAGATGTTGCCCTTTGGTTTAAACTTGAGATTGTGCGATTCCCTAAAGCGTCTTCTTTGATCTATCCATTTCATCCCCTTATAGACAAGAGCTTTTTGAGTTTTCCTCTTTGTCCATTCTCTCCCTGTGCCCAGCTCAGACCATTCTGAAACAAAGTGGGGCGCCTGTCTCCCCTTCCTCCATGTTTGCCCCCACACCTCCCCTTCAGTGCCTTCTCTGCAGAGATTCCAGTGCCCAGGGATAGGATGAGCTATAACTAAGGTGTTAGATTCTTAAGTCCTTCCTCCCAGAGTCTGTAAGGATTTAATCAGTTGGGAATTCCATAATTACTGTCATTTCATTTTTTTAAATTATTTCATTTATTTATCTAAGAGAGAGAGTGCAAGAGAGAACGTGAACAGAGGGAGGTAAGGGGTAGAGGAGAGGGGCAGAGGGAGAGGGCGAAGCAGATTCCCCCACTGACTAGGGAGCCCAACAACAGGGGGCTCCATCCCAGGACCCCAAGATCATGACCTGAGCTGAAGGCAGTGGCTTAACTGACTGAGCCACCCAGGTGCCCCAATTACTTGCATTTTAAAAGAGGATCCTGGAGAAGGAACAATGCTTAAACTCAAAAGAATTAATCACTAATGGTGGAAATCATGAAATAAACTAACAAAAAAAAAAAATCAAACCAGAGAAAGAGAGGTTTAGAGTCAGAGAAGGAGGAGGAAGGAAGGTAACTGAGCCAAATGCGGAGCCCTGGGAATATTCCCCCCTGGGGTCAGTGGCATGGGCTCTCAGGAGAGAGCCTAAAGGAGAATGGGTGGGAAGTCCTCCTGGTGAGGAATGAGCAGAGGGAGATGGTGGGGGTGGGAGGGCAGTGGAGCCTTTGGCTGCCAGATAAGGAGTCTGGCATCATACCTAAAGACAACAAGGGGGCCACTACTCTAGGGTCTCAGGTGAAAGGGTATTGTGCAGAAGCCAGTGTCTGTGGATTATTCTATGTAACGTGGGCTTGATAAATTGTGGAAGAAAGGAACAGAAGAATCAACCAGTCAACTACAGCACTGTAACAACTAATATTTCCTAAGTGTGTATTTGTATGTCAGGCGCTGTTAAGTGTCTCACATGTATTAATTTGTTTAAAAACTGGCCCAGATCTTGTTGTTAGTATGTTGTCAGTATGACTATGACCCTGTTTTATAGATAAGGAAACTTGGCAACAGGGAGGTTCCGTTACTTACCTAAAGTTCCAGAGCGGGTAAGCAGCAGGACAAGGATTCAAGCCCAAGTGCTTAGCCCCTCCCCAGACACGGCCGTGCCCTTGACTGTGGAGGCAGCTGTGGCCATGGAAAGACAGAGCATGGGGAAGTCACTATGCAGACAGTCTATGTTCTGAGGCATGTGGAGAAAGAGAGATATGGACACAGCAAAGGCCAGAGCCAGGAGGTAAGAAATGTGTGGTGTTCCAGAGCAGCATGACCACCCCTTCTAAACTCATCCGGTTTCTGGCAAATTCCAGGCAGGCCTCTGCTGCACTCACTACCACTGACGTCTGAGGACTGGTAGTTCCCTTACTGGACACCAGATGTATGCCAGGCACGGAACTAGCAGCTTAACATGTATTATCTTGTTTGTTTCTCATAGGAAAACTATTTTAGCTTCGATTTTATAGATGAAAAAGACTGAGGCTCCACGAAGTAATGGGACTTGCCCAAGACATATAGCTATGAGAGCACCAAGATGGAACTCAGGGAAAGTCTGACCCCAAAGGCTATCGTTCCCTGTCCGCTCCACTGACAATAATACTTCTGGTTCTAGTCTTTGGGTCCTTCCTTTTCTGTTTCCCAGAGGAGACTCCTTTCCCATCAAGGAAGGAAGGCTAAGCCCTCCCTCACTTAGGTTTATAATCAACACTCCTCCCAATACTCTTCCCTCCCCATGCCTCCATCAAAAAGAAAATAACCTCTCAGTCCCTGGACCTGGAGGTTGATGATGTAGGTCATCCTCAGTGCATGACCTTGTCTAGATATTTCCTCTCCTTTTTTGAATTCCCAGGGAGCAAGTTCCCTTGGGAATAGGCATAAGATAAAGAATCAGGAAGCCTGGCTTAAAGTCATGGCTCCTTGGCTCATGGATGTAAGATTACGAGCAAGCCTCAATTTCCTCTTGGGTTATTGGGAGAACCAAGTGCAATGATGCATGTGAAAAGCTTTGTGAACTGGAAAGCCCTATGTATCTATTCCACACCACCAACCCATTCTCTCTCGTCAGTCAGGATTGAGTCCAGAATAACTGTCCCCAGTGTTGCTTCCTCCACATTAGGGGAGATGAAACTGTGGACAGGGAAGTCTGGACATCCATCAGACGTCGGCTGTGAGCAGAACTGCCTGCCTGCGGAGCCTGCCGGAGTCCGGGCTGGGCAAGATGGCTGGCGTTTGTATGGGGCTTTGCAGCTTACAAAGTACATCAGCATCTGTCATCTGGTTGCTTCACAGCCACCCTGTGAGGCAAGAAGTTGGACAGCATTATCCCTTCTGGTCAAAAGAGAAAAGGGGGTCTTCAGAGAGGTTAATAAATTGCCTAAAGTCACATAGTTACTGAGTGGAGAGCTTGGCTCATAAAGGGTCTTAGGTCTCCTGGTCCACGGCTGCCTCTAGCTTTTCCCAGCGGGCCTGGGGTCCAAGGCCCAACCTCATCGCAGCTGCACACTGCATCCAGCATGTGCCGTAGACTGGCCGATGTAATGAGGCATTGTATAAATGTGTAGTTTTCTACAAATTCTGTATAAATCTATAATGATACATAAATTATGTAAATTAGGCATATAGTAATTTTTATTTTGCAGGGTTTTGTTTTAATCTCAAATTGGGAACATTTGTTCAAACACTTTGGAAGACCCTTGATAACCCGAACAGCCCTAAACACTGTCAGTAGAGCCTAGCAGTTAAAGCCGCCCACTCCCCAACACGGCCGCCTCTCCCTGCCACAGCTCAGAGTGTTCTGATATGTTCAACTCACCTCACGGAAGTTCAGATGTGGGATCTCCTCCCCACCAGTGGGCTAGAACGCCAGGAGGACCCTTTAGGTGGACAGGTGGCCACGGGGCTGTCACGGGGAATGCTCACCACCTCCACCTTTCTTCAAGTCCTACCTTAACTACCCCTCTGTGGAGGCCTTCCCTGACTCCACCAAGCTGGTGAAGGTGTTACTTTTCTGTACACCCACAGTGCCCAGTAATGAGCTCAATCATTCTATGGTGAATGTGAGTTGTTTGCATGACTTCTCTTCTAGACAGGGAACAGCTGAGGCCAGGGACTGCATTTAGGTTATCTCCATCTCCCTCAACATAACCCTGGATAAATGCTTCAGAAGCGAATGAGTGAGTGAAACAATGAACGAATCAATGGAATGTTCTTTACATCACCTCTAGCTCTTAAGTGCTCCTCTCCTCCTTCTCCTGTGTGTTAGAGAAAAGGGGGAGGCATGGCAATTAAAGCTAGAGAAATAGCACTTTTAAAAATAGCTTTAATAGAGTGGTTTTTTCAAAGATTTTATTTGTTTATTTGGCGCACACACAGAGAGAGAGCGAGAACACAAGCAGGGGGAGCAGCAGAGGGAGAAGAGGAGAGGCCTCCCACTGAGCAGGGTGCCCGATGCGGGACTCGATCCTAGGACTCTGGGATCACAACCTGAGCCAAAGGCAGATACTAAACAGTGGAGCCACCCGGCACCCTGAAAGTTTTGTTTCTAAGGTCCCAGCTCTTATAGGCTCCCAAATAGATGGCCCTGTGGTACAGAGCCTGGCAAGAGAAGTGAGGTGTGCTAATGGTCTCTCATATTCATGATCCTCTAAACTTGTTTAAGGACAGTGAATTATCTTTTTTCCATTCCTTACCAGGTCGCTAATATCCAAGCTGCAGTGACCAAGTGTTTTCTATGCAGCAATTTCAATTTATCCACTTCCTTTGGTAACTACCTTTTTTTTTTTTTTTTTTAATATACCTTAGGGCTTTCTCCTTGACCTACAAAACAGCACTGTGCACTCTGTGTTCTTTGGGGAGACGTCCTCTGGAACCTTTATTTGGAAAAGCGAATGTGCGCCAGAGCCTGTCGCCCTCAGTGGGAAGTTTGAGTCCTCTCACTGGGGAACGGTTGGAGCTATTTCAGCTGGGCTTCCACTTCTTCCTTTAATGAAGTGGTACCTATTTGGATGATAAGGAGCCACTGAAAATTGGGAACATCTTACAAATGCAAAATGCCCTTTTATATAGAAATGTATATCTTACTTTAGAATGTGTCCTGTAATATTATTCTAGTATAATAAGGACTCCTACAAGGGATTTATAATAACTTGGGGAAATGTTTATGAAATAATAAAAGCAGAATGTGAAATTATATATACAGTATGTCTTCAATTCTATACTTTCCAATGAAAAATGTACATAGAAAAAAGAAAGGCAGTTTTCTCATTTAATCTTCACAACAACTCTGTGGTCTTATTACATGGAATTATTAAATAATCTGCCCAAAGCTGTACCTTTATATGTGTTGCCCAAGGTCACAGTGAATGTGTAAATGTTGGATTCTGCATGTATATTATATGCAGGCCTGAATTTGGGAAGGAAGAGGGGTACTTGGAGCTCTGCCCTTTGGAACTGCCCTTTCCTAGGACCCTGGTATTTCATTTGTCCGAATGGCTGGCTTGGGCCAGCGACATGGGACTCAGATGACTTTTAACTTTCAGGTAGAAACTTTAAGAGCCACTGTGCAATCTCCACGCTCTCTGTTGCTTCTGCCTAAAGACTGGGCAGGCTGCCAAAGAAAGGCGGCCCTGTCTTCTGGATCCTGGAAGAATGACACCATGAAGCAGAATTGATACATAGCATGATCAAGAAATGTCACTGTGTGGTTTTAAACCACTGAAATTTGGAAGACGTTTCTCACCACGACATACCACAATAAAATCTGGCCTGTTCTGACTGATCTGAAGGCAGGGAACATTGAAGATAGCTGACAAAAGATGTCTTACAGTTTAAATGGGAGGGGGTGTGAAGTTAGGTCTTAGAACCAGACCTGAATTTAACACAAGCCAAACTTGGCTGAACTTACTTCCATATTTTAAAAACAAGGATTATAATATATCACATAAAGAGTTGTTGTATGAGGGTACCTGGGTGGCACAGTTGGTTAGGTGTCAGACTCTTAGTTTTGGCTCAGGTCGTGATCTCAGTGTTGTGGGATCGAGGCCCACATTGGGTTCTGCACTCAGTGTGACATTGGCTGGAGACTTTCTCTCCCTCTCCTCCTCCCTTCTATCCCTTTGCACATAGGCATGTGACTCTGACTTCCTCTCTCTCTCCAAAATAAATAAATATTTTTTTAAGTTGTGTATTAAATTAGATAGTGCATATAAAGCACCTGCCACTTAGAAAAAAAATAGGAACTGATTATTATAAAAATTTTTCCCCAGGGGTGCCTGGGTGGCTCAGTGGGTTAAGTATCCACTTTCGGCTCAGGTCATGATTTCAGGGTTCTGGGATTGAGCTCTGCATTGGGCACAGTGGGGAGCCTGCTTCACCCTCTCACTCTCCTTCGGTGCTCTCTCTCTCTCAAATAAATAAAATCTTTTAGAAATTTTTCACCATAATTTTTATAAAGATGCCCCAGTGCTAATGTGTGTGTAAAACAAGTATGGTTGGGAGGAGGAGTCAAGATGGCGGAGAAGTAGCAGCCTGAGACTACATCAGGTAGCAGGAGATCAGCTTGATAGCTTATCTAAACATTACAAACACCTACAAATCCAACGGGAGATCGAAGAGAAGAAGAACACAAATTCTAGAAACAGAAAGTCAACCACTTTCTGAAAGGTAGGACTGGCGGAGAAGTGAATCTAAAACGACGGGAAGATAGACTGCGGGGGGAGGGGCCGGCTCCCGGCAAGCGGCGGAGCAACGGAGCACAAAATCAGGACTTTTAAAAGTCTGTTCCACTGAGGGACATCGCTCCAGAGGCTAAACCGGGGTGAAGCCCACACGGGGCCAGCGGGGCCCCAGGCCCCGCAGGGTCACAGAAGGATCGGGGGTGTCAGAGTGTCGGAGAGCTCGCAGGTATTAGAATGGAGAAGCCGGCTACAGAGACAGAGCTGAGGACTGAACTCTCAGCTCGGGGTTACCTTGAACTGGTCGCGGGCTGGGTGAGCTCGGAGCGCGGCTGGAGGCTGGGGATATGGGACTGATTGGGTGCTGTCCTCTGGGGGCGCACTGAGGAGTGGGGCCCCGGGCTCTCGGCTCCTCCGGGCCGGAGACTAGGAGGCCGCCATTTTCATTCCCGTCCTCCGGAACTCTACGGAAAGCGTTCAGGGAACAGAAGCTCCCAAAAGCGAACCTGAGCAGATTACTTAGTCCAGCTCCCGGTAAAGGCAGTGAAATTCCGCCTCGGGCAAAGACACTTGAGAGTCACTACAACAGGCCCCTCCCCCAGAAGATCAACAAAATATCCAGCCAGGACGAAGTTCATCTATCAAGGAAAGCAGGTTCAATACCTAGGACAGCAGCAGAATCCCAGAGGAGGAGAAAGCAAAGCACGGAACTCATGGCTTTCTCCCCATGATTCTTTAGTCTTGTGGTTAATTCAGTTTTTTGTTTCAATTTTTTTTCTATCTTTTTTCTTCTTCTGCTAAATTTTTTAAAACTTTTACCCTTTTCTTTTTTTAACATTTTTTGACTAGTCCATCTAAAATATATTTTTTTCTTTCTTTTTTATATTTTTTCTTTATTTGTTTTATTATTTAAATTTTTTTCTTTTTTTTCCTGAACCTCTTTTTATCCCCTTTCTCCCCCCCACCCCCCCACAATTTGGGTCTCTTCTGATTTGGTTACAGCGCATTTTTCTGGGGTCTTTGCCACCCTTTTCGTATTTTATTTGATCCTTCATATCCTCTTATCTAGACAAAATGACAAGGCAGAAAAAATCACCAAAAACAGAAGAACAAGAGGCAGTACCAAAGGCTAGGGACATAATCAACACTGACATTGGTAATATGTCAGATCAAGAGTTCAGAATGACGATTCTGAACGTTCTAGCCGGGCTCAAAAAAGGCATGGAAGATATTAGAGAAACCCTCTCTGGAGATACAGAAGCCCTTTCTGGAGATATTAAAGAACTAAAATCTAACCAAGTTGAAATCAAAAAAGCTATTAATGTGCAATCAAAAATGGAGGCTCTCGCTGCTAGGATAAATGAGGCAGAAGAAAGAATTAGTGATATAGAAGACCAAACGACAGAGAATAAAGAAGCTGAGCAAAAGAGGGACAAACAGCTACTGGACCACAAGGGGAGAATTCAAGAGATAAGTGACACCATAAGACAAAACAACATTAGAATAATTGGGATTCCAGAAGAAAAGAAAGAGAGAGGGGAGCAGAAGTTCTATTGGAGAGAATTATTGGAGAGAATTTCCCTAATATGGCAAAGGGAACAAGCAGAAAAATCCAGGAGATGCAGAGAACCCCCCTCAAAGTCAACAAGAATAGGTCCACACCCCGTCACCTAATAGTAAAATTTACAAGTCATAGTGACAAAGAGAAAATCCTGAAAGCAGCCCGGGAAAAGAAGTCTATAACATACAATGGTAAAAATATTAGATTGGCAGCAGACGTATCCACAGAGACCTGGCAGGACAGAAAGAGCTGGCATGATATATTCAGAGCACTAAATGAGAAAAACATGCAGCCAAGAATACTCTATCCAGCTAGGCTATCATTGAAAATAGAAGGAGAGATAAAAATCTTCCAGGAGAAACAAAAACTGAAAGAATTTGCAAACACCAAACCAGCTCTACAGGAAATATTGAAAGGGGTCCTCTAAGCAAAGAGAGAGCCTAAAAGTAGTATATCAGAAAGGTACAGAGACAATATACAGTAACAGTCACCTTACAGGCTAATAATGGCATTAAATTCATATCTCTCAATAGTTACCCTGAATGTTAATGGGCTAAATGCCCCAATCAAAAGACACAGGGTATCAGAATGGATAAAAAAACAAAACCCAGCTATATGTTGCCTAAAAGAAACTCATTTTAGACACGAAGACACCTCCAGATTTAAAGTGAGGGGGTGAAAAACAATTTACCATGCTAATGGCCATCAGAGGAAAGCTGGGGTGGCAATCCTTATAACAGATCAATTAGATTTTAAGCCAAAGACTATAATAAGAGATGAAGAAGGACACTATATCCTACTCAAAGGGTCTGTCCAACAAGAAGATCTAACAATTTTAAATATCTATGCCCCTAACGTGGGAGCAGCCAACTATATCAACCAATTAATAACAAAATCAAAGAAACACATCAATAATAAATCAATAATAGTAGGGGACTTGAACAAGTATGAAGATAGTACTTAAATACTGAGGACATCATCAAAAGAAATGAAATCTTGCCATTTGCGACGACGTGGATGGAACTAGAGCGTATCATGCTTAGTGAAATAAGCCAATCGGAGAAAGACAACTATCATATGATCTCCCTGATATGAGGACATGGAGAAGCAACATGGGGGGGTAGGGGGATAGGAGAAGAATAAATGAAACAAGATGGGATTGGGAGGGAGACAAACCATAAATGACTCTTAATCTCATAAAACAAACTGGGGGTTGCTGGGGGGAGGTGGGATTGGGAGAGGGGGAGCGGGCTATGGACATTGGGGAGGGGAGGCGAACCATAAGAGACTATGGACTCTGAAAAACAACCTGAGGGTTTTGAAGGGTCAGGGGTGGGAGGTTGGGGCAACCTGAGGGTTTTGAAGGGTCAGGGGTGGGAGGTTGGGGGAACAGGTGGTGGGTAATGGGGAGGGCACGTTTTGCATGGAGCACTGGGTGTTGTGCAAAAAGAATGAATACTGTTATGCTGAAAAAATAAATAAAATGGGAAAAAAAAAAAGAACTACAGACCAATATCCTTGATGAACACAGATGCAAAAATTCTCGCCAAAATACTAGCCAATAGGATTCAACAGTACATTAAAAGGATTATTCACCAGGACCAAGTGGGATTTATTCCAGGGCTGCAGGGTTGGTTCAACATCCACAAATCAATCAATGTGATAGAACACATTAATAAAAGAAAGAACAAGAACCATATGATACTCCCAATAGATGCTGAAAAATTATTGGACAAAATACAGCATCCCTTCCTGGTCAGAACTCTTCAAAGTGTAGGGATAGAGGGCACATACCTCAATATTATCAAAGCCATCTATGAAAAACCCACCGCAAATATCATTCTCAATGGAGAAAAACTGAAAGCTTTGCCGCTAAGGTCAGGAACACGGCAGGGATGTCCATTATCACCACTGCTATTCAACATAGTACTAGAAGTCCTAGCCTCAGCAATCAGACAACAAAAAGAAATTAAAGGCATCCAAATCGGCAAAGAAGAAGTCAAACTATCACTCTTCGCAGATGATATGATACTATATGTGGAAAACCCAAAAGACTCCACTCCAAAACTGCTGGAACTTGTCCAGGAATTCAGTAAAGTGTCAGGATATAAAATCAATGCACAGAAATCAGTTGCATTTCTGTACACCAACAACAAGACAGAAGGAAGATAAATTAAGGAGTCCATCCCATTTACAATTGCACCCAAAACTATAAGATACCTAGGAATAAACCTAACCAAAGAGGCTAAGAATCTATACGCAGAAAACTATAAAGTACTCATGAAAGAAATTGAGGAAGACACAAAGAAATGGAAAAATGTTCCATGCTCCTGGATTGGAAGAATAAATATTGTGAAAATGTCTATGTTACCTAAAGCAATCTACACATTTAGTGCAATCCCTATCAAAATCCCATGCTTTTTTTTTCAAAGAAATGGAACAAATCATCCTAAAATTTATATGGAACCAGAGAAGACCTCGAATAGCCAAAGGAATATTGAAAAAGAAAGCCAAAGTTGGTGGCATCACCATTCCGGACTTCAAGCTCTATTACAAAGCTGTCATCATCAAGACAGCATGGTACTGGCACCAAAACAGACACATAGATCAATGGAACAGAATAGAGAGCCCAGAAATAGACCCTCAACTCTATGGTCAACTAATCTTCAACAAAGCAGGAAAGAATGTCCAATGGAAAAAAGACAGCCTCTTCAATAAATGGTGCTGGGAAAATTGGACAGCCACATGCAGAAAAATGAAATTGGACCACTTCCTTACACCACACACAAAAATAGAATCAAAATGGACGAAGGACCTCAATGTGAGAAAGGAATCCATCAAAATCCTTGAGGAGAACACACGCAGCAACCTCTTTGACCTCAGCCGCAGCAACATCCTCCTAGGAACATCAGCAAAGGCAAGGGAAGCAAGGACAAAAATGAACTATTGGGACTTCATCAAGATCAAAAGCTTTTGCACAGCAAAGGAAACAGTTAACAAAACCAAAAGACAACTGACAGAATGGGAGAAGATATTTGCAAATGACATATCAGATAAAGGGCTAGTATCCAAAATTTATAAGGAACTTAGCAAACTCAACACCCAAAGAACAAACAATCCAACCAAGAAATGGGCAGAGGACATGAACAGACATTTCTGCAAAGAAGACATCCAGATGGCCAACAGAGACATGAAAAGGTGTTCCACATCACTGGGCATCAGGGAAATACAAATCAAAACCACAATGAGATATCACCTCACACCAGTCAGAATGGCTAAAATTAACAAGTCAGGAAATGACAGATGCTGGCAAGGATTCGGAGAAAGGGGAACCTTCCTCCACTGTTGGTGGGAATGCAAGCTGGTGCAATCACTCTGGAAAACAGCATGGAGGTTCCTCAAAAAGTTGAAAATAGAACTACCCTATGACCCAGCAATTGCACTACTGGGTGTAAAGATACAAACGCAGTGATCCGAAGGGGCACCTGTATCCGAATGTTTATAGCAGCAATGTCTACAATAGCCAAACTATGGAAAGAACCTAGATGTCCATCAACAGATGAATGGATAAAGAAGAAGTGGTATATATACACAATGGAATACTATGCAGCCATCAAAAGAAATGAAATCTTGCCATTTGCGACGACGTGGATGGAACTAGAAGGTATCATGCTTAGTGAAATAAGTCAATCGAAGAAAGACAACTATCATATGATCTCCCTGATATGAGGACGTGGAGATGCAACATGGGGGGTTAGGGGGATAGGAGAAGAATAAATGAAACCAGATGGGATTGGAAGGGAGACAAACCATAAGTGACTCTTAATCTCACAAAACAAACTGGGGGTTGCTGGGGGGAGGTGGGGTTTGGAGAGGGGGAGAGGGTTATGGACATTGGGGAGGGTATGTGTTATTGTGAATGCTGTGAAGTGTGTAAACCTGGTGATTCACAGACCTGTACCCCTGGGGATAAAAATACATTATATGTTTATAAAAAAAAAAAGAAAGAAAGGATGAATACCCAACTTTTGTAGCAACATGGACGGGACTGGAAGAGATTATGCTGAGCGAAATAAGTCAAGCAGAGAGAGTCAAGTATCATATGGTTTCACTTATTTGTGGAGCATAACAAATGACATGGAGGACATTGGGAGATGGAGAGGAGAAGGAAGTTGAGGGAAATTGGAAGGGGAGGCGAAACATAAGAGACTATGTACTCTGAAAGACAACCTGAGGGTTTTGAAGGGGCGGGGGTGGGAGGTTGGGGGAACCAGGTGGTGGGTAATAGGGAGGGCACGTATTGCATGGAGCACTTGGTGTTGTGCAAAAACAATGAATACTCTTATGCTGAAAAATAAATTAATTAAAAAAAAAAAAGTATGGTTGTACTTTTTCAGTTTTGAATTTGTTCTTTCTACCAATGAACAAAAAGATCGTCATGACCTTAGTTTTCCCTCTACCAAACAGTAATAAATACATAATATATAACATTAATATATTCACATATTTCTAAGAGGAAAAAACATGATTATCTTGATTTTAAAAATTAACATTAATAAAAATTAATATTAAGATAAAATTAACAGAAGGAAAATAACATCATTGAAAAACCATTTAACAAATATGATAATTGAAGCTCAATTGTACATAACATCAGTCTAAGGAAATAATGGAATAACATTAAGAAATAATGGCATCTAACTTCCTTTAAATCTAAATTCCTACCCTGGCAAATACATGCTTTCTGTCTTCAACAGACTTTCAGTCTGAGAAAATTAAACACACAAAAGATCGATGGCAACTGGAAGTCACATATGAATATATGCCAGAATTATTCCACTTGTAGCTCTCATGCTTTATGAAATTTTAGAATATAACTCTCCCACTACTTCTTAGATTACATAATGAGTCTACACTTTTTTTTCTCTTCCACCCACATAAAAAAGGAACATTTGTGGATATGTCAGATTATGACTATTTCTTCATAATTTGATATACCTGACTGAAAGTCAGATCATTATTTTGCAGATATTTCTGTAAAAAGTGGAAAATTTTCATCCTCTTTCTCAATGCCACATCACATCCTTCTACCTCCTTCTTAGGACTCCCCTAAGACAGCAGAGTTGGTAATCTATTGGTCAGAGTTCAGGATGTTCCTCATACACTTTCATATTTTTACGGGTTGTCATGCCTTAAAATACAGAATCATATGTATAATGCCTCTTCTATACACAATCTTAAAGAGACACAAATTAAAGCTGCTGTGAGAGATCCTGCTGGCTCCCTTAGTAAGTCCACCTCTCAGTTGTCCAAGATCAATAGTGGGGGAAGAATCTCACTGGCAATATGACTGTGTCCCCCAGTCCCAATAGGTCTATGAGATTGACCTTCCCATTAGGAGGATACTAACCACCTCAGTGGTCAGTGTTTGCCCTAGAAATGCTGCTCCCTCAGCACATGCCCAAAGTATGACTCAGAGTTCTTCACTTGAGTCCCTTCAGACCACCTTAAGGAAGCCTTTTCCTATTTACTCTCAGTGGGGACAGTGTGGGCCCAGTCATAGGAAAGCCTGTGAGGATAATTTCTCACCCTTACTACTACTACTGCTCCCAAGAACCCCACCCCCAACATACACACAGTCTCAGGCTCCTCAAGGAACCAACTTACCTTGCCCCACTCCAGTAGACACACCAATTGGAAGTTCAACTCTAGGCCAGAGATCCTCCCCTAACCCCCACCCTCCAGGTCTTGTCTGACTGTGACCACGGGGCCCAGCTTAGGTTAGCCATCTGGGACTGCCTGCAGCAAACTGGATTGTAAATGCAGAGGAGAGAGTAAAGCCATGTCCTCCTAGTCTTGCTCATTTAGACACTGAGACAGGACAGACACTTAGTCACACTTTCAGCAGCTAGAGGCACTCCTCATTTCATAAATTACTTCATCACAGTCTCCTCCAAAACCCAAACCATTTCTCCAACTTGGGAATTCTTTCCAGAAAGACTTATTCCATGTCACATTCAGCCCATTGTTTCTTCACGTTTCTGTCTTTTTAAAATGCTCCTACTTTCTGTACTAACCTGAGCAAAGATGTACAAAAACACAGCTTTCACACTTCTCTTAGGTTCTTTTCTTTCATTGCGTTGAGCTGCAATGTCCTTCCATTCAACACTCTTCCCTTCCAGTCCTCCACACCTGTATGAAGAATTTCCTTTTAGAACTTATTTCTATTAAGTTTGGTTTCTCATACTAAGGAACTAGTATTTGTAATGTTCATAGATATTGAAAAATTATAAACCAGGTAACTCTTCCTTTTTCTCCTTTATCTGCCAGGAAACTCAGAGCCAAACTTACTGCTCAATTATGGAAACTAAGTTGGGTCCACATATCTACATCATGTTTCATCTGAAGTTTTTTGTTTATATTTCTCTATTTATTATACAGGTTTCTATATGCATCCTCAACTCTTGCAAAACCCATAGAGGAATATAGATGGCACATGGATAGCTAACCAGGTGGAGAGATAGATAATTAATAGATATTAATAGGTCAAAAGAAATTTCCAACTCACTGGCCATCTGTTCAACCAGATTTCTTTACTGAATGTCCATGATCTCCTGAGTAGTAAATTCTTCTCTTCTTCAGTTTTTGTCCTCACTCTGGGCTATGTTTTCCCCTTCAGGAAGTCACAATCAGAGAGAAGGAATATTATCCTTCAGGGGAAAATAGGCACAGAGCCTGTCACATGTTGTGGCAGTGGTCCGGGCAGGGCTGACTCAGGTCTCCTGGTTTCCAGCCCAGTGATCTTTCTATCACATTGTTCTGCTTTTTGTGCAGTTTATCACATGGAAAGCCCACAGTTAAAGGCAGAGTTCAAACTAACCACATATTTTTTGAGTCCTGTTCTCACCTTATCTCCATCCTTTCCTGGGTCAGGGATTTTCCCTTCCCTTATCTTTTCCTTGAACATGTTTACCTTTTACAGCACTTTCTTTATGTTCCATTTTCAATCCTTCACTTGCAGTATTTTCTCTGTTTAAACACACACACACACACACACACACACACACACAAAGCCACAATACTCTTAACTGCCTACCTGGCCTGCTGCCATAGATACTCAATAGATGTGCCTTCTCTTCCTCTACACACTTCAACACGTATTTAAATGCTCCTCTCCCTTCTTCTCTGCCCCATCCCTATACATACACCTTTCTATATATATTGACCTGTGAACTCTGCCAAGAGTTCTGAACCAGCAGAGAAAGAATAGATTCATGTCAATGTCATCTGCTGAGAAAAAATAGAAATAAAAAAGGTGACAGTCTATTGAATTGGAATATCAAAAAGCACTCACTGTTTCCAATGCCTTTTCATATCCTCGGCATATTTGGTGTTTGTGTTTGTATAGCCAGGGAAAATAATGTCTGTCTGTTCTTCATCATTTGATTTTTACTGAATAAACTCGACTTCAATAAGGTCACAAGACAGAAGTTGATGGTTGGTAGTGGACATTTGTGGTAAATTCTTCAATATCTATTCCATCTGGGGATCCAAGTGGTTCCAAGGAAACTAACTCTGCTCTCTGCTGCCAAAAGGGAGCACATGTCTTAAGTCTAAGAAAATCAGGACATTCCACCTCCTAGCCTAATCAAAAGCTCTCTCTCCTTCTCTGGAAATAGGAAGTCTAAAACTTCTCCAGTCATTTTACTATCACAAGGCCGACCAGCTTGATGATGAAGCCAAAATGTGGATAATAGCAAAGAAATGAAGCCAGGGCCCTGATGACATCATGAACCTCTAGATTAGACTTTACCCAAACTTGATTTTTTGGTTATATGAATTAATAAATCTTCTTTATTATTTAAGCTCATGTGTTACTTTCAGATTAAAAACTTTTAACTAATACACTGATGATACCTTAAAATTCATGTAAAGTATGCTTGTTTTTGATATGTAACAATAGCTGTGATTCACCTCTGCTACTTACTCCCTGTCCAATATGCTAAAGACACCAAGCAGATGGAGAGTATGGTGGTGTGTGTCTATGTATGTGTATTTTCCCAAATGATCAACACCAACAATCACCATTATCCCTATCATCGCAGTGGATGAGACCATCATATGTAAATCAAACTCAGATGACCAAAGTTTACAGCAACATTTGAAATTTAGTGTCTCAGAAGCATTTCATTTCAGCCCCATAAAAGTTATGGTATGCTGATTAAACACTGACTGGAGGCTGAAAGAGTGCTTACTTGAAGTTTATAGGGATGGAAAGGATGCATTCTGTTGCCACCTAATTTTTTTTCAAAACACTACTGCCCAAAGACAGCCAAATATATGTATTTCACATGCTTTAAGGGAAATAAATTTTCAGACTTTTTGTTTCTTATAATGTATTTTCTGCCAATAATAAAAGATGGGGAAGAGAGAATATTGATAGAAGAAACCCATACTCCTTTTCCAAAGGAAGCATTCATTGTCTTCAGTCTCCTCACTTCTGTTTTGGAAGAGAAAGTGCTAATCTATTCCCTCTCATCAATATTTTTCATGTCTAAGTCTCCCAAATTTCCCTTTCATAACCATGGTCCAGAGTGATGAACCTTTTACCCTTACTTTCTTCCCCCACCTTGATTCTAAAAGACAAAGGACAAGAGCCACCTGCACAGATTTTTCAAGAGAAAAAAAAGGCAACAAAGTAAGAAGCTGTCTCAGTAGGGAAACAGGTTGCATCCATAAGTCCTGCCTATGGGGCTCCTCTGGAACAAGGCAGGGATAAGGGAGGGATGAAGCTGGTAAGACCAGAAGCCATGAATGATAAACAGCAAACTTTGCAGGCAGGAGACTGAGAGGCTGCTGGGAGTTTCCTGTACTAAGGAACAGGCATGCACAGGGGATTTTAAATAGTTGGTTAACCTATAAAGCTTTGAGTTATCTTTAGATACACTATTGCTCCAGAACTAAACTCTGTGTTTCTTGGCTCTATAAGCAAATAAGTACATCCTTTGGTGATTTTTTTATTTCCAATATTTTATTATGAGCATTTTCAACCATGTAGAAAAGTTGAACAGACTGTGACATGTATATATCCACCATGTAGACTCTACAATCAGCAGTTTGCTATATTTGCTATACTTTTATCCACCTTCCCTATCTATTCACCAACCCATCCCATTCCTTGGTGCATTTCAAAGTAAGCTAAAGATACCAGTATACTACCCTCCTAAACACTTCATCACACTTATTAACCAGAGTTCAAGGGTTATTTACCTTTCTTCCTAGGTGAATTTATATAAAGTAAATTGCATGAATTTTAAGTGTGTGTGAGTTCTGACAAATGTCCATGCCTGTAAGAAGAAAACCCCTGTCAAGACACAGAACATTGTCATGGTGATATCTTTCTAACATCAATGATCAGTAGTGTTATTTGTCTGTTGCATTCATTTATCCAACAAATATTTTCTGAGCTCCTATGCAGTTTAGGTATTGTGCCAGGTGTTAAAGACAGAGAGAGTTAAAGGAGATGGAGTTCTCCACAGGAGCTGACAGTTTAAAGAAAGAGATATTTGAATTAGTTAGCTAATGAATTTGTCTAAATGGCCACAGTTGCTGTGGAAATGTATTCATACAGAGGAGGGGTCAGCCGATACACCTGAGCTGGGTTGAGAAGGGCTTCACAGTAAACACATTAAAAGATGAGAAGGAAGTCCCAGACATCCAAGGATGAGAGCACTAAGCAGCCAAAAGTCCATAACCCTTTATGGCATTTGACATGGCTGAGACACAGGACGAAGGGATGAGGGTAAGGCTGGAAATGCTGTAAGGGCCAAGTCCAGGAGGACCTTGATTGTCCTGCTAAGGGGTTGAGCTGTTATCCAGAAAGAGATAGGGAGTTAAAGAGGAGCCTGCTAGACACCTAAGCCAAGGTGACCTAGGTAAAGTTCACTCCATTTTCATCTTGAGACAGATGAAGAAAGGGACTAACATGGAGGCTATGGTGATGGACAAACATTTTGGAATTAGGTGTTAAATTATGGAAAATTCTAGTTAATAATCCAGGCTGCCGGATCCCAAGGGCCATGGAGGCTCCAGCTGGCCACCAGACAGAACATAGCATCCACACACTGTCATATCTAGGCAAGGAGCCCTGGAGGGAGCCTGGCCTCCAACCCCTCCTCCACATATAGCACGAGAGCCTCAGGGACCAAGGCGAACTGGAGAAGACAAGCTGGGAAACTCTGGATTCTAGCCTATGATCTTCTAATGTAGCCAGTCACTCCAATCACCGAATAATGATCATGAAACAACTTGTTTAGTGTTATAAAGGGTCCTGCCAGATCTTAATCAGTACATAAATCTTGTGGCTGAAACAGTTCAATCACTTTTGTTTATACTGAGAGGAAATTAAGTGGTCACACAAACACAGAAGTATGTGCATGCGCACATACGTACACAAAAGCAGCCACAATCAAAACTGAGTCTTGTTGTGGCTAATGTCCTTCTAAGAAGGATGAAATGATCCAAGGTAAAGAGACAAATTCTCTTTCAAAAGAAGGGGAAATGATTGTGCTGTTACATGGCAAGTAGTGAATTTACAGTAGATCATTAAATGAACAGCTTTAAAATGTACAACACTGCTGGTTTAAAACAAAACAAAATAGCTGGAGTCTCTCCATTTTAAACTGCTAATGGATTTAATTGGTGACAAAAGCTGAAGGTACAAGTTGCATAGTAAACAACAACAACAAAAACAAGGGCAGAGAAGTGGAAGAAGAGAAGAAAGCTTAATGAGCAGCAAAAAGAAGAAATAATTTCAGAAGATACAATGTCTTAATTTCTTCATGACTTTAAAAGAGCTAGAGTTTTGTTTCTTTTAAGTTAATTTATTTATTTTTTTCAGCGTAACAGTATTCATTGTTTTTGGACAACACCCAGTGCTCCATGCAATACGTGCCCTCACTATTACCCACCACCTGTTCCCCCAACCTCCCACCTCTGCCCCTTCAAAACCCTCAGGTTGTTTTTCAGAGTCCATAGTCTCTTATGGTTTGCCTCCCCTTCCAATTTTTTTTCTTTTTATAAACATATAATGTATTTTTATCCCCAGGGGTACAGGTCTGTGAATCGCCAGGTTTACATACTTCACAGCACTCACGATAGCACATACCCTACCCAATGTCCATAACCCCCTCCCCCTCTCCCAACCAAACCTCCCCCCAGCAACCCCCAGTTTGTTTTGTGAGATTTAGAGTCATTTATGGTTTGTCTCCCTCCCAATCCCATCTGGTTTCACTTATTCTTCTCCTATCCCCCTAACCCCCCATGTTGCTTCTCCATGTCCTCATATCAGGGAGATCATATGATGGTTGTCTTTCTCTGACTGACTTATTTCACTAAACATGATACCCTCTAGTTCCATCCATGTCGTCACAAATGGCAAGATTTCATTTCTTTTGATGGCTGCATAGTATTCCATTGTGTATATATACCACTTCTTCTTTATCCATTCATCTGTTGATGGACATCTAGGTTATTTCCATAGTTTGGCTATGGTAGACATTGCTGCTATAAACATTCGGGTGCACGTGCCCCTTGGGATCACTACGTTTGTATCTTTACACCCAGTAGTGCAATTGCTGGGTCATAGGGTAGTTCTATTTTCAAATTTTTGAGGAACCTCCATGCTGTTTTCCAGAGTGGTTGCACCAGCTTGCATTCCCACCAACAGTGGAGGAGGGTTCCCCTTTCTCCGCATCCTCGCCAGCATCTGTCATTTCCTGACTTGTTAATTTTAGCCATTCTGACTGGTGTGAGGTGATATCTCATTGTGGCTTTGATTTGTATTTCCCTGATGCCAAGTGACGTGGAGCACTTTTTCATGTGTCTGTTAGCCATCTGGATGTCTTCTTTGCAGAAATGTCTGTTCATGTCCTCTGCCCATTTCTTGGTTGGATTGTTTGTTCTTTGGGTGTTGAGTTTGCTAAGTTCCTTATAAATTTTGGATACTAGCCCTTTATCTGATATGTCATTTGCAAATATCTTCTCCCATTCTGTCAGTTGTCTTTTGGTTTTGTTAACTGTTTCCTTTGCTGTGCAAAAGCTTTTGATCTTGATGAAGTCCCAATAGTTCATTTTTGTCCTTGCTTCCCTTGCCTTTGCTGATGTTCCTAGGAGGATGTTGCTGCGGCTGAGGTCAAAGAGGTTGCTGCGTGTGTTCTCCTCAAGGATTTTGATGGATTCCTTTCTCACATTGAGGTCCTTCGTCCATTTTGATTCTATTTTTGTGTGTGGTGTAAGGAAGTGGTCCAATTTCATTTTTCTGCATGTGGCTGTCCAATTTTCCCAGCACCATTTATTGAAGAGGCTGTCTTTTTTCCATTGGACATTCTTTCCTGCTTTGTTGAAGATTAGTTGACCATAGAGTTGAGGGTCTATTTCTGGGCTCTCTATTCTGTTCCATTGATCTATGTGTCTGTTTTGGTGCCAGTACCATGCTGTCTTGATGATGACAGCTTTGTAATAGAGCTTGAAGTCCGGAATGGTGATGCCACCAACTTTGGCTTTCTTTTTCAATATTCCTTTGGCTATTCGAGGTCTTCTCTGGTTCCATATAAATTTTAGGATGATTTGTTCCATTTCTTTGAAAAAAAAAGCATGGGATTTTGATAGGGATTGCACTAAATGTGTAGATTGCTTTAGGTAACATAGACATTTTCACAATATTTATTCTTCCAATCCAGGAGCATGGAACATTTTTCCATTTCTTTGTGTCTTCCTCAATTTCTTTCATGAGTACTTTATAGTTTTCTGCGTATAGATTCTTAGCCTCTTTGGTTAGGTTTATTCCTAGGTATCTTATAGTTTTGGGTGCAATTGTAAATGGGATGGACTCCTTAATTTATCTTCCTTCTGTCTTGTTGTTGGTGTACAGAAATGCAACTGATTTCTGTGCATTGATTTTATATCCTGACACTTTACTGAATTCCTGGACAAGTTCCAGCAGTTTTGGAGTGGAGTCTTTTGGGTTTTCCACATATAGTATCATATCATCTGCGAAGAGTGATAGTTTGACTTCTTCTTTGCCGATTTGGATGCCTTTAATTTCTTTTTGTTGTCTGATTGCTGAGGCTAGGACTTCTAGTACTATGTTGAATAGCAGTGGTGATAATGGACATCCCTGCCGTGTTCCTGACCTTAGCGGCAAAGCTTTCAGTTTTTCTCCATTGAGAATGATATTTGCGGTGGGTTTTTCATAGATGGCTTTGATAATATTGAGGTATGTGCCCTCTATCCCTACACTTTGAAGAGTTCTGACCAGGAAGGGATGCTGTATTTTGTCCAATAATTTTTCAGCATCTATTGGGAGTATCATATGGTTCTTGTTCTTTCTTTTATTAATGTGTTCTATCACATTGATTGATTTGTGGATGTTGAACCAACCTTGCAGCCCTGGAATAAATCCCACTTGGTCGTGGTGAATAATCCTTTTAATGTACTGTTGAATCCTATTGGCTAGTATTTTGGCGAGAATTTTTGCGTCTGTATTCATCAAGGATATTGGTCTGTAGTTCTCTTTTTTGGTGGGATCCTTGTCTGGTTTTGGGATCAAGGTGATACTGGCCTCGTAAAATGAGTTTGGAAGTTTTCCTTCCATTTCTATTTTTTGGAACAGTTTCAAGAGAATAGGAATTATTTCTTCTTAACTGTTTGGTAGAATTCCCCTGGGAAGCCGTCTGGCCCTGGGCCCTTGTTTGTTTGGAGATCTTTGATGACTGTTTCAATCTCCTTACTGGTTATGGGCCTGTTCAGGTTTTCTATTTCTTCCTGGTTCAGTTGTGGTAGTTTATATGTCTCTAGGAATGCATCCATTTCTTCCAGATTGTCAAATTTGTTGCATAGAGTTGTTGATAGTATGTTCTTATAATTGTCTGTATTTCTTTGGTGTTAGTTGTGATTTCTCCTCTTTCATTCATGATTTTATTTATTTGGGTCCTTTCTCTTTTCTTTTCGATAAGTCTGGCCAGGGGTTTATCAATCTTATTGATTCTTTCAAAGAACCAGCTCCTAGTTTCATTGATTGGTTCTATTGTTTTTTTGGTTTCTATTTCATTGATTTCTGCTCTGATCTTTATGATTTCTCTTCTCCTGCTGGGTTTAGGGTTTCTTTCTTGTTCTTTCTCCAGCTCCTTTAGGTGTAGGGTTAGGTTGTGTACTTGAGACCTTTCTTGTTTCTTGAGAAAGGCTTGTACCGCTATATATTTTCCTCTCAGGACTGCTTTGCTGTGTCCCACAGATTTTGAACCGTTGTGTTTTTGTTTTTTGTTTGTTTGTTTGTTTGTTTACAGCATAACAGTGTTCATTGTTTTGGCATCACACCCAGTGCTCCATGCAGTACGTGCCCTCCCTATTACCCACCACCTGTTTCCTCAACCTCCCACCCCCCTGCCCCTTCAAAACCCTCTGGTTGTTTTTCAGAGTTCATAGTTTCTCATGGTTCATCTCCCCTTCCAGTTTCCCTCAACTTCCTCTCCTCTCCATCTCCCCATGTCCTCCATGTTATTTGTTATGCTCCACAAATAAGTGAGACCATACGATACTTGACTCTCTCTGGTTGACTTATTTCATAATCTCTTCCAGTCCTGTCCATGGTGCTACAAAAGTTGGGTATTCATCCTTTCTGGTGGAGGCATAATAGTCCATTGTGTATATGTACCACATCTTCCTTATCCATTCATCCGTTGAAGGGCATCTTGGTTCTTTCCACAGTTTGGCAACCGTGGCCATTGCTGCAATAAACATTGGGGTACAGATGGCTCTTTTTTTCACTACATCTGTATCTTTGGGGTAAATACCCAGCAGTGCAATTGCAAGGTCATAGGGAAGCTCTATTTTTAATTTCTTCAGGAATCTCCACACTGTTCTCCAAAGTAGCTGCACCAACTTGCATTCCCACCAAATGTGTAAGAGGGTTCGCCTTTCTCCACAACCTCTCCAACACACGTTGTTTCCTGTCTTGCTAATTTTGGCCATTCTAACTGGTGTCAGGTGATATCTCAATGAGGTTTTAATTTGAATCTCCCTGATGGCTAGTGATGATGAGCATTTTTTCATGTGTCTGATAGCTTCTTGTATGTCCTCATTGGAGAAGTGTCTGTTCACATCTTCTGCCCATTTTTTGATATGATTATCTGTTTTCTGTGTGTTGAGTTTGAGGAGTTCTTTGTAGATCCTGGATATCAACCTTTTGTCTGTACTGTCATTTGCAAATATCTTCTCCCATTCCGTGGGTTGCCTTTTTGTTTTGTTGACTGTTTCCTTTGCTGTGCAGAAGCTTTTGATCTTGATGAAGTCCCAAAAGTTCATTTTTGCTTTTTTTTCCTTTGCCTTTGGAGACATATCTTGAAAGAAGTTGCTGTGGCTGATATCGAAGAGGTTACTGCCTATGTTCTTTCTCTTTTGAGACTCTCACTGAGCCCTGACATGAGTAACAACAACTTTCTAGATACTTGAAGATATCTGAAAAGTTGCCTCATATTTATACCTCATTCAGTCAGAGACCAATCTTCATCAAAAGCAAACATCCTAATACTGACTACACTTCTTTTTCTTTTTTAAGATAAGCTGAAGGCTTTTAATTGGCATAAGCATGTTTATTGGCCCAGGTACAGGACTAGGCCCCACCATCTGATCCCTTTGCCTCTGTGTTGACATCTTCCTTTGTCTGTCCTCTTCAGGTAAAGGCTATAGCATCTCCAGCTCACATTCTGGGGACTGATGAAGAGCTCTTTGTCCCAAATCATTCAAAATTAAAACGTCCCAAAACAGATTCCCATTGGACTAGCTTGGCTAGCTTGCTAATTCTTGAATGAAATAATGCCAATTTCCCCAGGACTGGGTCATATCACAGCCCTGTGGTTAGAGAATGAGACTGAACACATGGCTTGAGTGTTCGGGGACATTTTCTTCAAGACAGTGGAAGGGTTATTACTAAAAGGGGGAAAGGACTTGAGGCCAGTAAAAATAAGAGATGTCACTAGGCTCTTCTGAAGGCTCAAGGCTTGAAACACTAGAAAAGACAGAACCCAAGAAACAAACAGACAGCACACCTGCATCCCCACTGGTCAAAGTGGACAAGGAGAGTGTGGGTCCCCAGGCCTGCACATGAGAACCACTGCTCTGCCCCTGCTTATCCCTACCATTTATTCCCCCGCCCGTCATTTATACAAAGTGACCAAAAACCTGCTTGCTGGTCTTAGGAGCAGAACAGTTCTCAGGAAGACAAAATAACAAGGTATGCCCACAGAGTCTGAATCTGGCCTTAAACTTGCCTTTAGTCTTTCCCCAGAACTATTTTTCTGTACATTCATGTGCTAGTTACACTACCACATGCTCTTCTCATACCTCTAACAGATATTCCATTCACTCAAACACCAGCCCTGGAAAGTCCTCTGGTCGTGAGTCCAGGAATCCTTATTCTTTCTAACAGTAATTCTGCAGGATATTAATAGGCGCTGTGCCTAACAGGAATTCTGTGGGCAAAAACAGGGTGGCAAACACCAGATTAAACAAATTAAAAAGATTTACTTCATGTGAGACTCTTCACAGTCTTTAACATGTGTATGTGTGTTGTGAACTTACCGGAGGAGGCTTAGAAAGTAATATCTCCCACATTTCTTTAAGCAGGGAATTTTGTTTCAGAAAATGTCTAGAGAAGTCATTGTTTCTACATAACACGTTTTAAGAAAAGCTGACCTTGGGGCGCCTGGGTGGCTCAGTGGGTTAAAGCCTCTGCCTTCGGCTCGAGTCATGATCCCAGGGTCCTGGGAGCCCCACATCGGGCTCTCTGCTCAGCGGGGAGCCTGCTTCCCCCCTCTCTCTGCCTGCCTCTCTGCCTACTTGTGATCTCTGTCTGTCAAATAAATAAATAAAATCTTTTAAAAAAAAAAAAAAGAAGAAAAGAAAAGCTGACCTTGCCTGGCACCTTTACTTTCTAGATGAAGAAACCAGTTCTCACAGAGTATAATGATCTGCCCAAACTGCAGCTGGTCAATGTCAGGGCCAGGGCCACAAGAGGCATCTCTCAATTGCAAGTGCCAAATCTTCCTTACCAGTGTCACCTCAGGCTTCCAGGGTTATTCATTCCCAGTGAGAAAGATGAGAGTCTGCCCTGTGGCTGGAGGCAAGGGTGGACTCCTCAAGCGAACTTCATTCTAAGGTAGCGGAGAAAGCCCCTCTGCTTTCTCATCAACACCTCAGCACTGAGGCACCAGTAAAATCAGTTATGAAACAAAACAACAGCTTAACTGAGTGTTTGCGTAGTGCTTGGTGCATACTAAGCTCTCCAAGTTATTGCTCCTGAGAGCCAGGACTATGGACAACTAGTCTTAGGCTGGCGTCCACAGAGGCAGACACTCAAAAACATTTGAATGCTGGTAGTTTATTTGGACAGTGGTTCCAGGAAGCAGATGGGTAAGGAAATGGAGAATAAGACAGGGAGGGGAAAGAAGCCAGTCCAGGAAGTGTTCATGTAAAGGCTACCAGAGTGGTCCTCTGGGGCTGAATTGAGCTGGGTCATGTCTGGAAGCAGGATACAACGCACCTCAGAGATGTTCTGGCAAGGGATTGGGTTATCTATCACCAACACAGAGCAAATGTCAGTTGAGCCATCAGCCAGGGTGTGAAATGTTTGGGAAAAGCTTTTAATATCAACCTTGACAGAGAGAAATAATAATAATTTGGAAAGAATGCTTGTTGCAAAATTGAATTCTACGCAGTGAAACTTTGATAATTTTATTAATTAGTCATACAGCCAGGCAGTCTGTGACAAGCCTGGATTCTGGAATGTGTTTAAAGGAGTTTAATTGTGGTGCATTCTGAGTTCCAGAACCCATTAAAAACTTAGCTCTAAGGAGATACTATTTATAAGTCATGCCCTGCCTCGACCACTAAGCATTGTGAAAAGTACTTTGAAAGAAAATTTAATTTTGCGAGTCCTTGGTTTGAAATCGTTACTAATTATAGAAAGGGTTCCTTAGCTTATGAGTAAAAGCTTGCAATTTTCAAGAAATGAAATTCTATGTTTTTTATCCAGTGCCACAGCCATCCTAAACCCAGTCTGAATGAGGGAGACTTTTTGTGGGGAAGGACCTACTCTGAAGCTCATCCATATGAAGGTTGGTGGGCCTCAGGTGCTTGACAGCTGGTGGTGGCGTACATTAGTTCCTTCTTATGTGGGCGTCTCGGTGGGGCTACTTGCAACATGGCAACTTGCTCTCCCTGCAGTGAGAGCTCTGAGACAGCAGGAAGACTTAGCAGCTAGAAGTCAGTGTTTTTATAAACTAATCTCGGAAGTGATATCCCATCATGTCTGCAGGATTGTATTGGTTAGAAGTAAAACACTAGGTCCAGCTCACACTCAAGAAAGGATTATAGAGGGCAAAAATACTAGAATATGAGGTCATGGTCATTATTTACCACAGACGGCCCTCTGGTCCCCAGTCATTCGTGACTCCTCACCAGCAAAATACACACTTTGGTCTCCCCCTGGAAGCTTTAGGTTATCCTCAGATACAATATTTTTGTAAATGCTCACTAACTCAATTGGTTGTTTGGCAAGAAAATTATATACTTGAATCTTGAGCCAGCTCCATCACGGACAGGGCTGGGTTTTGGAGGTTTTTGGACTCCAAATTCACGGACTGCCTTGGGAAACCAGTGGAAGGCATATTTCATCAGTGTAATACGTGGGAGTGAGACCAGGTCTGGAATTTAAATGGTAGGGCAGGTTATGGTCAGATGGAGTTGGGGAGGAGTATCCGAATTACCTCCCTGAGCAGGGCCTTGAGGGACAGTTTCAGAACCAAGCCTTCTGGGGCAGTGGATAGAAGAGCTGGATGAAGGACTTAAAGACATGAATGTGCCTGTGCAGTGTTCATCAGGAATATGAGTCATAATGTCCATTTTCTAGAGAAGAGAATGACTGTATAATTTAGGGGTAAACAGCTTAGCTTTGGGCATCAAACCATCTGAATGGCATCCCACCACTGACTATACAGTGTGATCTTGAGGAAGAAGCTTAACATTATAGGGGTATTGTGAGGGCCAAATGAAGAACGGCTGTACAGTGTCCAGCACAATGCCTGGCACCGTGTAAGGGATTAAACCATACTAGTTATTGTCATTTTCACAAATTCTCTTGGAGACTCTGCTCTTCATCCACATGCTGCAATCACTCACGAGGGAAGTTGCCAGATGGCAGTGCTGGTTCCATGGCTGAGGGACTCAAACTTCTAGCCCCCTGGGGGACCTGTCATGCCTGGAGGACCACCAGAAAATCTCCTGTTGGTCCCAGGTGTCTGTACATCTGCTGCCAGGCAGCTGGAGCCAAAACTGTGATTGGAGTATAATAACCATGCAGTTACTGTCATGGGAAATGAGAAAGAGGCAGGTTCTGTGACTAATCCAAACCACACTCCACAGAGATCTCCCATAGGCAGCCAGCCCCCAAATACAAGGCCTAGGCCTGAATTTTCTCTATAACCCAGCAGTAAGCAGAACATTTGGTGCACAAAAGGCACAATGAACATTGGTTAGGAATAAGGCCCCTCTTCTTCCCTACTACCTCAGTCCTCACATAGTTAACAACTGTCATTTACTAAATCCCATGCACTGTGCAAATTCTTTCAAAGCCCGTTACATTCTCTCAATTCCCCAGCCAACCCTTCATAAAATGGATATGGAAAATATGTGGCAGCAAACGGCCTATCTGACCATAAAGGCCATGCCCATGTCCTAACCACACTGCCTCAACCACATTTGAAAATGCAAGATGGAAAGAAGTTTCTTTCATCCACCACCCTTATCCCCCAGGGAGTTGGAGAGGGAATCCTGTTTTGCTAGCCCCAGAGGTGTTCAGAATAAGGAAGCCACTGCGTCCTGCCGGCCCCCACCAGACACCTTGCAGAAAGTACTGGACAACCCACCCTGGACTTTGAGATCCAGGCCTACCTACCCCTTGTATCATCAGGGAAAAAAAAGGGGGGGCAGCTCAGACAGGCTGATGAGAGCCAATTATGTACATCTCCCAACTCTTCATTAGTGGTTTGAAATTAACCATAGTGGGAATATTTACACCTTGGAAATTGGTAAACACTACAAATCAAGACTTTTTCTTTTTTTCTAGAGAGATGGTTCTTAGACATCTACCAGCACACCACTGTTCAGAGTGATGAGATATAAAATCTTACCAGCTTGAGACAATGTTCTCATCAATGTGCAAACATTTTATGCTGCTATGAAAACTAGGAACCTGTCAGATGGAGTCGTATGCTACCTTTGGGAGACCAAACGTTTCAATTGCCTTGCTTTAAGTATTACAGCTGTCATCCTAGAATTTTTCATTTACCAATATAACCCTTAATCCACCTATAAAATATGATTCACATAATGAATCCAGGTATTTCACCCAGTGCTAAAATCCAAAACCAATTAGCCTTTTTGTTTATTTCATGTGGGAGTTAGACTAAAAGCTAAATGAACATACAAAAAAAGAGCCAGGCATTGGTCCAAATGTCTGAATGATGTACTAATTAAATTGTATGACAACCCTGCTATCTTTATACATACATTTTATTACAGGTTGGGGAATCAGCCAGGCCTTCCAAGTCAGCCTCCAAGAGAGCACTTCTTTAAAACCAGAGGAGCAGTACGGGTAAGGCTTTGTGAGGCAGATTGAGCTACACATTCAGAAAGAACAGATAAGACTTTGAGTGAGATTTGAAAAAGCTCCATTTTTCTCTTCTCTGCATGATAATATGATCTTCATCAGGAGTAAGAGTTTAAAAGTCTGCTTATTCATGTATTCACTATATAAATGTGATGAAGCTTGGGATTGATCCTGGGGATGATATAAAATTAACGAGACCTGATCCAGGTTCCATGAAAGTCTTCAGATAGCCCCAGTCTGGCAGAGAAGTGTGTATTTATGAGAATGAGGTCCCTAAATGAGACCTAGGACTCACGGGTTTCTTGTGGGTCCTGGCAGGGATTGTTAACGCTACCTGGGGGGTGAGGGGGGCAGTTTACTGAAAGGCTCCCCACTGTAAAGTGGATTTGAGTGGATTTCTCTATCAATTCTTTCTGCCTACTTCATAGGCTCCCATGAAAACTTAATAAAATATGTATTGTAGAAGTAGTTTGTCTCCACAACTCATGCTTTTTTTTTAAACAAGGAAAAACTAGAAAGAGTAGTAACTGCAATAATGGTTATCATCCATGGAGACTTTCCAGGGGCTAGAACCTGGTCCAAGAACTTCACAACATATAATTTAATTCCATTTAATCTTTACAACAACACTAGGATGAGTACAGCAGAGCAAAGCAAAGCTTAGTGAGTCATGGAGGTGTCCCTTGACTCCAGAGGTTTAGTGGTCCCCATAATCCTTGTCTCTCAAGAATTACACAGCCAAGTGCAAGGTGTCGTCACAGATCTCACCTTACTTGTGATGAGTTCATCTCTGTATGTTTCCATTCTTTAAAGATATCGTCTGGTACAGCAATAAATAAGTTATGGCATGAGCCTTGGAGTCCATCCTGAGTCCTCCTCCTGGAGGCTGTGGCATGGAGACAAAATGCCTCTTCAGTCTCAGCTGCCACTACTGTCTATCTCCACAGAGGATTCATATGTTCCCTAGATCTGTCTCCATGCTCATCTGTTGTCTCTGACAGATGGCACTGCTCTCACCCACTGGTGTTCAGTGAATTCATCATTTGATGAAATCTGTGAAACAATCTATAAATACTAAAATGTTGGTAATAGTAAAATGGCTTATACATTAGAATAATGTAAAAAATAAATAAGTATAACCTAAGAAAATTTTGCCTGGGAGGCTTAGTCAGTTTAGCATCCAACTCTTGATTTTGGCTCAGGTCATGATTATCAGTGTCATGAGATGAGTCTACTATGGGCTCTGTGCTCAGAGGGGTGTCTGCTTGAGGATATCTCTCCCTCTCCCTCTGCACCCCACCACCATGCTCACACTTGCGTGTGCCCCCCTCACAAATAATAAGTAAGCCTTTAAAAAAAAAGAAATGCGTAAGTGTTAGCTATAATCAGAAAAAGTATATATCCCTTTATTCAACAATATTACTGAGTATGTTTTATGAGCCAGGCCTTATTCTAGGAATTTGGGAAATAGTGAATAAAACATTCTTGCCTTCATAGGATAATAAACGTAATAAATGCTATGGTTTGTCAGAAGAATATGAGTGCAATGAGAAAACAAAGAAATGGATAGGGTAAGGGAATCAAATGCAGAAGGGGAAAAGGCAGTTGGAAAGACAATTCAGAAAAAGTATATTAACTGAATATATTCAGGAAAACATAAAATATTCCTAAACTAAAGTCAACAAAATTCACATTCATTAAATACATTTAAGAAAAATAATCCTCAAAATAAATTTAAAAAGAAAATCTGTAAATTTATCAAATTCAGCAAATTGATTCACTTTCTTGCATTTGTATAAGACCCATTCTAGAGATTTTTCCCAAATGAACAGTCTACCTCAAGAATGGACTGATGACTCAGAACAAAATTGATAGCAACTTCTAACATTATTTTTCTTCTACCTCACCAGCACCCAACTTCACCCAAACAACAGCAGTGAGCCTTCTAAGTCACTGTAGAGAAACATAGCTGCCACAGTTGCAAGGAGGGTGCTCAGGAAGAGCTGGGGTAGTCCTTGGTGTGGGCAAACAACTGGACATAAGCAAAGAGGAGAGGCAGCAGCTGGGGAGCTCTTTGAGAGACAAGACTATACCCCACATTTCCTTATACTGGTCTAGCACACAATAGTTGTTTGATACAAGTTTGTTGACTAATGATGGTAACATTCTGCCTTGTTTCAAACAGGTGGTGAGGAACATTTGCCAGTGAAGACAAGGTATTCCATGAAAGGAAGGAGGCAATGGGAATGGTCTAGGTAGAGCATAGAGAGAACACTTGGCCTGGCTACAGTGGGAGCAGGTGTGTTGAATCATTGGGGATAGTATTTGGGCAGGTGAGCCTGATACTATCAGCTGGAAACTGGATATGGAACAAGAAAAAGAGAGAGAGAAGTGGTTCTTCATCTGGGGGCTGAGGTATTTATCAAATTCTGATGTGTACACAGACCACTTAAGGAGTGACATCAAAATGCAGACTTTGATGTAGCAGATCTAGGTTGGGGTCTGAGATTATGCATTTCTAAAAAGCTTCCAGATGATATGGATGCTGCTGGACCACACATTGAGTAACAAGTCCTAGATAGTCTGTACGAGATTTTGAACGTCTGTGAACTCCCTAAAAGTACTTGCAAAATGCTGTATTCTATACACAAGTCCATTTTTCTGTAGAGAAGTTTTCAGTTTTCAGTAGACTCCCAAAGGGATCTGTTATGGTTTGACTTGTGTCCCCTCAAAAAAACACACTGTAGTCCTAACCCCAGTGCTCATAAATGTGACCTTCTTTGGATACAATGTCTTTGCAGGTGTAATCAAGTTAAGATGAGATCACTCAGGTGGGCCCTAATCCAGCGTGAATGATGTCTTTGTTAGAAGAGACACAGGGAGAATGCCGTGTGACAAGTAGGGACTGACACCGCTACAAGCCTAGGAACTCTAAGGATCCCCAGCAGATCACCAGGAGCTAGGAAGAGGCAAGAAGAACTGGCCCTTACAAATTTCAGAAGCGTGACTCTCCTGACATCTTAATCTTGGACTTCTAACCTCCAGGACTGTAAAATTCCCCTTGTTTTGAGTGACCTAATTATTTGTGATACTTTGTTACAGCAACCCTAGGAAACTAAACCAGAATCTAAGATAGACACACAGACACACACACAGACAGATACACACATATGCACACACAGACACACACGCACACACACATCCAGAGTTAAGAATGATCATACAAAAACAAGGATTGTGCATGACTCTGAGACTGAAGCTGCAGCCATACCTGGTGACTTATAACTGCTACCCCACCTTCTCACCTTTCTTCCTTTCTTAAGCCCTAAAAATGTCTTCTTCTCCAAACAGATCTCTTTCTCTGGGGTCTCCAGCTTTTCCTTCTCCTTAAGCCTAAAGGAAGATACCATTCTTTCTGGACTTCTACTCCCAAAGAACCTGCTATTTTCTTCATCACCTAAAAGGTAGAGACACTGAAGTTTATGGCTTTTCTTCCTGCCCCAAGTTGTGTCTTCACCTAGGCTCACACAATCTGGTTCTCTTCTTTATTCTTGTCTTTCCTTGGCTGTGAGGATAGAGGCAGCCTTCATTCTGCAGATGAGATTTAAAACCTTGAATTATTCTGACCCATGCTTTACCCAGACTCCCAGATTCTCTGGAATGAGGGCCAAGACTCAGGTAACTAGCTGTGTTTCTAGGAATGGCCTCTGCCTCCAGGCACCTTCTGTCCTCCACTGGTGTCTGGGATCTTAGGAAGTCTGCTTCGCACATCTGTAATTATGATGGCCACTGCCACCAGCACACTTCTCATCTTTTGCTGAGAGGGAAGAATAAAAAGAAGGAGAAGAAGCATATGCTGAATATGCAGAACATGGTTTCATGTGCATTTTCCCTGCTAAGTCTCATGTACACAAGGTGAAAATTAGTACCATTATGCTGTTGATCTCATCTTCCACACCAGGACACCAAGTCACAGGGCTCACAGAGAACAGTACCAAGATTCCAATCCAGCTCCATCTGCTCCAAAACCCACTCTCTCCCCACCACTCTATGCTGCCTGGCGGAGGCTGAGCGAAACAGTTAAATCAGGGGAAAACATAAAATAAGTCAGACTTAATTCTGTTGTTCCAGGATGTTGTCCTTAAGACAAATACATTTTGGTGTGCTGTAAATACAAGCACCATCTGTCGTGTGCATGCTTTCTGTCTGATCCACTTGTTCTATCTGATGCAGAAATAACCACTGTCAGCTATTCGACAGACAAAACAACCAGAGCAGCAGTTTTCCACTGGTTGTTAGGAACACAGGTATAGCTTTAGCTTTTCTACAAAATCCCCAACTCTGAATTTGCAACACCCCAGGGTATTTCCAGTCCCTGTAAGGGATTTTGAAAAATTCTTTAAAATTCTCAAAACTCAATAAGTGTCAATGTACTTTAAGAAATAAAGAGGCTCTGCACCATACTTTTCAGAAGGCAGGAGGAGGCTGCTGGTGAAGGGCAGCAACGGCGAGAGCTGCCATAATGAACACAAGGAGGAGAGTGGGTCTGGTTCTGTTTCCTCATGTGGGTGGCCCGCTCCCCCAAGAAACAGATTAATATGGTATTCTTGCTTGTAAATAGGCATAAAGACCTTGATGTTGATGTGAGAATATATAAGAAAAAAAAAAAAACTCTGAAAGGCTACAAAGATTTCCGGGTGAAATGTAGAACAGGAAGCTAATTTTGTTTGGAGAAAGGAAGGCTAAAAAGCAAAGCTGATTGTCATATGCAGGAGTGACAAATTAGCACTTATGTTCCCACTTCTGTTTCCCTTACCTGTGCCAGACACCACTCACTTTAGCACTGAGCTAGAACTGAGCCTCAGAATCCTTCTCAACACAACTCTCTAGGGAAGCCCATGAAATCTATTGGTCACATCCCTGAAATGAAGCAGGCTACTGATCAGCATATTGATACATACTGTTACAGCATGAAGGGCAGACAGAACAGTAGAGCAAGTGTCCAGACCCCATCTCTCCCTGCCTCCTTTCCCTTGTCCTTCATCTTCTTAATTTCTCTGTCATTTCTAGGCAAATCCATCCTTTTCAAATTGTTCTAAGTGTGTGTCCATTTTTATCACTGGGCATCCACCCACCTACCCTTTCTCTCACAGGTATACAACAGCTGAAGTGGCACAAGAAATGGCCTCAGCCTGGGAGTTTAAGGAACTCACCGTGAATCCTTCACATTCCTGCTCTCGGACCCTGGGTGAGTCCACTGTCTCGTCTTTAAAAAGAAGATGTCTGAAGTAATTTCTTCATGGTTATTATTAATGTCAAATGAAACAAAATAAAAAACCTCACACATATCCAGAATGAATAGACATTTAATCAGTGTTAGTTTATTCTAGGGAAACAATCGTTGTAGCTATTTCAAAGCAAACTCTCCACCAGAGTTTTAAAAAGTACTCTGACCTACCATGTTCAAGATTTTGAACACTTTCTCTTGGAATCCGCCAGGGCCGCCCTATCCCTTGAAATTTAGGCACAATTAACATGAGCTTTACTTTGCAGAGCCATAGATTTTGGAAACCCAAAGCCTTTCCCACAGTCTCCATGGATTCCAGGGGTTCTAGCTCATTGTTCTAAGGTCCTCCCTTCCCTCCTGGTCTCCTATGACCTTACACATAGACTCTGCTCAAAATCTCTTCAGCCAAGAAATAAGTTTAGCTCATCTGCAAAAAAAAAAAAAAAAAAGAAGTGTGTGTGTGTGTGTGTGTGTGTGTGTGTGTGTGTGTGTGCGTGCCAAAAAAAGCTTTTGGGAGCAGAAGAGATCTTATCTCTTCCACTTTGTCACTGATATTGGCTGCAGCCCCCAGGAATATGGTTATCCATTTCCAGCCTCTGTGTGCTAAGGGCCATCACCCTACACATCCTAGAGTCCAGGACATAAAGCAACCTCCTACCAAGAGTCTTTCATGTGCCATCCACATCTCATCTATAATGCATGCTCACACCTTTTAAGCCATGACAGCCTGTGGGAGTACAGATTGACCCCAATGTGGCAGTTCAGCCAGTCTGAACTTCTTAGATTTCTTTTAGGTTTCTCATAGACTGAGAAAGTTGGAGCCACCATCTTCCCCCACCCCACCTATCTGCAACCCGCAGAGAGACTAAGCCTCCTTGAATGTTGCCCCTTTTGAGATGAAAGGGTTGTATTTCCACCCATCCACCCCATGACCTCCTAAATATTATTGGTTCCACATACTCTTCTTGACCTATGCTACTCCCCATCAAGAAATAATTTCCCCTTGAAGTTAGACAAGCCATTAAGATCATCTAAATAATAGAATATCCAGCAGAAGTGACATAATATGACTTCTAAGATAAGGTCATAGTAGACAATGTTCTGTCTTTATGGCTCTCTCTATCCAGAATTCTCACTCTTGGAATCCAGCCACCATGTTGTAAAGATGCTCAGGTTACTTAGAGAGGCCATATGTAGGTGTTGTGGCAAACAGACCCAGCTAAAATCCTAGTCAACAGCCAGCATCAGCAGCCAGACACAGGAGTGAGTGAGCCTTCAGATGGTCTGAAATCATCTTTTCAAGCTGCCCCAACCAAGTAGATAAGAAAAGGATTACGCCTGCCAAATCCTGTCTCAGATGCAGGTACATGAGCAAAATAAATGTTGTCTTTGGTTTAAGCCACTTAGTTTTAGAGGGAGGTTTTGCAATTTTAGATAACCAGACCAAGTATGCTTATCAGTTATATAAATGTTAACACTCCATACTTCAGTACTAATTGGTTAATCACTGGCCAGTCCTAAGTTAGGAGTGCTGACTTCAGCACCAGAACATGTCCCAGCCCCAGAAATACAAGGGCCAGAACCTCATTTGGTCATTCTCCAATCTATGCTAGCTGGGATCAACCCTTAGAAGCCAGATAGGAGTGGTTCCAGTGTCCTCCCTAAGATTTTCATGGTGTTCCATGCAACCTTCTTTCTCATAGCCTTTCCCTGATCTATGCTTCTGTTTTTGCTGAATTAGTTCCATCAGTGGGTCATTTCTCTGAAGATAATAGAAGGTACCCTCTTTCTCTGATGTTTACCGGAAAAAAGTCCCCTAAGTCTTGTTCTGTGAAACAGACATTACTGGGTATTTGGGCAAACGAAGGTGATTTATACAGCAGAACTAGAAATTAAATATCAGACAGCCTTATTTCTTTCTGGCACCCATCCTGGCCACCTCAGGCCATATAGAGACCTGAATCTCTCCACATTCACATCCCTCTCTCTCCATTTTCACCCTTACCATGTTTCATTCCTCACTGCCTTACTCCCCACTTGCAACTAAGACTTCCATGTTCAAACACGATACTTTTCTTTCTACTGCATAGGTGAGTAGCTCTCAAACTTGTATCAGAATCAACTGGAGAGCTTGTAAAACACAGATTTTTGACCTTATGTCAGAATTGCTGGTTTAGTAGGTATGGGATAGGATCTGAAAAGTTTTTTTTAATAACAAGTTTTCAAAAGGTACTGATGCTGTTAGTCTGGGGACCACACTTTGAGAAGCACTGGTACACTTCCCTCCAGCCCTACCAGGTCTAGCTCAGGTCTACCTTTGTTCATTAGCTAATCAGAAAAGAGCAAACACCAAGTAGCTTCCCTTCCCCCCACAAAAAGTTGCTTGAAAGTATCCAGAGATCACTTCTGCTGTAGGTGTCAGTTATGGTTTTAATTAGAGTAATTTCCCCCTCCAGTTTGTTTGAGAAGGAATAATTTAGTCACACATTAGTTTAGAGCTGGCTCTACTGGTCACTAGTTGTACAGTCTTGGCCATGTTATTTAATGTCTCTGAGCCTGACTTTTTCATATATAAAACTATGGATGGTGATAATGCTTACTGCTTGGAGTTATACAAGTACTAACAGAGTTAATATGCATAAATGCATATAAAAAATGCTCCCTACATGTTAGTTATTTCCTCTTTGTTCCACAAACCTTGACCAACCCCTGCAGTATTTCAAGCACCCTGCTGGGCACTGGAGTAAGAGATGAAGCCACATAATAGGAGAAGGGAAGGACAGTAAACAAACACAGGTTGTCAGGTTTATGCTACAGATGAGCTCTTGAAACCCTCTCATAATTCAAGACTAATTCATCTTAGAAATAAAAGTTAAATGGGGAATGCATTCTAAGGGCACATAAATCTACAAACATTGTAGAATAATGTGTTCTAATGCAGCTTTTTATTTTCTTAGCATTAGCTCTAATATTTTGCAGAGGGCTTGTTCTTACATTAATAGCACATCATGGCAGTTGTGAGGCCTCCTCATAGTATTTTATCACTTCTAACTTCTATTCCAAAGTTATTGATCTTTCTGGTGTGTTTTTCATCACTTGCACAAACATCACCTAATGAATGTTTAGATGACTTTGGTAAATTATAACGGCTGAATGTTAAAATAACAGGACAATAGTCACCAAAAATTACTCGCAGAAGTTCAAGTGCTTGGAAACAACAGAAGTGCCACAAAATGCAGATGCCAGAGATGAGCTACAGTGGTGCCGCCATGTGATAGCAACAAAAACACTTTTCCCACTTCCTGTGTCCTCCAAGTCTGTGATGAATACTTTGTTTTTCATTTGTTTTGTTTCTATGTGGCAATTAACTTCAATTCCAGTATAGTTAACATACAGTGTTAATTAGTGTCAGGTGTACAATATAGTATTTCAGCAATTTTATATATTACTCAGTGCCCAAAATAAGTGTATTTTTAATCCCCTTCACCCATTTCATGCATCCCCCAATCATCTCCCCTCCTTAACCATCAGTTTGTTCTCTATAGCTAAGAGTCTGTTTCTTAGTTTGTCTCTTTTTTCTTTTGTTCATTTGTTTTGTTTCATAAATTCCACATATGAGTGGAGTCATCTAGCATTTGTCTTTCTCTGACTGACTTATTTCGCTTAGCATTATACTCTCTAGCCCCACCCATGTCATTGCAAATGGCAAGATTTCATTTTTTTCTATGGCTGCATAATATTTCAATGTGTGTGTGTGTGTGTGTGTGTGTATGTGTATGTACAACTTCTTCTTTATCCATTCATTTATTGATGGACACTTGGGCTGCTTCCATAGCTTAGCTATTGCAAATAAAGCTGCAAATGCTGTAAATAATGCTGTAATAAACATAGGGAGGCTTATATCCTTTTGAATTAGGGTTTTTGGATTCTTTGGGCAAATATCCAATAGGGAAAATACTGGATCATATGGTAATTCTACTATTAATTATTTGTGGAACTTCCATACTCTTTTCCACAGTGGCTGCAACAGTTTGCATTCTCACCCGCAGTGCACAAGGAATCGATTTTCTCCACATCCTTACCAACACTTGTTGCTTCTTGTGTTTTTTACTTTAGCCATTCTGACAGATGTGAGGTGATCTCTCATTGTAGTTTTGATTTGCATTTCACTGATGATGAGTGATCTTAAGCATCTTTTCATGTGCCTGTTGGCCATCTGGATATCTTCTTTGGAGAAATATCTAGTCATGTCTTCTGCCCATTTTTAATTATGTTGGGTTTTGTTTTTGGTGTTGAGTTGTATAAGTTCTTTATGTATTTTGGATACTAACCCTTTATCAGATATGTCATTTGCAAATATCTTCTCCCATTCAGTAGTTTGTCTTTTAGTTCGGTTGATTGTTTCCTTTGTTGTACAGATTTTTACTTTCATGTAGTCCCAGTGGTTTACTTTGCTTTTGTTTCCCTTGCCTCAGGAGATATCTAGAAACAAGTTGCTTCGGCCAATGTCAGAGAAATTACTGACTGCGCCCTCTTCTAGATTTTTAAAAATGCTTCAGGTCTCACACTAAGTCCTCAATCCATTTTGAGTTTATTTTGTGTCTGGTATAAGAAAGTGGTACATTTTCATTATTTTGTATGTTGCTGTCCTGTTTTCTCAACATCATTTGTTGAAGAAACTGTCTTTTTCCCATTGCATTTTCTTTCCTGCTTTTATGAAGATTAATTGACCATGTACCCATGGGTTCATTTCTGGGTCTTCTTTTCTGTTCTGCAAATCTACGCATCTATTTTTGTGCCAGTACCACACTACTTTGATTACTACAGCTTTGTAATATAACTTGACGTCTGGGGCACCTGGATGTCTCAGTTGGTTAAGCATCTGCCGTCAGCTCAGGTCATGATCCCAGGATCCTGGAATCGAGTCCCATGTTGGGCTCCTTGCTCAATGGAGAACCTGCCTACTTCTCTGGCCCCTGCTTTTGCTCTCCCTCTTTCTCTCTCTCTCTCTGACAAATAAATAAATAAAATCTTAAAAGGAAAAAAAAAATAACTTGAAGTCTGGAATTGTGAAGCCTCCAGCTTTGCTTTTCTTTTTTCAAGTTTGCTTTGGCTATTTGTGGTCTTTTGTGATTTCATACAAATTTGAGGATTGTTTGTTCTAGCTCTGTGAAAAATGCTGGTGACATTTGATAGGGATTGCATTTAATGTATAGATTGCTTTGGGTAGTACTGACATTTTAACAAAACTTTTTCCTTCATCCTTGAGCATGGAGTGTTTTTTCCATTTCTTTGTGTCCTCTTCAGTTTCTGTCATTAGTGTTTCATAGTTTTCAGGGTATAGGTCTTTCACCCCTTTGGTTAGGTTTAGTCCTAGGTATCTTATGATTTTTGGTGTGACTGTAAATGAGATAGATTCCTCAATTTCTCTTTCTGCCACTTCATTATTAATGTATGGAAATACAACAGATTTATGTATGTTGATTTTGTGTCCTATAACTTTACCAAATGCGTGTATTTGTTCTAGCAAGTTTTTGGTGGAGTCTTTTGGGTTTTCAATTTATAGCATCATGTCATATACAAATAGTGAAAGTTTGGCGTCTTCTTTGCCAATTTAGATGCCTTTTCTTTCTTTTTGTTGTCTGACTCCTGTGGCTAGTACTTCCAGTACTGTGTTGAATAAAAATGGTGAGAGTAGACATCCTTGTCTTGCTCCTAACCTTAAGGGAAAAGCTGTTTTTCACCATTGATTACAATGTTCACTGTGGGTTTTCATATATGGCCTTTATTATGTTGAGGTATATTCCCTCTAAACCTACTTTGTTAAGAGTTTTTATCATAAATGGGTACTGTACATTGTCAAATGCTTTTCTTGCATCTACTGAAATGATTATATGGTTTTTATCCTTTCTTGTTGATGTGATGTTTCATTTGATTGAACTTGTGAATACTGAACCACACTTGCAACCCAGGAATAAATCCTCCTTGATTGTGATGAATGATTTTTTTAATGTATTGTTGAATTCAATTTGCTAATATTTGTTGAGGATTTTTGCATCTATGTTCATCAGAGATACTGGCTTGTAGTTCTCTTTTATTGTAGTGTCTTTATCTGGTTTTGGCATCAGAATAATGCTAGCCTCACAGAATTAATTTGGAAGCTTACTTCCCCCTTCTATATTTTAGAATAGTTTGGGGAGAATAGGTATCAACTCTTCTTGAAATCCTTGGTTGAATTTACCTGTGAACCTGTCTCATCTTGGACTTTTGTGTGTTGTGAGTTTTATAACTGCTGATTCAATTTCATGCTGGTAATCACTCTTTTAAATTTTCTCTTCCTGATTCAGTTTTGGAAGGCTATACATTTCTAGGTATTTATCCATTTCTTCTAGGTTGTCCAATATGTTGGTCTATAGTTTTTCTTAATATTTTCATAATCTTTTGTATTTCTGTAGTATCATTTCTCCTCTTTCATTTCTGATTTTATTTGAGTCTTCTCTCTCTCTCTCTATGACTCTAGCTAAAAGTTTATCAATTTTGTTGTTCTTTTCAAAGAACTAGCTCCTGGTTTCATTGATCTGCTATATTGGGTTTTTGTTCATTTTATTTGTTTTTTGTTTCTATTTTACTTCTGCTCTAGTCTTTATTACTTCCTTCCCTCTACTATTTTGGGATTTTTCTTCTTTTTGTGATGAGTTCTTTGGTTTGTGTTATTGCTGTTTTTCATTTAGGGGGAGTTGCATTACTTTACATTTTGTACTTAAAGTGAAAATTAGTGTTTATTTTGCACTGTTTGAAGTTTGTCACTCAGATTCCCAGGAAATGTGTATGTCCTTCAATGTCCTGAAAGAGATGCCAAAGTTGTTGAAATCACTCTGGTGTGATTTACTCCCAGCATGGGCAGTGCCCTCTTCTGTTCCTACAACCACTTCTTCCCTTTCAGGTGGGCTCATCTCTGCTGTCTCTGTGGGCTCTCATCAAACAAACAATCTTCTCGCCAAACTAAAAGCCATAATCTCATGAGAAACACTGTGTTATGGGCTATGGTCTGGAGCCAACATCTAGCTTCTGAAAGTTAAAGCAATCAATCCCACAGGAATTTGTGGAAATTAGAGAGAAATGTGTGTCCTTTCAAACACTTGAGTATAATAAAAGGATTAAAAATAGCTAACCCCTTTTAGTTTAAATATAGCCAGCTTGACAGCTTTTTAAAAGAGTGAAATCTCTGATTATATTTTGAATGTAAGTTTAGGATTATGATTTGGAATACTGTCAGTTATTTGGTAACTAAAATTAGGATAAATCAGGCAGGATTCTAGAAGCTACATTTTAGGGAAGTTAGCATCTGCCTTTCCACTGATGTGCATTTTTTCTTTAGTAGCAGTATTTCAAATAGAGGCAAAGTGTTTTCTAAAATTATTTAATCTAAGCATACTGAAACTATAGGAAAAATGAAGGTGCTTACTAATAATCCTGATTGTGATGATGTGTAGTGTGGATCTAACACTGAGTGATTCCTGAGATCCTAGACTTTTGGGAGTCTCTGATATTCAGTTAAGGATCTCAACAAAAGTGTGTGCCAGAATAACCAGTGAGCTATTAATCTGTTCACACTGCACCCATTTTTGTGCTGTTGGGTTTTTTGTTTTTTGTTTGTTTGCTTGTTTTATCTCAGGGGTGTTTGTGTTACAGGGGAGAATGCTGAAATTAACTGAAAAGGCCCCCTCCTAGCTCTTGCTCTGAAAGCCAAGACTCTAAAGAGATTATCCTCCCTCACTTCCTAGGGAGTGAGGGTAAAAAAGCAGCTGCTCCTCGGTGGGAAGGGGGCGCAGCTGGAGTACCCACTAGCAGGACTGAGAACATTCTCCAAAAGTCATGGCTTTTCAAGTATTTTCTTTAGGCAAATATGTTGGCATGACAGCTGTTAAGAAAGTGATGAAAAATAAGGTCATCTTGGTGGCTCAGTTAGTTACGTGTCTAACTCTTGGTTTTGGCTTAGGTCATGATTTCAGGGTTGTGATCTCAGGGTCCTGAGATCAAGCCCTGCATCAGGTTCCATGTTCAGCATGGAGTCTGCTTGAGTTTCTCTTCTCCCTCCCCTCTCTGCCCCTACCCCAGTTCATAGTCACCTTCTTTAAAATAAATAAATAAATAAATGGATAGATAAATAAAAAGGAAAAGTTATTGTAGTAAACTTGTGAAATATACCATGAAAAATGTTAATTGTCTGACCCAGAGAGAAAGCAGTCTCAGGAAGGAACCTTCCCATTTTGTAGGATTACTCTCCCCAGCAGATCTTGGAGGTAGAGGCCTCCACTGGGCACTAGAGTACTGCTGACAGTCTCAGCCCAGTGCGCGCCCCTGGCGTTAGAAGCTGGCCTGGCCTCCTACTAGAGTTAAAAGAGGTTGGCCAGTACTTAGTGTTTCTATGGAGAGCACTCTCAACTGTGTATAGCACAGGAGCTTCTGAGACACTTGTCTTCAACAAAACACAAGGGCTTGAGCAATGAGCATCTCAGTAGCAATCAGGGTACTGACCATCAAAAGCTCCTCCTCATATATTCTGGACTGGCTGGACTGAGCAAGACATCCTCCTACTGTAAGGGAGGGTGCCCCACCCTCCCATTCCTGGTCTGGCAGAAATACATGCATATTTTACAGCTATCTCCTTATGAGGCATCCTATATGACTAAACTATCTTTCTTAAGAGGGATTGAGGCCCTTACTACAGAATCATAATAGATCAAAAATGGTAAAACTAATTAACACTAGACAAAAGGCCACAGGCAAGCACAACTTAAAAGTGTCAAATTTATAAATTACTGGTGATGAACTCTATTCTTAGGAGTATTTAAGCTATATTAAATGTTAAATGATTAATTTGAGAACATTTCATGGTTACTCACTCAAGCATTTACAGGAGCTCCCTATGTGTCAGGTGCCATGAAAATATTAATCCTTAAAGTATGAGAAAAATTTGTTCCTGTCCTCAAGGAGCTCACTGTCAAGTCTGGGAATAAGGTGAAAATTCAACAGAACCTTAAAAATGCCATATAGAAGTATGCACATATTTCCATGGCAGCCTTATTAGGAGCGGAATGGCCAAAGATAGACCAAATCACTGACTTTAGGAGACTATAAGTGCATTTCTGGAATTTATTCAAACAATCATGGAAGAATATACTTTTGCTTCCTGTTTCAGTGTCAACCTTTTCAGAATTTTCTCAGCAAAAATGTTTTTTCTAGATTTAAGGGTTCATGAGTCTTTAAATGGATTTCAAGAAATCAGTGAAGTAAGGGAAAGAGTTGTCATACTTGAGCTCCTTCCAAATAGTCTGAAATTTGTCTCTGTGGAAAAAAATTAATTTCAGTCAAATTTTATTTTTAAGGAATTGATTCCTACCTCACAAGTGTAGAACAGCATGGGATATTACTATACTTCTTCAGGCAGCCAATAGTTGTCATCATCAAAATGATTTCCTATTGATAATACATTTTCATTTTTATTTTTTTAAGGATTTTATTTATTTCAGAGAGAGAAGGTAGAGCACAAGCAGGAAGAGTGGCAGACAGAGGGAGAGAAAGAAGCAGGCTCCCCCACTGAGCAAGAAGCCTGATGTAGGGCTTGATCCCAGGACCCTAGGATCATGACCTGAGCTAAAGGCAGACACTTAACCAACTGAGTCACCCAGGTGTTCTCATCATATATTTTTAGATGTAAACTTACATTATAATTATAAGCATCAAACCTTAGTACATGGTCTGGCTTAGGTTGAACAAAAAATCAAAGAAAATAAAGTAGAAGAAAGTGTTTCCTTTGGTTTTATCTCCAATATGATAGACACCAAAAACATGGTCCCCCTTGTGCAAGCTTCTTCTTCAGTGGAAGCATAAAGTCAACAAAACCAAATGAACAACTAGCATCTGTCCATTGTTAGAATTCCTGGTTGAGAATAGGTCATTTTTATGAGAAGTTAGTGCAACTAGGAAAAACTAGAGAAATTTACACCAACTCAACAGCCTGAACTTAGAGCATCCTCCAATAGTGTTTATCATATGGCCAACCAAAAGAAACCTAGCAACTGGGCAGACTCTGGAGCCATTTGCCTTAAAGCAGGCAAGTGGCTCTGTAGTTTGAGAAGAGAAAAAACACTGCAGCAGTGCCTCGGTCAAGATGTACCACCCCATCTAGCTTTGCTTCTCTCTGAAGAAGGTCTTAGGGAATCTGAGCCAGACAAGTTCCCTTAAGCATTCAAATAAATGAACTGATGATTCTCAGTCTAGACAGTTCCTAGATTTCCTGTGATATATTGTAAATGCCCATTTGGTAAGACCCCCTTTTGAAGCATCAGATTCTTGGACAACTTTGATATAATGAAATTTTTCTTTGCCAAGCAACACCTTGAAAGAAGAATATTCATGTCATGGGTACAGATGGAGAACACTTCACCTTGTTGCTGAAAAAGAGACTCTACATGAACTCCATACTGACTTTTTTTCTAGATCCATGTGATGCAGACAGTAATTCTAAAACAAGTAACATCCACTTCAGCTTAACAGACTCAGGACCCAGAATCATGCTTTATTAATGGATTTGTCAAGAAATAGATGCTGGGACTTCCACAAGATGGCATATAGGGAAATTCTGAACTCACCTTCCACAGATTTACCAAATATACAGCTACATATGGATCATTTTCCTCTGAAAAGATCTGAAAATTATGCAAAGTACCTTTTCATACAAAGGAGAAAAAAATCACATCGAGATGGGAAGAAGAAGCAGAGATACAGTCTCACCAAAACCCCACTCCCCAGTGCAGCAATGCACAATAGAGTTGGATCTCACCAACTCTATTGGTGAAAGTAAGGGATTGACACCTCAAAGCAGGCATCCCAACCTCAGGGATCTGCACTAGAAAGATGATTGCCCAAAACATCTGGCTTAGAAAACCAATGGGGTTAAAATCCAAGGGACACAAAATGCTATAAGAAACTGACATTCCCTTTCTAAAGGATTTGTGTTCTGTCTCACCTGCCGCAAGACCAAGCAAAAAACCACAAATTCAAAAAGCACCTAGACTACATGTGAAGGAAATTTATTTACTTACCTAAAAGCTTCTGCTAGAGAAGCAGCTGAAATTCTCCCTGGAGACAGAAGTACTGGTAGATGCCAATTTTCCACACTACACCTATCTAGCTATCATAGGAGAGTGAGCTCCAATGTGGCACTCTCCCTTCCCTGCTAAGACAGAAGGGGGTAAGCATTCACAGACCTATCACACTGCCCTGCTGAAATCAGGGAGCATGGGTGGGTACAGTACTCCTCCTCCCTGGCTTGGGCAAATGAGCACCAATGATCATGGAGTTCATCCACTGCCTAACTTAAGTCAGCAATAGTGGGGACTGTAACACTCCCCTACTCCCTGGCTGGGGCTGTTAAGCAAAAGGGGTTTTGGTATTCTACTACCAGCCTAAAGCTGGTACACATGCATGGACAAGGCACTCTCCTGCTGCATTCCTAAAGCCTGCAGGTACATGCAGTCAAGACATTTTCCCACTACCTTTCTGAAGCCAGTGAATGTGCCCAGACCCCTATACTCTGATAGCTAAAGCCGGCAGGTACACACAGTCTACACAGGGGACACTCTTTGATCACCTAGTCCTGGTGGCCAAGGGTGTTTTGTTTCCTAATCTCCACAGGAAAATAACAATTGGAAAGACAGTTCCTGGCATCCAATCACCCCCAGGGCACTGTACAGACAGCAGTCAGACATATAACTCCAGTCTTCCTGTGGAAAAGGCCTATTTACTTAGTCTGTAGCTTTAGCTTAAGAGATAGACCTCAGACTTCCCACATATCTAGAAGCTACAGAGGCATTCCCAGGGAACATAAGCAGAAAGACTCCATTCTTGTGCACCCTGTTGACCTAATTACAAATCAAGACTTCCCAGAAAGGAGTTTATATCCTCATTTGGAGCACCAATTTTTTTTAAAGATTTACTTATTTATTTTGAGAGAGACTGATGGGGGAGGGACAGCAGGAGAGGAGAGAGAGAATCTCAAGCAGACTCCCTGCTGAGCATGAAATCTGATGTGGGGCTTGATCCCACAACCCATGAGATCATGACCTGAGCCAAAACCTAGAACTGGACATTTAACCAATTGAATTACCCAGGTGCACTTTATCAGGAGGCCCAATTTTTGCAACTGTCACTTCAGGGACACCTCCAGAATTCCTGGTTTGGAGCCCAGCAGAGATTATAAATGCAGCCCTACAGGACTGTATATATTTGCATACTTTAAAAGCTGCTGCCTGAGGGTCTGGCTTCCAATCAGCCTGAAACTGGGTGCTAAATGAGATTCCTCCCCTTGGATCACTGACAGGTCTTGGCAAAACCTCAACAAGCGGGACATATCAAAAATAAATTAGATGGTTTAGACAATCACAAAGGTTTGAGAGACAACCAAGAACTAGGACATGGTTGAATAAGAAAGATCATCACCTACACATAGTTACCCCTTCATGACTGAGAAAGGTAGCTGCTTTGCCTAATAAAAAAACATACACAGATAGTGAAGCAAAATGAGGAAACAGAGAAATATGTTCCAAATAAAAGAACAAGAGAAAACCTCAGAAAAAGACCTTAATGATATGGAGATAAGTAATCTACATGATAAAGAATTCAAAGTAATGGTCATAAAGATGCTTACCAAACTCAGGAGAAGAATAAATCAATGCAGTGAGAACTCCAACAAAGAAAGAGAAAATCTAAGTGCCACACAGAAGTGCACTGAAAAATACACTAGAGGGTTTTAACAGCAGACTAGATAAAGTAGAAGAATGGATCAGCAAGCTGGAAAACAGGGAGTCAAATGCATCCAAACAGACCGGGGCGGGGGGAAGAATTAAAAAATAAAGATAGCTTAAGAGAGCTCTGGGACAACAGTGAGTAAAATAATATTTGCATTATAGGGGTCCCAGAAGGAGAAGAAAGAGAGAAAGAGGCAGAAAAATTATGTAAATAAATAATGGATGAAAACTTCCCTAACCTGGAGAAGGAAACAGACATCCAGGACCAAGAAACCCAGAGTTCCAAACAAGATGAACCCAAAGAGATCTACACCAAGACACATTATAATTAAAATGCCAAAAGTTAGAGAAAAAAATCTTAAAGGCAGCAAGAGATAAAGAAATCGTTACATAAAAGGGAAATCCCATAAGGCTATCAGCAGATTTCTCAGCAGACACTTTGCAGGCCAGAAGGGAGTGGCATGACATTCAAAGGGCTGAAAGGAAAAAGTTTCCAAACAATAATATTCTACCCAAAAATGTTGTCATTCAAAATTGAAGAAGAGAGAGGGTTTTTTCACACAAACAAAAGCTAAAGGAACTCATCAATACTAAACTGGCTTTGCAAGAAATTTAAAGGAACTACTTTAAGATGGGGGGAAAAATGGTACTAATCAATAACAAAAAAATATTGAAAAGGTGAAAACCTTATTGGAAAAAGGTAAATATATACTAAAGGTAGTAGATTAGTCACTTCTAAAGCTACTGTGAAAGTTAAAAGACAAAGGTAGTAAAATTAACTAAAACTACAATAATTAGTTAAGGGATACATAAAATAAAAGTTATAAAATATGACACCAAAAACACCAAAGGGGAGTCAGTGAAAATGCTTATGTTCAACTTTAAGTTGCTATCAACTTAAAATAGACTATTATATACCTAAGATGATAATGTGAACTTTATAATAACCACAAAGCAAAACCTTATACTAAATACACAAAGGAAAATGAGGAAAGAATCTAAACATAACACTAAAGAAAGTTATTAAACTGCAAAGCAAGAAAGAGAAGAAAGTAACAGAAAGGAGACTTTTTTTAAAAAGGCCAGAAAAAAACAAAAAACAACAAAATGCTGTAAGTACATACCTATCAATAATTACTTTCAGTGTAAATGTACTAAATTATCCAATCAAAAGATACAGAGTGACTGAATGGATTAAACAAACAAACTAAAAAGACACATCTATATACCACCTACAAGAGACTCACTTCATAAGTAAAAATTACAGACAGACTGAAAGTAAAGGAATATTAATAGATATCCCATGTAAATGGAAATGAAAAGGAAGACGAAAAGAATGAAATACCTAGGGATAAATTTAACCACAGAGGTGAAAGACCTGTACCTGTACAAACTATGAGACATTGGTGAAAGAAACTGACAAAGAAACAAATCATGGAAACATATTCCATGCTCATGGATTAGAATTAATATTGTTAAAATGTCCATGCTACCCAAAATGATCTAGAGATTCAAGGTAATACTTATCAAAATTCCAGGGGCATTTTTTCATAAAATGGGATAAAATAATCCTAAAAGTCACATGGAACCACAAAAAAACCTGAAGAGCCAAAACAATCTTCAAAAAGAAGGACAAAGCCTGAGGTATCATGCTTCTTGATTTCAAACTATGCTACAAAGCTATAGTAATCAAAACAGTATGGTACTGGCATAGTAGAAACACACACAGAGATCAGTGGAACAGAACAGAGATCCCAGAAATAAACCCATGTGTACATGGTCAATTAATTTTCAGTAAAAGAGGCAAGAATATACAATGGGGAAAGGACAGCACCTTTAGTAAGTGGTGTTGGAAAACCGGACAACTCCATGCAAAAGAATGAAACTTGACCATTCTCTTACACCATATATAAAAAGTAACTCAGAATGGATTAAAAACTTAAATGTAAGACCTGAAACCATAAAACCCTAGACAAAAACATAGGCATAAGCTCCTTTACATTGATCTTAGTGACTTTTTTTGAACCTGACTCCAAAAGCAAGGGAAACAAAAGCCAAAAGTGATAAATGAGATGACATCAAACTTAAGTTTCTATGCATTGAAAGAAACCATCAACAAGATGAAAAGACAACCTATTAAATGGGAGAAGATATTTGCAAATCATACATTCAACAAGGTATTAATGTCCAAAATATATAAAGAACTTACACAACTCAATAAGTTTTTAAAAATATAATTTAAAAAATGGTCAGATGATCTGACTAGACATTTTTCCTAAGAACATGTACAGATGGCCAACAGGCACATGAAAAGATGCTCAATATCACCAATCATCAGGGAAATGCAAGTCAAACCACAATGAGATATTACCTTACACCTGTCGCAATGGCTATTATCAAAAAGACAAGAGACAATAACAGTTAGTGAGAATATGGAGAAAAACGTAGCCTTGTACACTGTTGGTGGGAATTTAAGTTGGCTGTCATTATGGAAAATTAGTATGGAGTTTCCTCAAAAAATTAAAAATGGGGGGCACCTGGGTGGCTCAGTGGTTTAAGCTGCTGCCTTCATCTCAGGTCATGATCTCAGGGTCCTGAGATCGAGTCCCGCATCAGGCTCTCTGCTCAGCAGGGAGCCTGCTTCCTCCTCTCTCTCTCTGTCTGCCTCTCTGCCTACTTGTAATTTCTCTCTGTCAAACAAATAAATAAAAAATCTTAAAAAAAAAAAAATTAAAAATGGAGCTACCGTATGATCAGCAATTCCACTACTTGGTTTCTATCTGAAGAAAACAAAAACACTAATTGTAAAATATATATGCACCCCTATGTTCATTGCAGCATTATTTACAACAGCCAAGATATGGAAACAACCTAGGTGTCCATCAATGGATGAATGGATGAAGAAGATATGATATATATTTACAAGGGAAGATGAGTCAGCCATAAAAAAGAATGAAATCTTTCCATTTGCAACAACATGAATGGACTTAGAGAGTGTTATGCTAAGTGAAATAAGTCAAAAGAAAGGCAAATACCATATCATTTCACTTATATGTGCAATCTAAAAAACAAAACAAACAAAATGAAATAAAACTTAGATCATAAAGAGAATAGACTGAAACAAACTGAATGGAGAGGAGATGGTGGGTTTTAAGAAGGGCACATGTTGTGATGAGCACTGGGTGTTATACACAACCAATGAATTGTTGAACACTACACCAAAAACTTATGATGTACTATATAATGGTTAACTGAACATGATTTAAAAAATAAAAATTTTTAATTTAATTTAAGCATTTTTTAAAAGGGAGAAAGAATAGATTGGTAATTGCCAGAGGGAGTAGAGTTGGGAGGAATGAAATGGGTGAAAGGGATCAAGAGGTACAAACTTCCAGTTATAAAATAACTAAGTCATGGGATATAATGTACAACATGGGAAATGTAGTTCATAACATTGTGTTAACTTTGTATGATGATAGATGGCAACTAGACTTACTGTGGTGATTGTTTCACAGTATATACAAATGTCCAATCCCTATGTTGTACACCTGAAACTAATATACAGTTGACCCTTAACATGGATTTGAACCATCTAGGTCTAATTATACAAGGACTTTTTAGAGCATAATACTATAACTGTACTTTCTCTTCCTTAAAATTTTCTTAATTACATTTTCTTTACTCTAGATTACTTATTATAAAAATATATAATACATATAACATACAAATATGTATTAATTGGTTATTTATGTTATTAACATAAGGCTTCCAGCGAACACTGGGCTATTAGTAACTAATTTCCAGGAAGTCAAAAGTTATATGCAGATTTTTGACTGCACAGGGGTCAGCACCCCAGCCCGTGTTGTTCAAGAGTCAACTATAATATTATATGTCAATTTTTATACTTCAATTTAAAAAAGAAACAAATGCTGGAGTTCACTGGCTTTCTAAAGTACAAGCTTTTGAAGAAATTGATTAACTTCAGGCAGAAAGATTTACCTTAAGTGACTAGCAAAGCCCATTCTTGAACTGATTTGACAAAGTTCCATTCATGACTTGAGTGACTTGATTGACATCTTGGGCTATCTGAATGAGTTATAACTCTTGACGCAAGGTCCAGCACATTCCATTATGGATGCTGCTGAAAAAATTTAAAGTCTCTGGACCAGGGTACCATTGTGGAGAGTGTTTGGAGAAAGACAGCTATGTGCTTCTTGGATTGTTGGAGAAAGGGCATCTGGAGGCTAGAGCCAAGATTGAAAGGCTCTGCTGGCTCTTGTGCAGGTCCACATGGGCAGACAAAGAAATCGTTGAAGAATACTTCTGTTGAGTGACCTTAAAATTGAAATGCATGGTCCTGATTCTTTCATAATGACAAAGGCAACATTTATGATTCAGACATTGACAAAGTTGATCTCATTGAAGACAAAGAAAATAATATTACATGAATTCAACTCAAAGTATCTTAGACAACTCTCTATTCCTTGGTACAAACTGATCCTCATCTATCAGAATAATCTGTGAAAACTTTCTTTGGCTAGCAAATACTGTTATAAATTAGAAGTTGCTATCCTTATTACCACTAAGAAAAAGGTCTAAACTGGTTGGATATGAAAGATATTTGCAGTATCATGTAAAAAAAAAAAAACACTATAATTTTAATCTCTTATTCTAATCAAACAACAGCAATCTTATGAAACTTTTGAACTAAATTACATTTTGCTTTAATTTGCACATTATTACTTGCTAAGGTCTCTCAGGAAATTATTATTTTTTGCATGCAAATATGAGATTAAGAAGATCGCAAGACTTCTTACATATTGTTTTAACATTCTTTGTTAAAGATATGTTTGCAATGCAGCAAAATAAACTGTGTGCAGAAGATGTGTATAACATGTTTGTACGCATTTTTATGGAGAAGGCATCTATAGTTTCTGTCACGTTCCTAAAGACTACCCATCCATTCATACATGTACCAAAAAATTGTTAAGAATCACTGACTAGCTGAATGTATATTTTCTGATGGGCTCTGAAATAAAAGAAGGAGAAAACTTGAAATCATGTTTTGTGGTTTGTCAAAATAAAGCAGACATTTTCTTATCAACAGTCTATGGATCTCGGTTAAAATGAAGTGTCTGTTCTTTTATTTTCCCTCATTGTCCTCCAAGTCCATGTACATATCTTTGAGGTACAAGGCAATCCTAGCAGTCCTCACCCTGAAATCCATGGCATATTGATTATGGATCTTATGATAACAAAATATATTTAAAATAATTAGCCTTTGAACCAAACATTAGTGTGTCATAATGTTGCTTTTCAGTTCTCCAGAAGGCTCATAGCTAATAAAGAAAAAGAAAGACTTAAGGAAAATAAGGACAGATGAAGTCAAACACAAAGAAGACATTTAGGACAACCTTTCCAGGGACCAAATGCACATACACACGGACCAAGGGCATGCTGTGTGTGTGTGTGTGTGTGTATGTATGTGTGTGTGTGTTTATGCACACATACCCATATTTGTCTGAGCATGTGAAATAAGCAAACAGCAGTGATTTCTTCCAGCCAAAGGCATATCTTTGAAAGTGGAGAGTCAGCCCTGGTGATGCTAATGGAGTGGAACATAAATATTGGCAAGCTAGTTGTCAAATAGAGGCTTTTAAAGGTTAGAATTTTTCAAGGAAAATGTTAACTGCAGTTAAAGGGCCAAAGTGGTCTTAACCTGATCTCAGAATCTAGAATTTCACTTGAAGTTCTAAACACCCAGGACTGTTATGCTAAATTTAGCTTTCCTAGCTCTGCGAATGGCATTTTGGAATGTTTGGTTCATAACGATAAATCACCACGCTTGCTGAATATGGGGTTAGAAGGAGACTAGCGGACATAACCAATTAATATATCAGCCTCCTAAGCATTCCTGGAGCAGAGGTAAGGGTACAGGCCAATAATGAACTGTTTTGCCACACTTCAAATAGCAAGTGCTCTCACCCCTAGCCAAACCTTCCACCCTCCCCACACCCCACACACCCAGCATGTCTTTGCTTCCTACCACTGTTCCAGAGCATAGCCATCCCCCAAATTAGCTCAGTTTCTACCTTCCTGAGGCTTTCTTCCCCCACCCCCCACAAACACATCAATCTCTACCTTCTCTAAATTTTCCTATATCCTTTATTCTCAATCCTGCTCACTTGCTAACCCGTGTTGCTATCTTTCCTATAATAACAGCTAACACTTATTTGAATTTTTACTATGTGCCAGGCACTATGCTAAATGCTTACAGGAATGACCTCATTTAATCCTCACCACAACCCTATGATGTAGTTTTTATTATCATTCACAGAAGAGAAATGTTCATATGAGGAAACTAAGACTTAGAGAGGTAAAGTAACTTTCCCAGAGCCCATGACTAATAAATAGTGGGCCAGGCAATCAACCAGGTTGTCTGGCTCAAAGTGTGCCCTCTTAATGGTAAAATGTATAGTTGCTGAGGTCTGATGTGCATATACTGTCTACCAGCTACATTTTAAGTTCCTCAGGACACCTGTATACCATTTCCTTCATATGACCCACAGAGCTAGCGTTATGCTATACCTAAAATCAATCAATACTTATTGAGGGAGTAAATGAATTAATAAGTGAATTTAAAAAATCAATGCATCAGCTGCAAAATCCAAGAAAAAATTAATTATAGCATGCAGAATCAGGGGGAAAAATGTAGAAAGCAGATAAATTGCTGACTCGCTCCCCTTGTGCTCAGTGCAGAAGTGGGGCAGGGGAATAGGTCTCTAAATAACCATGACATCCCTCAGCTTTGTCCCTGGAAGCCCTCCAATGCCCCCAAGTCTATCCAGATCTTCAGAATCCATAAGGGAATACCGCAGAAGTTTGCCAGGGCCAAAAATAATTCTTCTCTAGATCCAACACTACCCACATGCATATATTCACTCATATGCATTCAGAGAAAGATGATTCTAGTTAGTTTACCTCAGTAAGTGTTTACTGAGTATCTAGCCCAGAGATTCACAAACTTGGCAGCATGTTACAATTATCTGCAAGACCTGAAAAACTGCTGAGGTCTGGGCCCCACCCCAAACCAATGGACTCAGAGCCCAGGCACTGGGATGCATCAACAATCATCTGTGCAATTCTGATGTGCAAATAGGGTTAAGAACCACTAAAATCCATGCCAGCCATGGTGTGCCAGGAGCTGGGTCACGGATAAATGTGGGTATGAAAAAGGAAGTTTGCAGAATAGTGGGAGAGTCACAAAAGCAATTATAATTAAAAACATCATGGAGAAATTATAATAAATGCACCATGAAGTGCTCAAACAGCAATAATCACAGACCACCATGAAATATCAGAGGAGATCTCAGACCTATTCTCACCAGAAATTTTTGGGAGGCAGGATTGGAGGATGCAGATGAATGAGGGAGGTATGCTTACATAATGAGATGCCGGATTGGGTAGACGTGTCAGATTGAAACGTATGCTTTCCTAGAGCAGAAGGTTAGACTACCATAACTCCTGATGTCCCCCCTCTGCACATTCCCAAATGCTCCCAAATCTCTGGCAGCAGCTGTGACTGCCTTTTAGAGGCCCCTGAGCCTCTCTGAACCTCTTTGACTCTCACTAATAGAATGGAAATAGTAATTATTAAGTATCAGTCCTTGGGATTTTACATCAGATTTAAAAATCTTTGTAACTTTTGGTAAGCCATCAATGGAGGTTGAGAGACTTTGCCCTAAATTTGTTCACCTATAAAGTAAGTATAATAATCCATGCTTTTCTGCAGTTTATGAAGATTCATGTATTCATTCAATAAATATTTTTTGAGTCCCTCTGTATTCCAGGTGTTAGGTACAGAGATACAATGATAAATAACCACAGATCCAGACCTTGTTCTTGTGGACCACACAGTCTTTCAGGGGAGACAGACATTGAGGAAATAATCATACAAATCCATATGTGATTTGTCCTATGAAGGAAACATGTCTCCCTTAATGCCATGAGAGTATCTAAAAGGGAAACCTGGCCTGGCCCAGAAAGTCAAGGAAGGCATCCCCCAAAATGTAGCACTTAGGCTAAAACCTGAACGATGTCTAAGAGCAAACAAGATGAAGAAAAAAGAAACCAGGCAGGAAGGAAGCCTGGGAAAAGGTCCTGCGGCAGGAGTGAAAGCAGTGGAGAGATTAACCGAAAGTGGCCCAGTGTAGCTGCAGCACTGAGAACAAGAGGGATAGTGTGCAGCACAGACTGCAAAGCCATGTCTTCATCCCAAGGGCAGGGGGAGGTCCCTAGGAGGCTTTTAGACTGTGACATGATCATATATGAATTTTAAAAAGCCCCTCTGGCTGCTAAGTGGAAAATGGATTGGAAGAATAAGAATGGATATAGATGAACCAGTTAGGTTGTTACTGAAGTGGTCTAGACGAGATGCGGCCAAGTTTAGTCTTAAACTTACAAAATTTGAGGTGCCAGGTACAAAAGAGAATTGGATTTCAGATAGCATATGGCCCATAAAAAGTCATTATTTAATTAATGTTTTACAGATATTCAGGTATACGGAAACAAGGCTACTATTTGGAAAGGGAAGACTAACTAGATTGCTTTTGACACTTTAACCTAGAATCAGCAGCATCAATTCCACCTTCCTTAGACCATAATTCTGAGTGAGCCCACCTATCAAGACAAGAAGATTGAGCTAAGAGCCCCAGAAGCCCCTTCGGAGTGTCCATGTTAACTAGCAGGTTGACCCTGGGAAGGAGTCAATGAACTGAGCCCCATTTCTTACCCTGGGACAGCTCCAGAGATGCTGTCCTCGAGCTCAAGAGGAAGGAGTTTGCCTCCATGTAGCTAGACTTATAATTCCAAACCTACTAAGGAATAACAAATTGCAAACTCAGAAAGCTTTAACTGGTCCTAGCTGAAAAAGATGAGGTTAAAGGCCAACATCCCTGGTCCAGAGAGATTTCAGTTGGAATGCTAACTAATGAGTGTTCCTAAGGTCATAATCTAGGCAAGTCATGTGCAATAAGACAGCTATGTCCCAGAGGTGGTAACCAGGAACCCATTTCTCTTACAAACCGGCCCATCTCTTTATAATAAACTTTAGTTCTTTGGAAGGTAATTCTATAAGGTTGTAGAGGGAGGCATCCACATCCCATAGGGGGTTCATTGCATGGGAGCTGTCAGCAGAGGAAGATAGGGAGCCCAGAGGCTCTTGATACAGTAACCATGGCAACCAACCCAAATCTGGTCCATTTTACTCACAGACAAAAAACCCAGTTCAGTGAACACTGTAGGAAAGTAGGAGCAGTTTAGATTAACCAGGCTATCTCCTGGCCCCAAGCAATCTGCAGGATAAGACCTTCCATTAGGCAAAGGTCTTCACTGTGACAAAGCAGAGGATTTGTTAAGCTCTTTGGATCTCAGTGAGCCCATTTAACTTCTAGTGCGGGATAAAAAATTACTCTTCCCTGGATGTGGCCTGAAGTTTCACATGAACTCAGTTTGAAGTGGTAATGGTCACACCACACTAAACAACCATTCCAGACCCATTTTCTTCCTCACCACCTAGGAGGACAGGAGACTATAGAATCAGCACCTTCTGATCTCTGACTTACCAGGTAAGAAAATAGATCATGTTTTACAAATGGAAATATATCCTGGAATTGGCTTGAGTATTAATATATAATTCACATGTATGGTGTCCCCCACTTTTTTTTTATAATGAGAATAAACAGTATCTCTGAGAATTGAACTAGGAGAAGCAGCAAGTCTTTTCAAAGTAAACATGCAACTCATTCATTCATTCATTTAGTTTCTTTTTTTTTTTTTTTAATTTTTATTTATTTATTTTATTTTTTTTTTCAGCGTAACAGTATTCATTCTTTTTGCACAACACCCAGTGCTCCATGCAAAACGTGCCCTCCCCATCACCCACCACCTGTTCCCCCAACCTCCCACCCCTGACCCTTCAAAACCCTCAGGTTGTTTTTCAGAGTCCATAGTCTCTTATGGTTCGCCTCCCCTCCCCAGTGTCCATAGCCCGCTCCCCCTCTCCCAATCCCACCTCCCCCCAGCAACCCCCAGTTTGTTTTGTGAGATTAAGACAGGAGGGAGACAAACCATAGTTTCTTTTATATTTACTGAAAACCTACTCTGTGCCATGCAGCTATAAAAATGACTAAACAAGGATTCTACTCATAGTTCAATGAAGGAGAAGAACTTTATTTAAAATAAATAATTAAAGATGCAAATATGTTAGAACTGTGTAAGGCAAAGTAAACTGCAATGGCTTCAACAGGGTAGATGCTGAATCTTGCTCATGCAACAGCCCCGGACGGGTGGTCCCCCACCGGACTGACAAGAGCGTCTACCACCTTCACGCATGACCGCCGTGACACTCTGGCTGCTGTTCTGTGGGAGGTTTCATGAACCAGACTTGGAAGTGACATGTATCACCTCACATTTTCATCCACTGGAGGGATTTTTAACATGTCCGTACCATCTCATAAGGAATCTGGGAAACGTCTGCTGTGCTACAATCTTATTGCCAAGGACGAGGGAGAGAGCAGCGTTTGGAAAATGAGCCATCTCTGACAATAACAAAGACATGAACAAAGTTTTCTAGGAACAGAAAAGAGAAACTAGAAAATATCTACCATACTCAAAAATATTTCAAATACCTTACTTGTAATTCAATAAGTGCTAATAATAGCAACAATGAAGTATCATTTTCCCTTTTAAATGGCTAAAAATAAAGAAAAAATAACGGTGGTTATTGTTGGCAGGGGTCCAAAAAAAAAAAAAGCACTACAACTGCAGAAAACAGTAATTAGTACAATCTCTCTGGAGAGCAGCTTGAGAGTACACATATAGCAGATTTTTTAAAATCACGACAATAAAGGAAATCAAGTATATAATACTATAACTTCCTTCTGTATTTTCTGTATCTGTATTTTAACCTGGCTTCTGGGTGCCTACTTCCATTCAGGAGGGGAAAATTACACCTGTCAATTTAAAGTACCAGTGACTTCCAGTTTAAAACTCAACTCTTTGGGGCGAAAAAAATTCATCAAAATCAGGATTCCCTCCACAGGTGGCCTCTATAAGTGGAAATAGATTCTCCACTGAGGCCTCCAGGAGGACCACAGCCTTACCAATACCTTGATATTGGACTTCAGACCTCCAGAACTCTAATAGAATTAATTTGTGTTATTCTAAGCCACTAAGTTTGTAGCCATTTTTTACAGCAGCAGTAGGAAACTTATGGCCTTTTCCTTTGCTCCCCAGAGCCCTCTCACCCAGCGTATTGATCTTGGAGTACAGACTGATCTGCTGTAGGAATTTGGAGCCAGGATTAAGCAGTGTGACCTAACGTGGCTGGGGAGACATTCCCAAGCAGAGCCTGAACAAGACCTGGCAGATCTGAATTTGCCAAATTGAGAACAGACACTCGGACCACAAATGATAATTGCAGAACCAAGACAAGAAGGCAGGAATAGTGGGATTTATGTGTTATGATAGGTGAAGACAACTTTCCAGACCATAGCAGTGGTTCAAAAGGATTCAACAGATCTGATGAAGAAAATCTGATAAAGAAAGTTGGCACCTTTGGGGTATTCCTAATGTTTTGAGATTGATGTCAGGCAAATAGGATGCCTGCCATCTCCTGATGGCTTGTGCCAAAAGCAGAATCCTGGATGGGAAGTCCCAGAGCACTGACTGCAAAACCACAACCACTCCAGTAACTATGAAGTGTATGTGATGTGTGAACACTGAGGCTCCTTTGGAGAGAACTTTCAGGACCCATACGTTGGCCCCTCAACAAAACAAGTCACTTGATATCCTGGGCTTCGTTCAGCTCTGTTTTTAAAAAAAGACTTGGAGTCCATAGATGGCTATGGATAAACATCAGGACCTGATGAAATCCTGGGGTTCCTTAAAGTTCTTGGGGGCTAGCAAAGTTGGTGGCATCATAATTCCAGACTTCAAGCTCTATTACAAATCTATCATCATCAAGACAGTATGGTACTGGCACAAAAACAGACACATAGATCAAGGGAACAGAAAGAGAGCCTAAAAATAGACCCTTAACTCTATGGTCAACTAATCTTTGACAAAGCAGGAAAGAATGTCCAATGGAAAAAAAGACTGTCTCTTAAACAAATCGTGTTGGGAAAACTGGACAGCCACATGCAGAAAAATGAAACTGGACCATTTCCTTATACCACACACAAAAATAGAATCAAAATGGATGAAAGATCTCAATGTGAGACAGGAATCCATCAAAATCCTTGAGGAAACACAGGCAGCAACCTCTTCGACCTTAGCCACAGCAACATCTTCCTAGAAACATCGCCAAAGGCAAGGGAAGCAAGGGCAAAAATGAACTATTGGAACTTCATCAAGATCAAAAGCTCTTGCACAGCAAAGGAAACAGTCAACAAAACCAAAAGACAGCTTACCGAATGGGAGAAGATATTTGTAAATGACATATCAGATAAAGAACTAGTATTCAAAATCTATAAAGAACTTATCAAACTCAACACCCAAAGAACAAATAATCCAATCAAGAAATGGGCAGAGGACATGAACAGACATTTCTGCAAAGAAGACATCCAGATGGCCAACAGACACATGAAAAAGTGCTCCACATCACTCCACATCAGGGAAATACAAATCAAAACCACAATGAGATACCACTCCACACCAGTCAGAATGGCTAAAATTAACAAGTCAGGAAATGACAGATGCTGGTGAAGATGCGGAGAAAGGGGAACCCTCCTACACGATTGGTCGGAATGCAAGTTGCTACAGCCACTCTGGAAAACAGCATAGAGGTTCATCAAAAAGTTGAAAATAGAGCTACCCTACAACCCAGCAATCACACTACTGGGTATTTACCCTAAAGATACAAAGGTAGTGATCCAAAGGGGCATGTGCACCCAAATGTTTATAGCAGCCATGTCCACAATAGCCAAACTATGGAAATAACCTAGACATCTATCAACAGATGAATGGATAAAGAAGATGTGGGGTGTATGTGTGTGTGTGTGTGTGTGTGTGTGTGTGTGTGTATACACATGATGGAATATTATGCAGCCATCAAAAGAAATGAAATCTTGCCACTTACAATGACACGAATGGAACTAGAGGGTATTATGCTGAGTGAAATAAGTCAATCAGAGAAAGACAATTATCATATGATTTCCCTGATATGAGGAATGTGAGAGGCAACATGGGGATTTGGGGGGTAGGGAAGGAAGAAATGAAGAAGATGGGACCAGGAGGGAGATTGACCATAAGAGACTCTTAATCTAACAAAACAAACTAAGGGTTGCCGGGGGAAGGGTGGTAGGAAGAGGCTGGTTGGGTTATAGACACTAGGGAGGGTATGTGCGATGGTGGGTGCTGTGAAGTGTGTAAACCTGGCGATTCACAGACCTGTACCCCTGTATTACATATAATGTAACAATACATTATAAGTTAATAAAAAAAAATTTTTAAAGCGCTTGGGGCTGGGTGTCTATACTGGAAGTAGATGTAATTGGTTTGGATATACAACAAGACCTGGCCACAGACTGGAGAGCTCAGCTCCATCTCTTAGGAAGGAATGTCCACATAAGCTAATGTTCAGGAGGGATAACTGGGGGAAAAGAAATATTTTAGGAAGTCTTATCTGTGAGTAAACCAGAGAGGAGAGATTGAAGACATGAAGACTCAGGGATGAGAGCACAGGCTGGAAGGGGTATGTGGGGTAAGTGTCTTGGACAGGAGGTGGAAATAATGTCAACCACATCTCCTAATATTGGTTGTGTAAGGAATTATTCAAAAAGGCTGGATTTTGGCCTGTTAATATCCCCTAGTAGGGTACTTTGATCACCAGGCTTACTGAGATCAAGAACTGAACAATGAATTTTCCATTTTTCTCTTTTAAATACACATATTAAACAGCTGAATATAGCACATATTAATGGCATGATCATTGACCAAAGTAGTTAAGAAATCAATTTCAGTGTCTTCCAGTGCACTTTTGGGTCAACTCTGTCATTGACTAGGGCAGGGCCTGACCCTTGACACTTTGAAAGGAGGACTGGAGGTCAAAGCAGAGAGAGATCCAGATGTGCCCAATAGAGATTAAGGAACAAGCAGGACCCAGAGATCAGAACAGGCAGCAAGTCAGAACAGTTGGTGCTCAGACAGAAGAAGCAACATAAAGCATAGGCCAAGAAGATCATAACGGAAATTTCTGACCTAACCTGAAGATTCTTATATACCTCCCTACTTGGGGGTGGATCAAGTCCAAGGTATAGGCAGCACCAAGGGTCTTCAGGTAAAACCAGGTAAGTGACTATAACTGAAGAAGGGGTAGTGAGGTCACAACAGCAGAAGATACATTGGCACAGCCCCTTTCTAATTCACCTTATATTTTATCATGGTATCAAGTCCCACCAAGGCCTGGGAAACATCCCTAAGAATTCAGAACAGCATGACATCAAAAGCTCCTCTAAGCCAGGTCAACAGTTGCTCATGACGTTTCTGCATTCAGGTCTTCTTTGTCAACCACAAGAAGGAACTATCAGAAAGATGGAGAAGTGTGTCCTCTCTACTTCCCTCTCATTCTTCTCTTTCTTTCAACTGGCAGAAGCTGAGAAAGAAGACAAATCATGCCACTTAACTGTGAAAATTCCATGACTCATACTATTCTTCAGTGAAAGTAGCTTTCTTCTCAACTCCTAAAGATATCTTCCCTCCAGTTAGGTATTTCCAGCAGTAGCTGCTGGCTAGGTATTATTTGAAATTTATATTCTTTGCCACCCACACACACAACACATTTTAAGCTGTTTCTGACATAAGTCGTTCCCAAAAGTCTTTTATAAATCATCTGTATCTCTTACCATGGAATATTTTATCCCAACATTTAAACACAGATTTTACTGTATAAATATAAAATGATCTTCTCACAAAGACACATCCTTGGAGTATTCAAGAAAGAGTGTGGGAAGAACTAGGGACCAGCGGGCACAGATCTGGAAGCATGCAACAAGTTGGCTCCACCTCTCCTGAAAGTTATAGAAAGGTTTTTAAGATATAGAGAGATTGGTAAGAAGTTTGGGCATGGCTTAAGAAAAGATCCCTGGAATGAAGTGAATGATGTGAATGAGGCAGCAGCTATTCTCAGACTCAACATGATAAAGCCACATTTACAAGGCATCCAGAATCTGGAAAAACACAAAGCATGGGACCCTGAGTAGTGGCTGCAATGCATGAATGTTGACCAGGCCTGATGTTCTCCAGAGCAGAGGGCTATAAATGAGAGAAGGCAGCCTTGAAAGAAAATATCCAGAATCCTCCAGGGAAACCCAGAGAGCCAAAGTGAAGACAATAGATTAGGTGAAGGCAGGAGTTGTGAATAAAGGCCAAAACCCTAGAAGGGAAACAAACCTAGGTTTAAGACCCAATTCCACTGTCAAGTTGCTAACATCAAACAGGTCATTTCTTATGAAAAGCTATTTGTCAACAAACTAGAAACCTTGAAGAAATGGATAAATTCCCAGAAACATAAACTGCCAAAACTGAAACAGGAAGAAATAGAAAACTTGAGCAGACTGATAACCAGCAAAGAAACTGAATCCATGAAGATATTTGCAAATGACAGTACAGACAAAAGGTTGATATCCAGGATCCATAAAGAACTTCTCAAACTCAACACACACAAAACAGATAATCATATCAAAAAATGGGCAGAAGATATGAACAGACACTTCTCCAATGACATACAAATGGCTATCAGACACATGAAAAAATGTTCATCATCACTAGCCATCAGGGAGATTCAAATTAAAACCACATTGGATACCACCTTATGCCAGTTAGAATGACCAAAATTAGCAAGACAGGAAACAACGTGTGTTGGAGAGGATGTGGAAAAAGGGGAACCCTCTTACACTGTTGGTGGGAATGCAAGTTGGTGCAGCCACTTTGGAGAACAGTGTGGAGATTCCTCAAGAAATTAAAAATAGAGCTTCCCTATGACCCTGCAATTGCACTACTGGTTATTTAGCCCAAAGATACAGATGTAGTAAAAAGAAGAGCCATCTGTACCCCAATGTTTATTGCAGCAATGTCCACGGTCGCCAAACTGTGGAAAGAACCAAGATGCCCCTCAATGGATGAATGGATAAGGAAGATGTGGTCCATATACACGATGGAGTATTATGCCTCCATCAGAAAGGATGAATACCCAACTTTTGTAGCAACATGGATGGGACTGGAAGAGATTATGCTGAGTGAAATAAGTCAAGCAGAGAGAGTCAAGTATCATACGGTTTCACTTATTTGTGGAGCATAACAAATAACATGGAGGATATGGGGAGATGGAGAGGAGACCGGAGTAGAGGGAAATTGGAGGGGGTGATGAACCATGAGAGACTATGGACTCTGAAAAACAACCAGAGGGTTTTGAAGGGGCGGGGGGGGTGGGAGGTTGAGGGAGCCAGGTGGTGGGTATTATGGAGGGCACGCATTGCATGGAACACTGGGTGTGGTGCAAAAACAATGAATTCTGTTACGCTGAAAAGAAATTTAAAAAAAAAAAACTGAATCCATAATTTAAAAAAAAAAAAAAACCTCCCAAAAGCCAAAAGTCAAGGGCCAGAGGTCTTCACATGCAAATTCTACCAAACATTTAAAAAAGAGTTACCTATTCTCAAATTATTCCAAAAAATAGAAAAGGAAGGAAAACTTCCAAATTCATTCTATGAGGCCAGCGTTACCCTGATATCAAAACCAGATAAAGACTGCACTAAAACAGAGAACTACAGGCCAATATCCCCGATGAACATGGATGCAAAAATCCTCAACAAAATACAAGCAAACCAAATCCAACAATACATTAAAAGAATCATTGACCACAATCAAGTAGAATCTATTCCTGGGATGCAAGGGTTCTTCAGTATTTGAAAATCAACCAACATGATACACTACATTAGCAAAAGAAAAGAAAAGAATCATATGATCATTTCAATAAATGCAGGAAAAGTATCTGACAAAGTACAATATCCATTCATGATAAAAACTCTCAATAAGGTGGTTTAGAGGAAACATACCTCAATATAACAGAGGCCAAATATGAAAGGCCCACAGCTAATTTCATCCCCAGTGGGAAAAAAGAGCTTTTCCTCTACAGTCAGGAACAAGACAGGGATGTCCACTCCCATTGTTGTTATTTAACACAGTATTGGAAGTCCTAGCTACAGCAATCAAACAACGAAAGAGAAAAAATGAATCCAAATTGCAAGGAAGAAATCAAACGTTCACTATTTGCAGATGACATGATACCATATATAGAAAACCCAAAGACTCCACCAAAAAAAATTACTAGATCTGATACACATTTCAGTAAAGTCACAAGACACAAAATCAGTGTACAGAAATTTGTCAGATTTCCATGCATGAATAATGAAGCAGCAGAGAGAGAAATTGAGGAATCAATCCCATTTGCAATTGCACCAAAAATCGTAAGATACCTAGGAGTAAACCTAACCAAAGAGATGAAAGATCTGTACTCTGAAAATTATAAAACACTGAAAACAGACATTGAAGAGAACACAAAGAAATGGAAAAAATTCCATGCTCATGGATCAGAAGAACAAATATTATTAAAATGTTAAAATGTACTACCCAAAGCAATATACATAGGGGAAGGGAGGGGAAAATAAGACAAAATCAGAGGAAGACAAACCATAAGAGACTCAACTATAGGAAACAAACTGAGGGTTGCTTAAAGGGGGGTGGGGGGTGATGGAGTAACTGAGTGATGGGAATTAAGGTCACTTGATGTAATGAGCACTGGGTATTTTTTTTTTAAGATTTTATTTATTTATCTGAGAGAGAGAATGAGTAAGAGAGTATGAGAGGATAGAAGGTCAGGTGGAGAAGCAGACTCCCTGTGGAGCTGGGAGCTTGACGTGGAACTCGATCCTGTGACTCCGGGATCAGGACTTGAGCTGAAGGCAGTCGCTTAACTGACTGAGCCACCCAGGCACCCAGCACTGGGTATTATCTGCAACTGATGAATTACTGAACTCTATATATGAAACTAATGATTCACTATATGTTAACCAACTTTAAATAAAATAAGGGAAGGGAGAAGGAAGGAAAGAAGGAAGGGAGGGAGGGAGGGTAGGGAGGAAGAGAGGGAAGGAGGGGGGAAATGTTGAAGTGTATTTCCTCTCCAGAATACTAAAGACGTCACTGGATCCAGCAACTGTTCACATCCTGAGTTTTCATCAGTCCCCACATTTGCCACATATTGGATGGACATTTACCAAAACTCTCTGGGACCCAACCTGTTCTTAATCAATAATATTTCCAGAGTTTACAAGTCTTAACTCCAAGACACCACAATAATAGGAAAGAAAAGCTAACTCAGTCCTGACATTTTCTAGATACTGGCCTCTGGTTTTGCTTTCTATTATATTGGCTAAGAAATGACTACTTTCATAATCACAAGTCAATATATTTTTTAAAGATTTTATTTATTTATTTGACAGAGATCACAAGTAGGCAGAGAAGCAGGCAGACAGAGAGGAGGAAGCAAGCTCCCCGCTGAGCAGAGAGCCCAATGTGGGGCTCAATCCCAGGACCCTGGGATCATTCACAAGTCAATATTTTAAAATCATTTTTCCTCTCAAAACACATGACCCCAAACCATCACATCTCATGTATTACCAGGCATTCCATACCAGGCATTCTGTAGCACCTCTGAGACTGGCTGCCTCAGTCCACAACATCCTTCCTTGCTGGGGTCAACCTCACAAACCAGCTACTTCCAATTTTGCTTCCAATCACACTGTCACAAGTTGCTACTAGAGCAAACCACACTTCACAATGGCATGAATGACATTTTAAAATGTGGGACCATTTAAGCCCATTTAGAAATACTCCTCTGCTTGAGTATGTCAAGAGTTGGACTCCTGGATAATCTATCATCAACTACTGGGTCTCTGTATCTGTCATCCACTCAACCTGTGGCCTGTCCTGTGCCGGGTGCAGGGGACCCAGGGATGAGGGTGACACTGTTTCTGTTCTTACACAGCTCATAAAGGAACTAAAACTACCCCCAAGTACAGAGGTCCAAGACAATAGTATAGGCAGTGGGGAGAAGACAACATCCTGGAAGGGAGAATATCTGAGCAGAATTTTGAAGAACAAACAGAATGAAAGGGCATTCTGGGAAAATATCAGTAGCACATAAGGTACAGATGGGGGAGAACTTGGCTTATTTCTGGATTTAGGCGCTTCCTCACCCAAGACTTCTGGTATATAGGATATGAAGAAAGGACATAGCAGGATAGACAGGATCTTCTGAGCCAGGCTAAGTTTGGTCTTTATCCAGAGAGTTTGAAGAGAACTAGCAAAGCACTTGGTTTTGTTTTGACCTGATCAGAATTGTGATGCACAGAGACACAGCCTGTCTGCAGGTTGGGTAGGGGGATTAGGGTGGGAAAGGAGCTATACTTGAGCTCTGGTTTTTAAGTTAGTTGACTAGTTAACAGTTTAGAGGGAATTTGAGGCAGATGTTACTGATGAGGAGAGGAATATAGCAACAGAGATAGGTGTTTATAGGAGATTTTTTAGGAAGATTTCTTGGCTGGGTGTGATCTAACTCTCTCCCCTTCTCTCCATGAAATCTCCTGTAAACGAATGTTGTCCATCAAGGCTTTCAGAAGGGTTGCATTTGGGGAGTAGATGTGACAAATGTGAAGATGAGTTTCACTGTATCAGTGGGGCTTGATCGAGAGTGACTCAAATAAGTTCAGTTACCTTCAGATTATGTAAAGATCATTCAGGTGAGGCTCTGGAGGATGGACTAGAATAGATGGCAGTCTAAGATTGGAAGTGAGGAAAGCAAAACAGAGACTCCTGCAGTTGTTCTGTGAAAAGACCTAAGGGAGTAGCCATGAGAATAGAAAGAAGGAGCAGAACTGAATGTTATCCAGGAAGTAGAAGCACTAGGATCTTATTGCTAAGCAGGTGTTAAGAGTTAAGAGGGAGGTACCAAGGATGCTTCCAGGGAACAGGGAGAACATAGACTCCCCCACTGAATCAAGGGACAGGGCAGTTTCAGGAACTGTCTTGTTTAGGATTTAATGATTTTGAGTTGTCTGTGGGACATGAAAGTGGACATGTGCAGCAAACAATACATGGACTGGGCTAGAGATATCGACCACCATAGCTCACGTGGATTATAGTATTAAACTCCTAAGAGATCCACTGTTTCTGCCTCTGATCTCCTGCCACTCCAATCTCAGCAGAGCAGCCAGTGTGATGTGATAAAACATGAGACGGAATACGGCGCTTCTCTGCCCAGATCTTCCCAAGGGTTTCCCAACCTGCTGAGTTGCAGCTCTAGTCTTTGCAGTGCTGGATCAGGACCCTAACTTATGACCTCCCTTCTCTACTCCATTCCAACCATTTTGCCTCCTCACTGCTCCTCTCTGGGGCTTTTGCAAAATGGAGGGAAGCTGAGGGAATTTCCTCTTGGAGGCCCCTGTTTCCCTGAGAAGTAGGAGGCCAATCATCTCAGAGTATTTTGGAAGACAGAAGGATAATGGATAATGACAGAAGGCAGTGAAAGCGGGAATCTGGAAGCGCTGCCTTTGGAATGGAAGAGGGAGCTGATGGGATCTCTCTCTCTGCTGGTACTAAACAGTAAACATAGAAAACACAAGCAAATCCATTGCCTCCTCTCAGGGAAAAACATGGAGATGAATAAGATGGGCTGCGTTTACATCTAATAAATCAAATTATCCTAAGATATGAGAAATTACCCATTGCCCATAAATACTGGGACCAAAGCCCCAAAAATTGGACATAAACTTTAGTATGAGAAATTTAAGTTGACTTCAAACCTTTGATATACATATTAAATACCCATATTCTAGGTGGTCTTAAGACTCAAGAAATCAAATTTTGTTCTAGGATGAGGCCCACTCACATCTTGACATAATAATTTGCATTTATATATATAAGTATTATGAATGTTTTGTAGTATAAAGACTGGAAATGAGAAAACTAGAATGAAGACTCCTATAATTGTTCTGTGAAAAAGACAATTAATATTGTCCTTTTACATAAAAATGATATATTAATATTTATATAAAATGTTAATATTAAAATATATATAAATTTATCAAGTATTTTTATAACAACACTGAGAGGCACTGGGACAGGTATTAATACCACTCTCTTGGGGGGAAGGGGAAACTCAAGTCTAGAGCAGTTGAGTTGCCCAAGGTCAGTGACAGGGCACCAGAACCCAGGCTCTATCCAGCTTGTTTGCCCACCATTTTCCACTGATTGCTTTTTCAGCCTGATCTTGGGGTTCTCCTTTTATAAATGATGGGTCCCTGACAAAGGGGATGAGGTTTACTGACATAAGGAAGGAATAGGCTTGGGGCAATACTGTGACAGTTAAGACAGGGATGTCCTTGAGCTGATGATAACTCATAAGGCCATTGCATCTCTGCCCAGAAAGCACAGGATGGGGCACATAAGAGGTACCCAGTGGCCCCAGCCCAGTCTCCTGCAAGTATCTGATCCCCAGCTCAGGCCTGAGGCTCAGTCCTAAAGGGACTTTCCTGATGCCTGTCCAACTTTTCACAAGCCTTTCCTGATATAGCAATGATGAAATCTTACACATTTGTTCCCCAGCCTGAAATGTGTTTATGCTCCAAAGTTAAGGTTTGTAATGGGTTTTGCTCACGGGAATGATTATTTTAGTGCTGACTTTTAAAAAGGCAATTGATAACAAGTTTACTCAGCCAAAAGAGCTCTGGCAATTATCTGCAAATTCAGAATCCGTGAAGAGCCAAACCAGATCATTTAAGACCCCCTGAATCCATTCTGGGGCCAAGATTATCCAAATTGACAAGCTAAAAATGAGACAATTTATGCTAAAATGGTGTTTATGAAATCAAGATGCTACTCTGGATGGCTGCTGCTGGGAGCTAACACAATCCTTCCTTCCCTTACTTTTCTCCTTCATGGGCTCCTTCCCTCCCCTCTTTACTTTCTTAGTTGAGGTTTTATGAAAAGAGGGTATTTAGAAGGTTTTCAGCTTGAAAACTGAGTAGTTTTTAAGTTTTTCATGCAAAGCCTTGAATTATTTGTATTGAAAAAAGTTCTCCAATGTCAGGGTTTGTTGTTGTCATATGTCTGTTTTTCATCACAGCTCTGGGGAGGGCCTGGGTTGTGGAGAAATCCCACTAATGAAGAGGAAGACAAGTCCTGAAATAGCTCATCTCTGCCAAGCTCTTCAGTTTACCCACAAATATCACACCAGTGGTTTTGGCCATAGCTATGGGCACTGAGGCTTCACAGGTAGAAGAAGAGACTGACTTATGGGGAAGCTTGATTGAGTTCCTCCAAGGCTTCTCTCCCAGATGTTCTCTGGGCTCAAAGCACTCAGACAGTCCTTAAACTGAGGCCCACCTAATTCTAGTCACCAGGGCATTCACCCATCAGCCTAGTCAGAAACAAGGAGATAGATCTTGGAGATCTAGGAGAGAATGAACCCAGACTCAGCTGTGCTCAAACATGGAAAATTAACCACACACACTGACCTCCTCCCTATATCTATCCAAATGAAAGTAAAAGAATACCAGAGTATCAGCCAAAGAAAAACAGAAGAATGGAAAGATAGAGGATAGCAAAGATTCTGTTTTAGCCAATTTTGGAGGCAAGAAAGCACATAGATGAGTGGTAACTTCCCTAAAATAGGATATGAAATCTTTTGACCTACAGAGCAGCTACATAGATGGGAAGCAAAATTCTTTGTCCTGCGAACTCAGAGTAAGAGACTTTGGCCTCAGAAGCACCAAGAACTTTGGAAGCTAGAGAGATGTGGGGCTAAAAACCACAGAAGCTATTGAAAATCTATATAAAGAGAAATTGGATCGTCCAAGCCCATATACCCATCCCAGGCAGCCAGGCACCATCTGGATCCCCACCACGAAGAGGTCTCACCTCAGAGGTCAGAAATTATGTGCAAAGCTGAAAACAGATTAGGTGGAGGTCTGTATACTGAATTGTGGGGGCCCAGACCCTTCCCCTAAGTGACTCTTGGGAACAGGAATCCTGGGGAGAAAAAAAAGGAAGATTACTCTCTACAGGAAATTAACAAGTCCAAAGAAAGTAGTCCAGTTATTAACATTTCGGGATTCCTCCATAGGGAGGTTGGCTCACCCTCTGATCAGACCACAGGAAGGACAACAAGCAGAGAAACCTTGCCCCCACCCCTACAGAGCTTCTCAATGGCCTTACTTCTTTGTTCCAATCCAAAACAGACAGAGAAAGAGAGAAGAAAAGAAGAAAAACAAAAATCTCAGAACCAAAACAAAAACAGCACTGGCACAAATGAAAACTTGAAAAAAGTAATCTCGGATATATAAAAATTACAAAGGGACAAAGAACTAACAAGGGTTTGAGGGGGAGAAAAGATTATATGACAACCAAAATTTTAAAAATCAGCTCAGGAATAGATATAAAATAAGAAACTCTCCCAGAAAATAGAGCAAAAGATAAGGAACTTAAAAGAACTAATGAGAAAACTAGAGAAGTCAATCAGGATATCCAGACGGAACAAAGTGGAAACTATAGAAGATGTTCTCAAAGAAATTATATCAGAACTGAAGGACTTGAGTTTCCAGATTTAAAAAGTCCACTGAGAACTCGACACAATGAGGGAATAAAGAGCACATCTCATGATGACATTTTAGAATACTGGGTGAACAGGAACATACTAAAAAAATCAATCAATCAATCAATCAATCAATCATCTTACCCAGAGGCATAAAAATCTAAAAAACATCCTATTTCCCAACAACACAACTAGATGCTAGAGAACAGTGGAGCAATGGTTTCAAAATTCTGAGGGGAAAAGGTTTTCAGTTTATAATTCTATAACTAACTTAGTTACCAATGAGTCACAAGGGTAAGATAAAAATATCAGGCACAAAGCCCCAAATTTTTTTCATTTACACCGTTTCTCTTAGAAGGCTACAAGAGGACATGTTTTAGCTAATTGCAGGAGGAAACCAAAATATAAAACTAAAGAGGAAGGGATAGAGATCCGGAGAAGGGGGTACCCAGTCCAGAAGAAATAGGAAAGAAAAATCCCAAGACAATCTTCAGCGGCCTTGTAAACAGTGAGTCCTGATGGAGCTGAGAACTTCTCGATCCATAAACATGGCATATATTTCCATTTGTTTGTGTTGTCTTCAATTTCTTTCATTGATATCCTATAGTTTTTGAAGTACAAGTCTTTCCCCTCCTTTGTTAAGCTTATTCCTAGGTATTTCATTCTTTTTGGTGCAACTGTAAATGGGACTGTTTTCTTAATTTCTCTTTCATCTACTTCACTATTAGTGTATAGAAATGTAACAGACCTCTGTATATTGATTTTATATGCTGCAACTTTAATGAATTCATTTAGCAATTCTAATAGTTTTGGAGTCTTGAGGTTTTTCTATATATGGTATCAGGTCATCTGCTGAAAAGAGATGGATGCTTTTTATTTCTTTTTGTTGTCTGATTGCTATGGCTAGGATTTCCAGTACTATGTTAAATAAAGGTGGTAAGAGTGGATATTCTTGCCTTATTCCTAACTTTAGGGGAAAATCTCTCAGTTTTTCACCCTTGAGTATGTGAGTTTTCATATATGGACTTTTTTTATGTTGAGGTATGTCGAATTTAAGAAATAAAACAAATGAACAAAGAAAAACAGGGACAAACAAAAAAACATACTCTTAAATATAGAGAACAAACTGGTGGTTGCCAGAGGGGAAGAGGAAAAGAGGTGGGGAGAGGAGTAAAACAGGTAGAGGGATTAAGAGTACACTTATTATGATAAGCACTGAGTAATGTATAAAAGTGTTGAATTGTTATACTGTAAACCTGAAACTAATATAACACTCTATGTTAATTATACTTGAATTTAAAAAAATAAAATAATGAATGCAAAAAAAGGAGAAGACTGAGGAACTGATAGCAATGGCACCCTACTTTGCTCAGCTGTGAACAGTATCTACATATTCATCATAATATAAATACTGTGTTTAACTATTTTGGAAGGGTGAGGGGTGGTGATGGAGCAAGTTAAAAGCGCTAAGTCTTCAACTAGCAAATCAGGAGTGAGTAGATATTGTGCAAAACCGATCAGTAAAGAAAGAGGAGAATAATCAGGGCATTTATATACATGGAAGAAAATATCAGAAGAAACATTTTCTTTTTTTTTAACATATTTCATTTATTTATTTGACAGAGAGAGATCACAAGTAAGCAGAGAAGCAGGCAGAGAGAGAAGAGGAAGCAGACTCCCTGCTGAGCAGAAAGCCCAATGCGGGGCTCCATCCCAGGACCCTGGGATCATGACCTGAGCCAAAGGCAGAGGCTTTAACCCACTGAGCCATCCAGGCGCCCTCAGAAGAAACATTTTCAAGAACGCTGAGGGACTGGGGATATGTAGGAGATTTTTTATAATATTTAGTAATATGTAACTACATTGTATCAATAAAAATGAAATATAAATTAATTTTTTTTATTTATTTATTTGTCAGAGAGAGAGAGAGAGTGAGCACAGGCAGACAGAGTGGCAGGCAGAGACAGAGAGAGAAGCAGGCTCCCCGCCGAGCACGGAGCCCGATGTGGGACTCGATCCCAGGACGCTGGGATCATGACCTGAGCCGAAGGCAGCTGCTTAACCAACTGAGCCACCCAGGCGTCCCTAAATTAATTTTTTAAAGTAAATTCAAACATCAGTCCATTTTCGTACACAATAGAATGATTAAAAGTCTACATTTAATTCTCTTATGATCCCTTCCAAAGGAGGTGATACCTCTCCTTTTCCACAATTTTCAGATGGGTCACCCACCCTGTAGGATTCTTTATGGGACTTGAGGAAGAATGTGGGATTTTTGTTGTTTTTGTTGTGGCAGCGGTTGTTGTTTTTGGCCTTTTTTTCCAGTGGTGAGAGGAATAGGAATTTTAGTTGAAATATTTAAGGTCTAAATCAAAAGTGGGATTCCAGGTCTCTACCCCATCTTCCTACCTTATGGTATATAACAAAATCAACAGGAAGCCAATCTTCAACCCCATTTCAAGCGTAGACTAGACTTCTGACAAAATAATACATGACTGACTATGTGCAGCTGACTAACTGGTGATGGGAGCATAGAAAAGAAGAAGCCACAGACTCAAACTAAAACCCTTTCCTCTTCTCTTTCCCCTTGCCAAGAATGCCAACAGGGAAATGGCTGAGAAGTCCCCAGTTATTCTGGTTGGGCCCAATGTTGTTGAACATTTGCATCCATAGAAGAAATTTATTGAACTGAAACTTCCTCAGTCTCCAGAAGACCAGAGACATATCATTACCCAAGAAAACTAGAATACAAAAGGACCTCTGCAATGAATTTTGGTGATAACTCCATATGGGAACCAAAATGACTACAAATCACAAAGAGGGAAAGATAGAAGAATATTCTACAGAGCTAGCACACAATGTACCTGCTAATTTCCAACCTCCTCCACCCCCAACAGCCCAGAATAGATGTGAACCACTGAGTTAGAGAGAATGAAACACCTTCAAAACAACCAATGAATGAAGCTGGACAACACTTGTGCAGTGAGGAGGCCAGCCAAGGGTTCTGCTGAGTCCTGATGGTGAGAGAGATATGGCAGAAGCTCCAGCTCTCTCAGCAGTATTCCCTGTTCATGATGCATTAGATTCTGCTCCATTTTTCTCTTTTCTTCAATCAAGAAACTCTTGACCTCAAGCCTTTGTCCTCTGCTTTTGGGGGGGAGGTGGTGGGGAATAAGTTGATTCATATAGTTAAAGGAACAAATCTTAAAGCAATAAAAACTAAAGGAAATAAATTATAAGGACCATCTACTAAAGACCCTTCAAAAGAATAAAATGATTTCAATTTCACTCTGTCTCACTCACTTCTCCCTACTTCTTCCCCAGATATACCTGCATATCTATATATTTATACAGGTTTTTTTATTATTTAGTTAATATGAATTATAGGCCTCATGCTTCCTTCCTTCTAAATCCAAAATGAGGAAGCTTTCTCTTTTCTCTCGCTCCCTTTTTCTCTCCGCTCCCCCTCACCAACACGATTTACATTCTCAATGTAATGTATTAAAAAGTTGACAGGGACGAAAGGATTCACACGATGTCTGCTAAGAAACCCAATTTCCATGATGAATTGCCCGAAGCCCCTGAATCACAAACCATTTTTTCCGCTGCTCAGAAGTTGGGTTTTTTTTTTAAATCTTCTTAAAGCCTCTTTCCTAATCTTCGGCTAGAAGAGATGGGTGAAAGGATTTTTTTTTCTAAACTAAGGAAAGTATTAGCATCTTGGTTGTTGTGCATCAAATTTGAAAATGCAAGGTTAGTAATATTTCAAATCGGCCATGGTCCAAACCTCTTGATAAGTGAGTGTGCTCTTTCGTGTTCTCTCTCACCTCTCCCCCCTCCCCAGTCTTATAGCCAGTAATAAGGAGGAGCTTCAGCAGAAAAGAAAAAATTAGAGTGAGTCTTCAATATCTAGCCCCTTTTGGAAGGTTATAGAATTACAAATAAAAGATACTCTCTTTCCTAGAGCTGGCTGGATCAACCATACCTAGGTGAAGATTTCAGCAGCAAAACCCTGACCCAACTCTCATGATACACCTGTCAGCTCTGGAGCAGAGGCTATGATGAGAGCTACAAGCACCATGTTGAACATGTCCTCTTAAAACACTAGATTTCGTGTACCCAAAAAAGTTCACCCTGGGCTACCTATTACCAGAAGGGTGAAGGGCATCATAGCATCTATCTGGGGTTTTGCTAAAGTTTTGCACCTTTTAAAAAATCCCAACTCATTTACAAGCATTCTGGAAATTTGGGGCTCTGCTGATGATCTTCAATTTCAACTTCATATTCTCACTGTGTGCTGTTAAAGTGTCAGTCAGATGCCACTCCCCCTTGGGGCACAGTTGGGCTTTGCCTGCTGCCCAAACACCTTGGCTTTCCCTATGACCCACTCCCCAGGAAACTTACCAAAAAGGACCAAGTACTAAGAAAACTTTAAGAGAATTAAATATTTTTTTCTTTTAAAAATGTATTCAACATTATGCAGGGGGAAAGAGAGGACTCTGATATTGTCTATAAATTTCTAAAACATTTGTAGATATACTGAGAGAATGAAGAGTTCATATTCTAGAGTTTAAGTCTCAAGTCACAATTCCCAAATTTCAGAGTTATGTGCAAGCTATGAATTATCTTTCTAGAAAAATGTGCAGTACAGATATTCAGAAAAGTTTTATAATTTAAGAGAGTACATGAACTTGGATGTATAATTGCAAGAACCTCAATTTTCCAGGTGAAGATACGAAGGGCTTTAGAGAAAAAAGAAGTGGCCTCACCTGAATACCCAGTGAGTGACAGAACCAAATTTGGCTCCTGTTTCCTATATTTCCAAATAGGTAACTTCCTGACAGTATAGAAATAATGCATCTAGATGACTGAATAAGAGCTTTACAGCCACACAGTTTCCTCGAAATGTTATTTATCCTGAACATTGTCTATGCTCTCTGAACCAAAGAGAAGTAACACAGTGAGGCACAGTTAGAAAGGGACAGGTGCTATCAAAACCTTTCCAGACCAGCTTCAGCAAGAAGACTTAATGGGCCACCTTACTGGAGTCTTCCGAGTTGGCTTGAGTCAGAGCTAACAGGATGTCATGAGGACTCATGTCTCCCCAGCTCTCAAGGAGGAAGGTGAACTTCACTTGAATGTAGAGATAGTGTCATTTAAAGGAAAATCTTTGGGCTGGTCACTCATACTTGCCCCCTCCCCCAAACAAGCCTTATAGAGTCATTATTGTTATACTACCTATATCCCTTAAAGAAAGAGATTGATGCATGGAAATTAAATATAAATGAGTGAGCCTTACTATGGAGAAAAAAATAGTCTTTTCAACAAATGGTGCTGGCCCAACTGGACATTCATATGTGAAAAAAATAATATAGGCACATGCCTTATACCCTTCACAAAAACTAACTCTGAATGGATCATAGAATTAAATGTAAAATATAAAACTCCTAGAAAATAACATGAGAAAATCTAGATGACCTTGAGTATGGCAATGACTTTTTAGATACAACACCAAAGACATTATCCATGAAAGAAATAATTGATAGGCTAGATTTTGTTAAAATTAAAAACATCTGTTCTTCTATGATATTGTGATATAATAAGAAATATATATTAAGTCTTCACCCCTCGTTCCCGGCACTAGTGCTTCTAATGCCCTTGCAATTTCCTGATAGGAGTGAAAAAAGCATCTTTTGTTATTCAAAATAATCCCCTTTTCAACCATACCTGAGTTTACTCTGTTGGGTCCCAAGATAATTTCAGACTGGGATCTAGTTTCCAGAGAAACCAACCATGTGATTAGAGGGAAAGTTTCAGCCCCATCCACAAACCTCTGGGGATGAGAGAAGGGCTAGAAAATGAAATAACCATCAATGGACAATGGATTTAATCAATCATGCCTTCATAATGGAACCTCCATAAAACCCTAAACAACAGTATTTAAAGTTTCCCAGTTGGTGACTACTTGGACTTCATGTAAAATACATGAAGTTTTCAAGACTTCAAGAATACAATACTTCCTGTACTACCCTGCCCATACCTAGCCCTATGCATCTCTTCCACTGGGCTATTCCTCAGTTGAATCCTTTATAAGACAGTAGTAAGTAAAGCTCTTTCCTAAGTTCTATGAACTGTTCTAGAAATTATCAACCTTGAGGAGGGAGTTGAGAGAACCCTCCAACTTTATAGACAGTTGGCCAGATGTATAGGTAGCCTGGCCTTGCAATTAGCATCTGAAGGTGAAAGCAGTCTGTGGGACTGAGCTTAACTTAAAAAGTCTACAGGTAGTTAGTGTCAGAATTTAACATAACTGTAGATCACTAAACTGGTGCTAGCAGAAAAGCATTTACTGTGGAAAACTCACAGATTTGCTGTCAGAGTGCTGTCTGTAAAAAACAGATCAGATCTCTGAAAGATACTATCAAGAGAATGAGAAGATAAGCCACAGACTGGGAGAAAATATTTGCAAAAGGTATGTCTGATGTTATCCAAAATATATAAAGAACTCTTAGAACTCAACAATAAGAAAATGAATGGCTTCATTTTAAAAATAAGCAAAACAGACACTTCACCAAAGAAGATAACAGCAGATGGCAAATATGCATATGAAAAGATAATACACACCATATCCATATGTCATTAAGGAAACGCAAATCAAAATAACAATGAAATGCCTCTACTTACCTATTAGAATGGTCAAAATCCAGAACACTAACATTACCAAGTGCTGGTGATAATATGGAGCAGCAGAAACTTTCATTCATTTTTGATGGGAATGCAACATGGTATAGCCACTTTAAAAGATAGTTTGGTCATTTCTTTAAAAATTAAACGTGTTCCTACTATAAGATTCAGCAATTGCACTCCTTGGAGTTTATCTACATGAGTTGAAAATTCATGTCTGCACAAAAACCTGTGCACAGATGTTTATAGTAGCTCTTTCATTCATAATTGCCAAAACTTGATAGCAGCTAAGATGTCTTTCGGTAGGTGAATGGATAAACAAACTATGATACACCCAGACAATGGAATATTATTCCATGCTAAAAAGAAATGATCTGTCAAGTCATGAAAAGATATGGAGGAACTTCAACCCGTATCACTAAGTAAAAGAAGCCAATCTGAAAACATTATATACTCTGTGAGTACAACCATATGATATGCTGGAAAAAGAAAAACTGTGGAGACAATAAAATGATCAGTTGTTGCCAGGGAAGGGAGGGGCAGAGTAAGAAGCGCACAAAGGATTTTTAGGACAGCAAATTTCTGTATGATATTATAAGTCATTATACATTGGTTAAAACCCACAGAATGTACAATACCAAGAACATACCCTAATGTAATCTAGTTGGGTGATAACAATGTGTAGGTTCATCAACTGTAGTAAGTATACCACTGGTTCAGGATTTTATCAACTGTCAGTGCGTGTGTGGAGACAAGGGGTATATGAGAACTTTCTGTACTTCCTGCTCAATGTTTCTGTAAATCTAAAACTGTCCTAAAAAATAAAGTCTATTTAGAAAGGAAAAAATAAATTACAATAAAATAAATGAGTTGTACAAGGGAAGAGGTAACTTCTAATGTCAAAGCTTATGGAATTGTGTTAAGGCCATGGCAAAGACAAAGGAAGGGAGGGAGAGAAAAAGGAGGAAGGGAAGGAAAGAGAAAGAAAGAGAGAGAAGGGTAAAACTCAGAGGTCATATAATGAATAGGATGAGAAAGAAGTAAATAGGGGTATATTTGAAGTCAATTTATCCTCAGTGAAATAAAATGGAAGAAACAGGCAGATTATTCTGAAATTAGCCTTCCAGAATAATTTAAAAGTTGCTAAAACTGGAAGGGGAGGAAAGGTAATAGAAATAAATGGCCAAATTAGTAAAGAAAAAAGATTTCACTCCATTGGCTGATAAGTACATTCACTGTTGATGAGATAACAAGAAAAGAAGATTCCACCACAGCAAAGAAATGGTGCTATAGGCTGAAAGTTCTGTGATAAGAGAGACTTTTGCATTCACTGTGTATGACCAATTCCTAGAATGTGGCTAGCACCTAATAAATGTTAAATGAATAAATGATTTCATAAATTGGAAGGTTTACATGTAGGAAGAACTGATAAAATGAAACATCTATTCAAAACTCAGAAGAGGAAAAGAGAAAGGGACAGAGGTAATTTGTGAAGAAAAAATGGCTAAGAATTTTCGAAACTGATTAAAGACTTTAAAACCACAGATTTAAGAATCACAGAAAATCCCAAACAGGACAAATAAAAAGAAATTAGTCCCTTAGACAAATCATAGAAAATATAAAGAAAACCAAAGATAAATCAAAAATTTTAAATTCACTCAATGAAAATGGAGAGATTTCCTTCAAAGAAACGACACTTAGGTAACCAACTTCAGAAGAAAAATTAAAGCTAAAAGAGAACAGAGAACATTTCTAAGCCCTAAAGGGGAAAAAACAAAAACAAAAACCTTGCAACCTAGAATTCTATATCCAATAAAAATACGTTTTAAGAGAACAAATAAAATATATTTCAGAAAAATACCAGAATATTTCATAATCAGCAGACCTTCACTAAAAAATTTCTGAAGGACATGCTGTGACCAATAATCCCAGGTTGAAGGTCTGAGACACGGGAGGTAAAAAGTGAAAACGGAGTAGAAATATATGAAGAATTATAAATAAGCATGTAATAAATCAGCAATAATAATAATAATATCCATAGGGTTAAAAATTTTAAAGGCATTATGACCAAAGAGTAATAGTCAAAGTTATGGTGAATGGAATTACAATGCTCTAAGGGGTTACTTGGAAGACGGAGAAGTTATTAATGTTTTTCTTTTATAAGTCAATACACATTTTGTAATTTCCAAAGGAACTTCTAAAAGGATAAAACAACAGTAATACCTCCCCCCAAAATTAGAAGAGGCAGAATAAAAAAAAAAAAGTAAAAACTAAAGGAACAAACATAAAATTGATAAAGGAAATATACAGCACAGGGGCACCTGGGTGGCTTAGTCAGGTAAGTGGCTAGCTCTTGATTTCGGCTCAGGTCATGATCTCAGTGTCAGGAGTTCAAGCCCCATGTGGGGCTCTGCGATTAGTGGGGAGTCAGCTTGAGGAGTCTCTCTCTCCCTCTCCTTCTACTCCTCCCCACCACTCACGCCCTCTCTTAGAATAAATAAAGAAATCTTTTTAAAAAAGAAAAAGAAGGCTGCATAGTATTCCATTGTGTATATATACCACATCTTCTTTATCCATTCATCTGTTGATGGACATCTAGGTTCTTTCCATAGTCTGGCTATTGTAGACATTGCTGCTATAAACATTCGGGTACACGTGCCCCTTCGGATCACTATGTTTGTATCTTTAGGGTAAATACCCAGTAGTGCAATTGCTGGGTCATAGGGTAGTTCTATTTTCAACATTTTGAGGAACCTCCATGCTGTTTTCCAGAGTGGTTGCACCAGCTTGCATTCCCATCAAAAGAAATGAAATCTTGCCATTTGCGACGACGTGGATGGAACTAGAGCGTATCATGCTTAGTGAAATAAGTCAATCGGAGAAAGACAACTATCATATGATCTCCCTGATATGAGGACATGGAGAAGCAACATGGGGGGGTAGGAGATAGGAGAAGAATAAATGAAACAAGATGGGATTGGGAGGGAGACAAACCATAAATGACTCTTAATCTCACAAAACAAACTGGGGGTTGCTGCGGGGAGGTGGGATTGGGGGAGGGGGAGCGGGCTATGGACATTGGGGAGGGGAAGCGAACCATAAGAGACTATGGACTCTGAAAAACAACCTGAGGGTTTTGAAGGGTCAGGGGTGGGAGGTTGGGGCAACCTGAGGGTTTTGAAGGGTCAGGGGTGGGAGGTTGGGGGAACAGGTGGTGGGTAATGGGGAGGGCACGTTTTGCATGGAGCACTGGGTGTTGTGCAAAAAGAATGAATACTGTTACGCTGAAAAAATAAATAAAATGAGAAAAAAAAAAAAAAAAAAAGAAAAAGAAAAGAATATAGCATAAAAATTCTAAAATTGGGGCACCTGGGTGGCTCATTCAGTTAAGCATCAGATGCTTGATCTCAGCTCAGGTCTTGAGCTCAAGTTCAAGCTTGGTGTTGGGCTCCACGCTGGGTGTGGAGCCTACTTTAAAAAAAATTTCAAAAATATCAGTAATTATGACAAATATAAACCAGCAATTCTTCAATTAAGAAAATGAGGCTCTAAAAAAACATAAAATCTGACTATATACCATTTTCAAAAGACACATAAAATATAAGGATACAGAAAACTTCCAAGTAAAAGGTAGAATAAAAATATTAATAAAGAGAAAGAGGGGGTAGCTATATTAGTATCAAACAAAATAGAGTATGAAGCTATATTAATATCAAACAAAATAGAGAAAAAACCATTCCTAGACATAAAGACAGTCACTTCATAGTAGTAAAAAGTTTCAGTTTATGAAGAAAACAGCAAATGTTAAGTTCATGTGCATTTATAGTATGGCCTAAGATATATAATGCAGAAATACATAATATAACAGAAAGAAAGGTAAATATCCATCAGTTATGAAGATTTTAATACTCTTTCAAGTGTTTATAGAATGTGCTGATAAAAATCAGTAAGGATATAGATCTGAAAAACAGGATTGACAATCCTGACCAAATGGACATGTAGAGAACACTATACCCCACAGCTACAAAATATGCTGCTTTTTGCAAACATACACCTATATTTACAAAATTAGACCATATAATGGACCATAAAACAAGTCTCAACAAATTTCTAAGAACCACAATGCAATTAAACCAGAAACAATATTAAAATAATTTTTAAGTTCTCAAATATTTGGAAATTAAAGTTATATTTATAAACATGAGCCACAGAAGAAATAAGAGAAATTTCAAACACTTCAAGCTAAATAAAAAGGAAATTACTATACATTGAATGCTGCACACTGAAACCTATAGGAAATACTGGCCTTAAAATGCATCTATTGGGGCGCCTGGGTGGCTCAGTGGGTTTGAAGCCTCTGCCTTCAGCTCAGTCATGGTCTCAGGTTCCTGAGCATGGGACTCTCTGCTCCGCAGGGAGCCTGCTTCCCCCTCTCTCTCTGCCTGACTCTCTGCCTGCTTGTGGTCTCTGTCTGTCAAATAAATAAATAAAATCTTAAAAAAAAATGCATCTATTACTTAGGAAGAAAAATGGTGAGTTAAGCTTCCATTACAAAAAGTTAGGAAAAGAGTGGGAAAGAAATCTAGAAAAGAGGGAATAGCAGAAATCAATGAAACAGAGAGTAAACATAAAAGAAATTTAGCAGAGACAAGGGAGGAGGATTAGAAAACAAAGCCAGAGCTGACTCTCTGGAATAAGTGATAGCACAGAAGACCAACAGCAGGAGTGAAAAGGAATCAATCAGTTCAGGTGCTAAAGACATCAAACAGGTAAGAGAAAATTATGAGCAATTTAAAGGCTATAAACTTGAAAATACAAATGAAATAGACATGATGGCATACTTGGCATATTTGATACCCAGAACAGATCATTTTTAACACCTCGAACTTCTATTCAACAAAAGTGGTTTAGGAATAATCATGTAATCAAACAAATAATAGTGGCCAGAAAAGAAACAGAGTGAAAATTTCTTTTACTGAACTTTGCATGCTAGTAAACACAGACACATACCAAACAAAAATGTTTCAATAAAATGTGGCAGGAAAAAAGGATGAAAAAAATAATGAAGTAATACTTTTGAATTATGCTAATGTATTGTTTTAAGATCTTATTTATTTATTTGACAGAGAGAGAGATCACAAGTCACCAAAAAGAAAGCCTCAAAGTAAAATAGAATGATATATTCTACTCCAACCCAGAAGTAAAATGAGATTATTCTAAGGCAGGGATAGCAAATATTTGACGCATACACCGCCATGTTGAAGTCCTCTGTTCATGCCAGATGCCATTAATTGATTGTAGCACCCTATTTCTTTCTTAAAAAAAAAAATATTTTATTTATTTATTTAACACAAAGAGAAAGAGAGATCACAAGTAGGCAGAGAGGCAGGCAGAGAAGGAGGGGAAGCAGGTACCCTGCTGAGCAGAGAGCCCTATGTGGGGTTCCATCCCAGGACCCTGGGACCATGACCTGAGCCAAAGGCAGAGGCTTAACCCAGTGAGCCACCCAGGTGCCCCTATGCTAATGTATTTTAAAAGAGAAAATATTTATACTTAAATAGTAAACTGTGACTGTAGTGAATAGAAATAATTTCTATTTTTGTGCCTAAACTTCTGCAACCGCATCAATGACTTCACATATCTGTGAACTTCTTCAAAACTGATCTTCTTCACATATCCGTACACATAGGCAATTTAGACAGATATGTCAAATTATCTTCACTCAAAGTTGAGCAAAAAATACTTTATCAATTTTAATTTTGAAAATTGTCTTTCATATGAAGGAGCAGATATATAAGCAGTTGGGAAAAGTTCTCAAATACACTGTTAAGCTTGTCCGTGATTGATAAAAATAGCACTCTGCAATAAATTTCAGAAACTGCAAAACTTCCACGTCTTTGTTCTTTGGGATCCACTCTAGTTCCTTTCAAACATCTCTACAGATATTTGTAAACTCCAAAGTGGTCACATAGGATAACAGAATTTATGTAACTCAAGTTCTGTTTCTTTGTGTTTCCAATCACCAGACTATCATTGCTAACTTCTAATCTACTATTTAAACTCAGGAACGTGTAATATACAACATGTACTATATGAAGTAAAATTGGAGACGGAAACTACACCCAAAGCAATCAAGCTTAAATAATGCCAAACTATTGGGGCGCCTGAGTGGCTGAGCTGGTTGAGCATCTGCCTTCAGGTCAGGTCATAATCTCAGAGTTCTGGGATCAAGCCCCTTGTCAGACTCCTTGATCAGTGGGGAGCATCCTTCTGCCTCTCACTCTGCTACTCCCCCACTGCTCAATATCTCTCTCTCTCAAATAAATAAATAAAATCTCAAAAAAAAAGAAAATTTTTAAGTGCCTGTTTGAAGTTTACATATAAATATTATTTAAGTGCAACAGAAATCTCAGCCATTTTTTTAAATAAAAACCAACAAAAGGGGCACCTGGGTGGCTCAGTGGGTTAAAGCCTCTGCTTTCGGCTCAGGTCATGATCCCAGGGTCCTGGGATCGAGCCCCACATCGGGCTCTCTGCTCAGTGGGGAGCCTGCTTCCCCCTCTCTCTCTGCCTGCCTCTCTGCCTACTTGTGCTCTGTCTGTCAAATAAATAAATAAAATCTTAAAAAAAACAACAACAACAAAAGATTGGGAGGGGTTTGAGATTTCTGACATTTTCACTGGTTTTATTATTGTTTTGGGATTCTCTGCAGACATTGCACTCTTTTATGTCATACATCTAGGGTACAATGCTCCCACCACCCTGGTCTTGGTACTAAATGGACAAATTCCTAAAAAGTTAAAACTTACTAAAAATCCCTGTCACCAAAACATGCACGTAAGAATGTTCCTAGCCACAGTGTTCATGATCGCCAAAAAAGAAAATTAAAACAACCTTAATGTCCATCAACAATAGGATGGGTAGTTTATGGTATAGTCATATGCAGGGTACTTTACAGCCAAACCCCCTTCTAACAGTTCCCTTTCTTTAGAACACCTACTGCAATTTGTTACCCCATGTGTGTCAATTTGCTTACTCTCACTTATTGCCCATTTCCCCTACTGGTTGGTCAGCTCCATGAAGACAAACATCAAGTCCCAATTTCTATTTGGCACCCAGGCTGGTGCCTGAGACATGGCAGACACTCAGAAGTCATTTCATGCCTGCATGACTGAATAAAGAATGGTTAGTTGAGTCCTGCTTGTCTAGGAACAATTCTGTCCCTTTGAGGTGACTTTGTCATGATCTACTATGTATTTATCTGTTTGTTTTGTCCTCAAAGGAAAACCTGATTTTCCTCACTTCCAAAATCCTAGAGGACCTTCAAACACAGGCAATGACTAATGTGGAACTGATTTACTTTCAGGTATCTAACATCAGTCAGAATATAACAAATAAACAGCATTGGCATTATTGAATGCTAATTGCACTACTTCCCTAAGAGTCTCAATCATATGAGGTACCTACCTCATATACTAGTATTAGTACCATTTTGCAGATGGGTCAACTGAGGCAAAAAATAACTTTTGAAAATTCATACAGCTATGTAAGTGGTAGAGTTGGATTTGAATCTGACAAACCACACTGTGCCGTGCTGCATCAAATTTTCAGTAACTAAGAGTATTATTCATTATCGCTCACACCACAAATTGGTAGCAAGTTGAACAGCGTATTCTGGGTTGTGCGGTGAAGAGAAGACTGAGTTGATAGGCGCCACATGGGGCCTGTGAAGCCAGGCTTCAGAAAGCCAGCGCTCATGTGGGCTTCCAATAAAGAACCCTTCAGATCCCACCATTTTCCTGTGCTGGGTAATCACAGGATTTACCTGGAGGAGTCAGGATTGTGTCTCTTGTGATCCTGGCTGGGGGCTCAGAGCTCCTGTTGCTACTGGAGTCATCTATAATTAGAGGATTAAACCATCTCACGTCTGGGCTGACTGCAGGCATCCTTGACAAGCATCAGTCTTACTGATGGGTATGGATGTCTCTGTGGTTTGTAGCTCCATGTAGAGATGGATAGAACATCAGAAAAATAGAAAAGGAAAATAAACTGCAGAAACCTTTCAAGTTTTCACGACCGCGTACTCAGATTGTATTCCCTTTTCCGAATATTTCATGCAGCAGAGATATACAGTCACCCTTCCTTCTTCTGACTCCCTGAAGACTGGCTGCAGCATAACATCTGTGTAGCTTATATCTCATTGCACTGGGCTATATACAGTCTGTACATTATTATACATATGCTCAGGTTTGTTTGGCACAGATAAAGCATCAGGGTCTCTTCCAAAGCGCCCTTTCTTTTACTGGCTCCTCTTCATACACTGGCTTCTGAGCTGAAGCACATGGTTTGATTTCTACCCTCAAGCTGTAGAACTTCTCCATTAGGTCCCCATATCCTTAAATACTCAGTTCCTAGTCTTTCTGACCTCCCTCTGGTCAGCTACTAGGGTATTACCAAATTATAACAAGTTTATTACAGAAACATCAAATGATACTAAGGTACATTAAGGAGAAGGCGAAAATCCTCAATCATTCCACCCATACTCTAAAGATGACCATTGTTATCAGCCTGTGTCTATATTCACAAAGCACATAAAAATTGATAGATGAATGTTAGCAAATTATAAGATTATTTCTACTACTTATAATCTAATTTTCCTACGCAGTAACATGTTATGAACGTTTGTCTATATCTGGATAATTTGAAGAATTGGTCTAGCTTATCCTTATTAATGCCTGCAAAGCATTTCACGGTCCAAAACAAACCTCAGTGAAGAGAACCACTATCCATCCAGATAAGAAAATGGCTGTCTTCCTTGACACACCTTTCCCCATCATCTCCCCAAAGCCAGTCTTAACTAAGTCCCTGTGTATCTGTTTTCTGAATCATTCAAATTCACTGCTCCTCTCATCTCTATCATTACCACTTTAGTCCAAGCTACCATCTTCTCTCACCTAAACTTCTGCAATTATCGCTCAGTAGGCACCATTTCAAATTAAAAATCTGATCAGATCACCAACCCCAACATCTAGTCCTTCTTGCTTTAAAGCATTGTCATAATTTCCCTTTGCTCTTGAGATATGGACAAGATGCCCACAAGGCCCTCATGGGGTAGCCTCTGATGAAGCAAAAGGTCATACACATTTAAATTTTTTTTCTTTTTTTTTCCATTTTATTTATTTTTTCAGTGTAACAGTATTCATTGTTTTTGCACAACACCCAGTGCTCCATGCAAAACGTGCCCTCCCCATTACCCACCACCTGTTCCCCCAACCTCCCACCCCTGACCCTTCAAAACCCTCAGGTTGTTTTACTAGAGCGTATCATGCTTAGTGAAATAAGTCAATCGGAGAAAGACAACTATCATATGATCTCCCTGATATGAGGACATGGAGAAGCAACATGGGGGGTTAGGGGGATAGGAGAAGAATAAATGAAACAAGATGGGATTGGGAGAGAGACAAACCATAAATGACTCTTAATCTCACAAAACAAACTGGGGGTTGCTGGGGGGAGGTGGGATTGGGAGAGGGGGAGGGGGCTATGGACATTGGGGAGGATATGTGCTATCGTGAGTGCTGTGAAGTGCGTAAACCTGGCGATTCACAGACCTGTACCCCTGGGTATAAAAATATATTATATGTTTATTAAAAAAAAAAATTGGAAGGGGAGGCGAACCATAAGAGACTACACATTTAAATTTTTGATCATCATCATCAATCTCTCCAAAAGCCCAAGCAAGTACCACCTATGGTACTTCAAAGTGTGAGAAAGAGATGCTTTAAAACTCCCCCACCTCCACCCCACTGTCGCCACTATCCTATACCAAAAAAACTCCCAGGGACTAAATGTTGATTTAACCAGCACTAAGTCTTTACGTCCATAAAATAATACAACTTGAGGCAATTTCAAATTAATACAGAAAACACTGCAGTAGTTTCAACTCTGCCAGCTATGTTACCACACAAAGGCTCAGTTGGGAGGTAATTACAAACCATAGCATCCCGGGCCTCCTGCAGACCTGAAAGAGGGCAGGTCCTTTTGGCTACTGAGCACTTCCAATTTCAGTATCTCTCAGGCAGCCAGCTGGAGACTGCCATCTGGTTTGTGAAGGGAAATCCCTCGATGGTTCTTTCTTAATCTGGAAAAGTATTTGCTGTCAATTTCCTCTTTTTAACTGTTCACTGGATCAGTTTGAAGCCACACCTTCCCCCACGCATTTTTTTTTCCAGCCTAATTCTTGATTAATGCTTAGCAAATTGTGAGGCTTCCGATCTAAGAGTGAAGTCACAATTTGAACTCACACTCACACTGGATTCTGGCTCATCCCCAACCTACTTTGTTACAAAGCAATAGTTGATTCATGCAATATACAACTGGTACCTAAGTCCCTCCCCACTGTAACTCTCCCTCCAAAAACTCAAACAAAAAATGACCATGCTCTAAGTGTTTGAGGGGACTCCATCCTTTGGGGAACTATCACAAATGAGATATTTGTACTAAAAAAACAGCTGTTTCCTCTGCACTCTCTTTGCTGGGGAAGCTGTTGTCTGGGCCACTTTCCGTACTCCCTCCAGCCAAATAGGACAGGCTCTTCTTGGAGGAGCCCTGAGAGGGAACTTTGGCTTTAGAGCAACACAAGCCTGCCTTTAATTAGCTGTTTGACCTTGAGCTTTAAGGTGATTTAAAACTGTATAAGCTTTAATGTGATTTAAAGTCTGTGAATCTCATTTTACTCAGTTGAAAGTGAGATTATTATTCATCTCTAAATAGTATCGTCTGCAAAAATCTTTACTTTGGGCTCCATTGTGGGATCCAATAAAAGTTGTAAGATGTTTTTAGCTTTGACATTTTTTATGGCCATCATTAATTTGTGTTTTTTGTTTTCTATTCTTAGCTATCACTATTCATTACTGTACCTGGTGAACTGTCAGAACTAAAGAAGTAAAAAGAGGACTTATTATACTTTCTAGAAGAGTATATTTGAAAAAGTCTTATATTCCACTTCAAAATTTCAAAGTAAGCAATCAACATATATAACTATATAAAAATAAAGTATGTCAGGGTTTGGGGACGCCTGGGTGGCTCAATGGGTTAAAGCCTCTGCCTTCGGCTCAGGTCATGATCTCAGGGTCCTGGGATCCAGCCCAGCATCTCATCGTGCTCTCTGCTCAGCAGGAAGCCTGCTTCCCTCTTTCTCTCTCTGCCTACCTCTCTGCCTACTTGTGATCTCTGTCTGTCAAATAAATAAATAAATAAAATCTTAAAAAATAAAAAAAGTATGGCAGGGTTTCAAGGCAAAGGGGGCAAAAAGAAACAAAACAATCTCCTCTCATATCTGATGAACTAATTCAAAATTAGGAAATAATGATATCAGAAAAAAAATCATCAACAACAATCCAAACATCTGCAAAACTTCCAAAGTGGTGACCAAGAAGTGAATCATATTTATGGTGTGGCTCTGTAAAGTCCTAACATTGGCCTCAGCAACCAGAAACCAAACTGGCAAAAAAGGTGAGTCAACAAAATCTTGAGACTTCCTCCAACATGTCTCCAGTCTGGAGAGAAGACGAGGGGTTGAGCCAAGTAAACACCATGGTCAAAGCTTGAGATAAAAAGCCTCCTATCACTCACAGAATAATCTTGGGATCTCAGTAAGGAGCAGTAAAATAGCCTTCCGAGGTGACAGGCTTGATTGTGAGAATGGTTGGAAGCTTGTGCATATCCTCCCTAGAAAAGAGACACACCCTGACAAGGTGGTATAAACTCAGAACCGGGCATTTAATAAAATCCCAGAAGACAACCCAGAGCACAGGCCACTGAGCAAAACCAGTCTATACCTCCAAAAGACTTCTCCTTTTCCATCTCCCATCCCAGCTCCTACCCTGTGCCCTTGGGGAAATTGGAAAGTGAGTAAAACTGCCATAGTTCAACATTTTTAAAAAGATTTTATTTATTTATTTCACAGACAGAGATCACAAGTAGGCAGAGAGACAGGCAGAGAGAGAAAGAGGGAAGCAGGCTTCCTGCTGAGCAGAGAACCTGATGCGGAGCTCAATCCCAGGACCCTGGGATCATGACCTGAGTCAAAGGCAGAGGCTTTATCCCACTGAGCCACCCAGGCGCCCCATAATTCAACATTTAAACTGTAGTTCTCAATTACAGAGGGAAAGGAGCCAAGAAAATTCATTCACACTGGATCATAGAAAACAGAAGAGAGAACAGAACTACCCACATTAACATGAACAAGATATATAAAAGGGGGGGGAACAATTACTCAAATATACATCTAAAGGAATATGGCATGCTAATGACAAAGTACTTGTTTTAGAAGAAAATTTCATGCATCTGATCTGGGCTATAGAGAAACTTCATAAAACATAAAGTCAATAATCAAGAATAGGAAGACAAAATTACAAAACAACAGAATGAGACCGAAAGAGAGATTACATGACTAATGAAATAATGTAAAGACCAAAATCACATCATTAAAGAACTAATAATCAAATTAGAAACATTAAAGAAAAATCCAGGCCTTACCAACTGAGGAATTACATGATATAATAAATAAATCTTAAGGAAAAAAATAAGGAGTCTAAAAGCACTTAGAAGGTAATAGATATGAAGGACAAAGGCCATCCAACATGGGAATTGTCCCTGAAGAAGAGCCCCAAAACAGAATAAAAATGTAGTTAGAGATATAACACAAGAAAAATTCCCTACTATAAAGAAAGAATACCATGTGCCAGAAAATTCCAATATGGGATTATCAACAACACATCACCTTCTTGTATTACTGATATCCAAAGGTTATGAAAGAACTATGCAGGCATTCAGCACTTTCAAAAAAAAAAATATATATATATACATATGCTTATATATATAAATATATATGTATCATCTATAAAGAGAACAAATACCAAACATGTAAAATGACAAATATTCTCAACATGAAAGAACTTAGAGAACAGAGCGTCTAAGAGTCCTTGAAAAACCTAACTAATAATGAATCCAGCCAGCAGAGAATAAATGAAGGGAACAGTACAAAATCCAGTGCCCAAAGACCGTGGAACTATGCCTATCGCCTCATGAGAAAGAAACTGGGACACCAAACTCAGTCAGGTCCATGTGAAGGCAACCAGCAGAGACTTTCAAGGATGCAAGAACGCAGACAGCAAGTATCATTAGTTCATCTAGGAAAAAAACCTTGACCAGGAAATCCAGCTTACCAAAAATGAATCACAATTTTAAAAAAATAATTCAGAAAAGCAGACACTGATACAGACAGGTGGGGCAAAGGGGAGTAGCAAATTCATTTAATTATAGATGTAAGACTAAATCATAATAATTATGGAATTAAAGAATTATAAATGTAGAATATAAATGCTTTATGCTATGACATTTTGTTAAAATAATGTCACTAAAAACTCATAAGATGAGGGGAGTGGGAAATGAGGTGAGAGGAAGATTAAAAGTTTTAATTTCCTTATCTTTCATAGCAGAGAGTCAATCAATATGTCTAAAATTAAACATGGATCTTTAAAAGAAAAAAAACCTCTAGCTTTCTTAATTTTTTTTTTATAATCTTTCTTTGTACCTTAGGGAGAACTTTTAGGATCTAATATCTCTGTGGTGAAAAAACATTATCTGAAGTTCCATAATTCCTTTGGTTTTTCTGGTATCTTTTTCTTCTGTTAAATTCAATGAAAATTCAATTTAATGCTTTTTTTTACTTTTTCTAAAAATATAGAGTAATATCCAATTTTTACAAAAGTATTCTGCATTTTTCATGCCATTTACACATATAAAGAGCTACCTGGAATGATATTTACCTGAAGTTACTAGGTTACCTCTCCAACAGGAGAAGGTGATATTTTTCTTTTTTTTTCTTTCTTTTTTTGCTTACATATTTTATATTTAACATATATTACTTGAGTAAGAACAACAAACTCGTTTAGTCTTATACATTTAAATACTAGATTGCAAAATTAGTCACAAAATCCTCCCATCTTTATATGTATGCCCCTTTGCAATATGACTTTGCAGCTCCATCATTAAGGGGCAGAATCTACTTCCAGGTCCTTGAATCTGAACTTCTCTGATGATTTAACCCATGCTAATCCAGTAGAATGTGGCAGAAATAACACATGACTTCTGCACATAGGCTTCAAAAGCCCTTGCAGTTTCTTCTTTCATCTTATTAGATTACTTCCCTGAAACTGCCATATGAAGAAGCCTAAACCAACTTATTGAAGGAGAGGCCATGCTCCAAAGTTGAGCAGTCAAAGCCCCATAGACTAGCCAGCTGACAACCAGCACCAACATGTATGAATGAGGATGTCTTAGACCAGGTATCTCCCAGTAGAGCTACTAGATGACTAAAGTGACTGAGTGACCCCAAACGAGGCTAGCAGAAAAGCTGCACAGCTGAGCCCAACACAAATTGCTGCCCCACCAAACTGTAAGCAAATAAAACAGCTGTTGTTTTAAGCTGCTAATTTCGACGTGGTTTTTCATGCATCAGTAGAGAACTGATACATGTTAACATAGGCTCAGTGTGTTAAAACATGATCAGGCTTTGAATTTAAATGGAAGATTAAGCACATATATTTGCCTCCCCAAGTCCACTGAGCCCACATTAAAGTAATACAAAAGGAATAAAGTCATAAGAACAAACTCCAACTGGACAAGACTGAGTCACATGCTCAGGGATAAACCAACCTGGCCAAGAGAATGAGACCTCAATGATTGACTCGTATATCATGATTTATCCCCTAGACCAGGGAGGGTATCAGCGTAGGCAGATGCTAATTATCCAAAATACTAGAGGTCTTCCAGAAAGGAAATAATGAGGGTCACTCACATCTACCAACCAGTATTATGAAAGCCATATTCCACCAAACATTTTCCTAAGCAATAGCTGAACCCTGAGAAGTGAGATATACTTCACATAGAATCAAATATCAAATCCATATTTATAGGGGAAAGAAGTGGAAAAGAGCCCAAGAAGAGAGACATATATGGAATAATCATAAAAAGGGAAGACACTAGCAGTGTATTCATTCAACCACAAGTGTTTATTGAGTGTCTACTCTGTGCTGGACACTATAAATACACAGAAACCAAAGGGGGAAAAAAGCTTAGAGGGTTACTTTGGCTGTTTTCCACCTTCCTCATCCAAATAGATAGAAAATCTGGCCCAGAAGAATAGCTGGTGGCCACCTGTTGTTGTACAATCGGAGGTGTTACCCATCCCAGTCCCCAGCTAGGAAACATTTAAAATGGTTCTTCCCATTTAAAAGGGATCCCATTTAAAAGGGATCTTCATTTCCTGGTATGCATGCCCTTGCTTAATGCCCTCCCCTTGAGTGTGGGCTAGCCTATTGACTCACTCCTTGTAAAAAAAAATATATATATATATATATGACAAAAGTGATGAGATGTCACTTCCAAGATTATGTTAAAAAAGACTTTGGCTTCCTGTTAGACTTGTCCTCTTACTCACTCCAAAGAAGCCAGATACCGCATTCTTAACTGCCCTAAGGGAAAGACCACGTGGCAAAAGACTAAGGGAAGGTTCCAGGCAACAGTGAGCAAGGAGCTGAGGTCACTCAGCCCAACAACGCATGAGAAACTCAATCCTGCCAAAAGTCTTGTGTTCAGGGGCACCTGGGTGGCTCAGTGGGTTAAAGCCTCTGCCTTCAGCTCAGGTCATAATCCCAGGATCCTGGGATCAAGCCCCACATCAGGCTCTCTGTTCAGCAGAGAGCTCTCTCTCTGCCTGCTTGTGATCTCTGCCTGTCAAATAAATAAAATCTTAAAAAATAAAAAAAAAAGTCTTGTGTTCAGATTTAGAAGTGAATCCTTCCCCAGTCTGGCCTTGAGATTACTGCAGTCTTGGTCTACACTAACTGCAGCTTGGTAAGAAACCCTAAACCCTGGAAAATCATGTGTGGATAACTCACATAAACTGTGAGACAGTATTAAGTGTTTCTTTGGTTACTAAATTTGGGATAATTTGTAACATAGTGATAGATAACAGATTACACCTGGTATCACGGTTCTAACAAGATCTAACAAAGCATCTCGGCAAAGGATTTCACTTGATCACCTGATGATAGCCCGTAGAATTGCATATAATCTCCAAAATACCATTTTTCCCTCTTAAGAATACATAATAGAGATACTCCCTAAGAGTTGAAATATACTTTGCTTAAGCTCTGTTATTGTCCATGTTTCTAAATTCTCAGAACCATCTTGTCCTCCAAAGACTAGCTCCTTCCACAGGGAAACTGCCTCTCATGTGAGATCTCCTCCTTTTCCCCATCTCTATACTCCTGTCCTATTCTAATACTGATTTCCCTAATTTCTTTAATACTCTCCAATGTCAGTTACCTATTACTGTGTAGCAAACCACCCCAGAACTTAACAGCTTAAAACACCATCAATGTACGTTTTTTCAAAATCCTGTATCTTGCTGGTCTCACCTGGACTAACTCACACACTGGACTGTGTGCTTAATGCTCAACTCAGCTGGGGGAGTGAGGACAGCTGGGATCTCTGGGCTTCTCTCTTCACTTGTTTCCTAGCCTCAAGGAGACCATGTCGAGCAGTGCTTGCACACAAGGTAGAGCAGCCTTCTGAGAAGGTAAGCTCTCATGCACAAACATTTTATCAAGCTTCTGCTTGCTTTATGGATGCTGATATCCCATTGACCAAAGCAAGTCACATGACCAAGGCCAGCCAAAATGGGGGAAAGAACTACAGGAGCATGGGTAGTGGCTGGGGGTGCTGGGATGCAAGTTATTCACCAAAGGAAAATTCAGAGGAGCAAACTACCACACATCTTAACTCAGTCCTAACCAGCATTCCTAGGTTAATCTTCCCCAAACACCTGTTCCATTATCCCACACACTTGCTCAATCCTCTCTTAGATGCAATGAGGCATTGAACAACTTCTCTCAAACCCACCCTGTGGATAAAATGTGGAATAAATGTTACATTTAGGGAAGAAGCAGTCCTGCTGTGTGTGTTACATGCTATTCATGATAACATGATAACATCTGAGAATGACAACCAACCAGGCAATCAGAGGACAGTCAGGATGGGGAGGGATCTTAAAACCAGCTCTTGTCTGAGTGCCCAAACTGTCCTTCATGTCTTTATCCCTAGTCACAGTCTGCAGTGTCTTAGGCCTATAAATATTTGATGTATGAATGGATGGATGAATGGATGGATGGATGAGTTAAAGTGGGAGCATTGGATGAAGGATTTTTTTTTTGGTACAGTATGTTAGTCACCATATATCATTAGTTTTTGATGTAGTGTTCCATGATTCACTGTTTACATACAACATGGTGCTCCATGCACTACATGTCCTCCTTAATACCCACCACCAGGCCAACCCATCCCCTGACCCCCTCCCTTCTAAAACCCTCAGTTTGTTTCTCAGAGTCCAGTCTCTCATGGTTCGTTTCCCCCTCCGATTTCTCCCCCTTCACTTCTCCCTTCCTTCTCCTAATGTCCTTTACTTGTGGAACATAAGGAATAGCATGGATGAAGGATTCTTAAAGCACTGGTTCTCAAATTTAAGCATTAATTAGAAGCACCTAGAGGACTTGTTAAACCACAGATTTCAGGGACCCATGCCCTAGGTGAGGGAAGGAAGGCTAAGAATTTGCATTTCTACCAAGTTTCCAGGTGATGCTGACATTACAAGTCAGGAGCCACACTTTTAGAACCCTTGACCCAGAGAAGAAAAGATCAAGGGAAGATATACTATCATTCAAATATCTGAATAACTGCTGCGACTCAGAGAAAGCTGACTTGTTCTGCATGGCTCCAGGCTTTGAAAAGTTACCTGGGGGTAGATTTTGATTCAATATTAAAACATGTTTTCTAGTAATTAGAGTTAACAATGTATAACAATGGAATGGTTCTCCTCGCCCTCTCCTGGTTCTTTTCCTGCCTTCCCTTAACTTCCCCCCTACTACCTTCCTCTTGTTTCAGTAACAAGTTTACAGCCCTAGCTGTGAAGATCTCACATTTCCACCATCAGAAATGTCCCTCTCCCAGGAACCAAATGTCAGCAATTTTCTGAATACAATCTTATGAGAGGAGAGAAAGAATCAGGCTCTAAAATGTCCATTTGTCTCATTTTGTGCTGTAATATTATGATGAGTTTGGGCTCAGATAAGCAAAGCAATCTGCATTTGGCCATTTCTGTATGTTTATCCCACACTGCTAATTTCTAATAAAAAATCAAATCCCATTTTAACATGACACCATTTTGTTTCCCTGTGGAATTATACACACATTCGTGACAATTTTGCTTTTGAACAGTGTGCCACACAGGAAATGCTGATAACACAATTTCTTAACACACACCAAGTACACAGGTTACACAAAAGCAGATTCTATTTTAGCTTTTTTGAGAGGCTGTTTAAAAGTTAAGTTCCCCTTAATGAAACAGCAAGAAAAAGGGCTTTGCTTTTCTCCTCTCAGCATCCCAGCTTTCCTCTCTTTGTGAGCTTATGATGTTTTCCTTCTTCCTCGTGTTATCTGAGTTTCCTGCTCATCTCAACTTGATGACATGTTGCTGAGACAACTAAGTCGCTAACCTTCTTAGCTCGGCTTTTGTTATGTGCTTGCGTGTGTTTAGGAGGGATATTTTCATTTCTCTTAGAACACTCTGTGTCTGCTCTGAGGAGGGCTATTAGACCCGAAGGCGGAGAACAAGGGAGTCTTTTTAAGTGCTTGCTATTCAAATCGCCTTTTTACTTCCTTTAAGCCCATCATCTGTACAGGGTAGGGCACTGGTAGAGGCTCCCTTTGCTGCCTACGGTCAGGATTAATTTACTCGGTGATGTCCTGTGCATTCCCACCCAGACTCCTTTAGGGGAAGGGAAGGTCTGAAGACAAGCAGCACACAAAGTGGCCATCCCCCCAGTTTCTTTATTTTCTCTTGCACCCCCTTGCCAAAAGTGGGGAGGCAGCTTAACGTTAAAATAACCACTCTATTTGGTTATCAGATAAAGTAAGAATGGACACAAGCAAAACCTTCACTGGTCTACCTCCACACTGAGCTGTGTGCAGTACTAAAAGAACCCTTTGTTTGTTTGCCTGGGCTCCTTCCTTCCCCCACACGACCCTGGGCTGCTCTCCTTGAGGTCTAGGATCTGTCTTTTCTACCTTTCCCCCCCTGGAGTGAGTTCATCTTCCCCCCTCCCGTAGTGAGTGCATAACAGAGAGCTCCTCCTGGTGCAAAAGTAAATGGATAGGAACAGCAGATCCTAGAAAGTCATTTCTTAAGACACAATTACTTAAAGGTAGTTTTCAAAGCTGAAGTTTAACTCTGTTGATACAAACGCACCTCACTACATTTAAATTGAGATACTGAAAGAATAATGAGTTTAGAAACAATGTTTAACCCATCTTCCAAACTATCTTACTTGTCAAAATCTCTCCCTTTTTAAGCAGATCGTGACTTTCTTTACTCACTTGTTTATTTTATGACTGTAATTTCAGATGTCGCCTTCACAGATGTCACCAGATACCCAGTCTCTGGAGTTTTCTTTCCCACGTCCAGAAGACGTCTAGCAGTGGCTCCTAGGACAACGCTCCCAGCCACCTCTGGCTCCAGTTTCCTCCCCCTGCTGAACTCTCAACGTCTGTCTGCTCATCCATCTCTCTATCTCCCGGCATAGGTCTCTTATCTAAGCTTCCAGTTGATTTAAAGGCAGAGGATATAGGTCCTTTATCTTTACTTCCCCAAGTCAAGGGCCAAGACTGGTGTATACAGAACACTTATAAAAGTTGAGGCTTGGGGTCTGCTAGGTTGCAGCATATACAACAAATGCTTTTCACTCCTTTGCTTCCCAGAAACAATTACCTGACCCACCCTGGAACCCTAAGGTAGTTCCAGCCCTCTGTATGCACTCAGGGAAGGGCAGGAGAGAACAGCAGCAGATGGTCTTTTGAACAACTAAAGATCTTAAGTCCCTACAAAGAGCTGAGATTTCTGGGAAGGAAAAGGAATTGTGATTTCCAAGATCTAGAACATAGAACACTTCAACACTATTTGTGAAAAAAATTCAAGAATGGGGTAGAATGCAGTAGAGACATAACAGCCATTTTTCAGCCTGACAATAAAAAAAATTTTTTAATAAAAATAAAATACCACTCTGGTCCTGGGGAAAAGACCCTGGAAGAAGAAGGGACCCCAGAAGAAAATGGAACCCGTGCCACACTTTCCAGAGCAGGTCTGGGAGAGACTGCCAGCCTCACAGAGAGGTTCTGCATTTGAAAGGCTTCAGCATGACTATGGGAGCAACAGTACAAGGTGGGAACATGGCTGCGGGGACCTCCTTAGTTAGAGGCAGGAGTACAATTCTAAATGAAGCAAGAGCTTGAATTTACAGGCACTCCAAAATGTGCCCACTCCAGTTACAATCAACCAATCAATTGATAACCTTTTCATTGAGATAAAATTTATATAGCATAAATTCACCGTGTTGACCATTTTTATCAGATACTATTGGCTACCTCCCTCTCCCAGATCCTTATATGGTCCCAAAGTAACTGAGATTCTTAGACACTAGGCACGAAAACACTGAGAGTAATTTCTATGTATCAGTGCTCACTGCCTTAGTGAGAGCTACTGTATTTCTCAATTAACCCTCTCCAAATACCCAGGATGATAAAGCTTTAACTTCTCCTTTGATATCACACCAGAACACACAACTCTGGCCTGACTCAGTCCACCCTTCTTCCTTTCACTAGAGGAGTCACCTTTTCTATGTCGCACTTCAGTAACAGCCTCTAAACTCAGCAGCTCCTCAAGAGAGTTTCTTCCGACGTGTGAGAAATTTCAGTTGATGTTGCTGATAGTTGGACCTTAATCAGAAAATATGTGAAAAACATAGTACTCTCTACCTAGTCACTTTATTCTTCCTTATAGGTAAGTTTATTTCAATACTAGATTTTAAGCTGTTTGAAGGCAGGTATTCAAATGTGCCTGTTCCTCCTGTTTCCCTCACTTGACCTGGAGTGTGCTTAATTAATCAAAGAACAAGTGAATAAACGAATCTATTAGAGAACTGTGAACAGGTATGTGAGTTAATAGGCCTGAGACTTTACATTAAGCTTTCTTGTTAAATGGCAATTAAATGCATTGACATTCATTATAGCCTGAATATATTGAGAATCTAATTGCTCACATGTTGCCCTTGCAATCTCTAGTTATTTCAATGACAACTTGATGTCTTTCTGACATACTTATTGTACCTGGATCAATGGCTATTTAACTGCTAATTGATCTTTTATTAACATATAATAACTCTTATTAAATCTAAATTAAAGTCTTAATTGAGACACTTTATCTGCAGTGTTTCAACATACAATCCTCGTAACATAATGGATAATCGACAGAAAAGCTCGTAACATATTATCTGTCACCTTTTTCATTGACCTCAGAACAGATTTTCAGCTTGAAGATTTTTTTCACTTCATTAAGGACACTGAGAAGCAACTATACCCAGGAATGCAACAACAACATCAAATTTCTCAGTTTTCACACACAGAGCTAGTTGCCAGCCTCTGGTGAGGAAACTCCTCACCCCTCAAATGACGCCACTTGGCCACCAACAGCAATCACTGGACACTATTCCTTTAAACACACATAGGGCCAGCACACAACCAAAGACACTGCAGTAATAATGACACCCTTCCCTGTTCCCAAGCTACCCTTTCCTTCACCACAACCCTACCCCCAAACTGGCCTCCTCTTCTTACCATGTGATTCTGCCCAGTCAAAGGGATAGTCCTACCCCTTCGTCTGCCACTTGGGCAACAGGTTATGTTGCTGAATCAGCCTAATTTTCTCCACGTATTTACTCTTGGCTAGTCCCTGCAGTGATGTTCCTAAACTCTGTTGCCCTGCTAGGGTACAGGCAACTAGCCCTGATAAGATACATTATCTGAGGTCAATCCTGACCTCAGCTATCAGTTCACACTTGTGCTGATCTGTACCCCACCTTGAGTCTTGGTTCTCTTAACTAGGTTTCTGGCTGATCACCTTGTCCATGGAGCATGGTTTTAGTATTTTATCTATTTCCCACTCCCTGAATAATGCCAGCCCTCTTCTGGTGTCTAGGACTTCATTAGCTGTAGTCACACTTCTCTGGTGCTCACAACATACCCACATTTTTAAGGGCCACTCATTTCTGGAGTTTAAAAGTAAACGTTTAAACTACAAAATTTAAAAAAGGAAAATGTTCATTAACTTGTTCAAAAACTTGTCCTTAGACAAGATACAAAAAGCATTTGTCATAAAAGAAAAGATAGATTGTTCCTCACCAAAATTTGTTAATTTACTCACCAAAGACACTATTAAGAAATCAAAAAGGAGAGATGATTTTTTAAACTTCAAAAGTATGCTGTTTTTTTCCTACAGATACTTTTTCTGAGTAAATTTCAACTTTCACTCTCAGACCCTACAACCCTCCATTCTAACCCTGTAAATCATAAATCCAAACCCTCATAGCTTCCAGTCTCTCTCAAGACCCTTTTGGCCAAGGACAACCATTTTCTCCTTCCTTCGACTTTGGAGATTAGAAGATGAAAGCAGAGTAGAAAGATGATCTCTGCCATTCTCTCTGACTTCTTAAAATCATGTTTTTCTTTCTTCCAGTCAGGTAAAAGGTAATATGTGGTAATTGTAGTTTTGCATTGTTACCTCCTCTAACTCATTTGACTGTTTCATCTCCTTTGCAGATTTCTATATGAAGATGAAATGATTCATACAGACAGCTCAAAATCATTTTTTTAGATTTTATTTGTTTATTTGACAGAAAGAGATCACAAGTAGGTGGGGGGGCAGGCTCCCTGCTGAGCAGAAAGCCTAATGTGGGACTCAATCCCAGAACCCTGATATCCTGAACTGAACTAAAGGCAGCGGCTCAACCCACTGAGCCACCCAGGTGCCCTCAAAGTCATTTTTAACTAACTATTCTCATAAAATCTCTATATCTTAAGGGATACAAATGTTTCCTTTTGAATATTTAGTTTAAAAAATTCTGAGCATGAAAAAAAATTGCTTTGCAGCCAGAATCATAAAACATATATCCTTAACATGGATGAAACTGAGTGTTTTTATTTTAAAAGTTGTAAGGATCAAAATAGACATCACATGTGAAAATGCATTGTAAATTGTAATGAATAGTGATATGCCATTTCAGACTTCAGCTTCCGCAACATGACACAGTAGATACTCACATTCTCTCATTCGGAAATACCACTAGATCCCGAATGAACTATACCAAATACACTTTTTAGTTCACTACTAGACTGTGTAGAAACATAAGGAAACCTCCATGAGAAGGAAAAAAGACAGCACGTTGAACCTAGTGCTGGAAACCTGGACAGTAAGTAAATACAAAAGGGTTTCCCTGATTGAAAATGTTCACATTACTAACTTCATATCTGCTATTGGAAAACTGAGTCTTGGCCCTCACTGAAGTGCTGAGCCTGTATTCCAGCATTATTCCAGGACATTCAAAGGGGGTTAAACTGTTTTCAGTTTGGTAATTCTCCCTGGCTCACAAAAGATACAAGAAAAAAAAAAATCCTTCATAAAAAACATGGCACGTGTGGCATGGAACACTGGGTGTGGTGCAAAAACAATGAATACTGTTATGCTGAAAATAAATTTTTAAAAAAATGTCCATATATTGGGCCCTCAGAAGTCTTAGAAGATTAGAGACAACAAGATGTAAGCTCACAATTTAAAAATTACAAAATTCACAAAAAGGAATAAGCACACATAAGAATCAGCAGAAACCCAAAAACATAATTGTCACCCAAGTACTTTAAATATTCTCAAAAGTAGAATTTGAAATAACTCTTATGAAATGATGGAAGAAATAAAAGGTAAAACTAAAAGGTATCAAAAATGACCTAATAGATTTTTAAAGGCCAATTTTATTACTTCAAAAATTAAAAACATTATAATTGAAATTAAAATTTAATGGATAGATTAAACATCAGGTTAGCCACATCTGAAAAAACAACAATGAACTGAAACATAGAGCTGAAAAAAATAATCTCAGTTATGGCACAAAAAAAGCAGATGAAAACATAAGACATTAAAAGATATGGGCAAGACAGTAACAGGCAACCAATCAGAGTATTCCAGAATAAAAGAATAGAGAGAATAGGGGGAAAGAAATATTGAAGAGAAAATAGCTGAGCATAACTCCTAATTACCCTTCAGAATTAGGAAGCATATCATATACTAAGCAGGATAAATAAAAATAAATCCACAGAAACATAATGGTGAAACTTGGACCACCAAAGACAAGAAGAAGATCTTAAAGGCATTCAAAGAGCAGAAAAACAGGTCACCTACAAAAGACAGAAGATGGACAATACTGATTTCCCAACTGCAACAATGAAACCTTGAAATTAGTGGAATAATATAGTCAAAGTATTGAGAGAAGATGACTGTCAACCTGGAGTTACACACAGCAAAGTTATCGTCCATATAAACAAATGCTGAGGGTGTACCACCAAGAGAATTCCAATAAAGAACTTCTAAAATATGTACTTTAGGCCTCAAATCCAGGGCATGCATTCTCAGTGAGGTTATATCACCTTGTAGGGAGAGGAAATATGTTCTTAGCAGGCAAAAAACAAAACAGTTTTACTCTGTGTATAAAGCACAGGTAAATCTCAAACAAATAGTAATACTTATGGTATTAAAATTAATTGGAGGAGGGAGAGGGAGCTATAAGAACAAAAAAGTCTCAAAGGCTCCTTGGGAGTGGGGGCAATAAGGAAAAGAAGGTTGAGAATTCAGTTTTAGAATTAGAAGGGGAATTTCTTAAGGGAACTTGACTTTTAAGATCAATATATGAAAATCAGTTGTATTTCAATATACTACCACAAGAAATTAGAAAATGTAATTCAAAAAAACAATTTATAATAGCAACAAATAATATAAAATAAGAATAAGTCTAATCAAATATATGTAAAGACTTGAAGGAGAAGTGTACAAAACTTGACTGAAAGTCTTTAAAACAAGCTAGGGAAAAAATTGAGAGATACACCATGTTTGTATTTAAGAAAGCTCAAAAACTTAATGTTAATTAAGTCTGAAAAGATTTATGGATTCACTCCAAATTCAAATCAGGTTTGGATTTCTTTTTTAATTTTTACTCTTTTTAGGCAACCCACGGAATGGGAGAAGATATTTGCAAATGACAGTACAGACAAAAGGTTGATATCCAGGATCTATAAAGAACTCCTCAAACTCAACACACACAAAACAGATAATCATATCAAAAAATGGGCAGAAGATATAAACAGACACTTCTCCAATGAAGACATACAAATGGCTATCAGACACATGAAAAAATGCTCATCATCACTAGCCATCAGGGAGATTCAAATTAAAACTACATAGAGATACCACCTGACACCAGTTAGAATGGCCAAAATTAGCAAGACAGGAAACAACGTATGTTGGAGAGGATATGGAAAAAGGGGAACCCTCTTACACTATTGGTGGGAATGCAAGTTAGTGCAGCCACTTTGGAGAACAGTGTGGAGATTCCTCAAGAAATTAAGAATAGAGCTTCCCTATGACCCTGCAATTGCACTGCTGGGTATTTACCCCAAAGATACAGATGTAGTGAAAAGAAGATCCATCTGTACCCCAATGTTTATTGCAGCAATGGCCACGGTTGCCAAACTGTGGAAAGAACCAAGATGCCCTTCAACGGATGAATGGATAAGGAAGATGTGGTCCATATACACGATGGAGTATTATGTCTCCATCAGAAAGGATGAATACCCAACTTTTGTAACAACATGGACGGGACTGGAAGAGATTATGCTGAGCGAAATAAGTCAAGCAGAGAGAGTCAAGTATCATATGGTCTCACTTATTTGTGGAGCATAACAAAGAACACGGTGGACATGGGGAGATGGAGAGGAGAGGGAGTTGAGGGAAACTGGAAGGGGAGATGAACCATGAGAGACTATGGACTCTGAAAAACAACCTGAGGGTTTTGAAGGGGTGGGGGGGTGCGTGGGAGGTTGAGGAACCAGGTGGTGGGTAATAGGGAGGGCACGTACTGCATGGAGCACTGGGTGTGGTGCAAAAACAATGAACACTGTTACGCTGTAGATAAACAAATAAAAAAAAATTGTAAAAAAAATTTTACTCTTTTTAATTAGTTTTTATCTGAGTTTTTATGTCACACACAATGTTATATTAGTTTGCGATATATAACATAGCGATTCAACATCTCTATATGTTTTGCTATGGTCCTCACAAGTGTAGCTGCAACTTGTCACCATACAACATATTATAGTCCCTTTGAACTACATTCTCTATGCTGTACCTTTTAGTCCTGTGACTTATTCATTCCATAACTGGAAGTATCTCCCACTACATTTCACCCATTTTGCCCATTCCCCCTTCCCACCCACACTTCTCTAGTAACCATAGTTTTTTCTCTGTATTTATGGGTCTGTTTATGCTTTTTGTTTATTTGTTCATTCATCTTGGTATTTTTAGATTCCATAGATAAGTGAAATCAGATGGTATTTCTCTTTCTCTGTCTGACTTATTTCACTTAGCATTATGCTCTCTAGATCCATCCATGCTATCACAAATGGCAAGATCTCATCCTTTTTTATGGTTACATAATATTCCCGTGTGTGTGTGTGTGTGTGTGTGTGTGTGTGTGTGTGTGTGTATTCATCTTCTTTATTCACTCATCCATTGATGGACCCTTGAATTGCTTAAATTTATAAGAACGAGTACAGTGTTCCAAGACACTCCTAAAGAATAAACTTGGGGAAATTGTGCTATTAAATATCATGACATCTCATAAACTACAACACGAAAAATCAGGCAGTGTTGGCTCAGGGATCAAAAAAGTGATGGAATGACAGAAAACCCAGAAACAACCCCTGCATATGTGTGGATAGAGAATGCTTTATCCCCACACTGTCAGTAAGAGCATCACTGTTTCTCATTGGTTCTCCAGGACCAGTTGCTGTGGTCTGAGTTATTTGTGGATGTGATGCTTATGTGTCATGGTACCACGCCTAGATTCAGAGAAGCGTCAGCCCCAATCAAGCTACAAGGACTGAGAGTGGGGAAGTGAGATTCCCCAAAAAGGAACAAGAGGCAACAATAAACAGAAAAAGGTAATGGATGCCAAGAGAAGGAAAAAAAAAAGGCCATCACACATGCTACAGACCAGTCCTCACAAAAGTGACATCCGTAGTGGATAAGAGGAACATGGATGTTGGTACAAAGTATTCATAGTGTGCCACACAGGCCCACAGACACGTGCACAAGTAAGGGGGCTATTCATTTCATTTGTATCCCTGTTTGATTACCATTTCTCTTGCTTTCAGGTGAATTCTTCAGTCCCATTCTGGGTCCTTAAGTCAGCATCTTAGAAAGCTTTTTTTTTTTTTTTTTTTTTTTTACAACCCAGGCCTCTGGCTCATTATCTCCTAACATCTTTTTAAAAGAACATATTTTCTTCTTACTGCTCTCTTGAAGCATTTCCCAAAGTATGTTCTGCAGAATCCAAATGCTTGGGGTCTTTCTGGGTATGTTTTTAATCCATCATAAAATAAGTCTGGAAATAGTTTACTCATGTCTTGACCACCATTCCACTATGCCCTGGACTCTTAACTTGACAATGGGTACTGAGAATCTTCTGGAATGGGATCAGATGTCTGAACTCCTACCACTAACACCCCCTCAACCAGTGACCCAGGACACCCACTCTTCTTCAGGTGGTGATAACTATTAAGAATGGAACTTCTGGGGCGCCTGGGTGGCTCGGTGGGTTAAGCCGCTGCCTTCGGCTCAGGTCATGATCTCGGGGTCCTGGGATCGAGTCCCGCATCGGGCTCTCTGCTCAGCAGGGAGCCTGCTTCCCTCTCTCTTTCTCTCTGCCTGCCTCTCTATCTACTTGTGATCTCTCTCTGTCAAATGGATGAATAAAGTCTTTAAAAAAAAATAAAAAGAATGGAACTTCTTTAAAGAGTCTAAGCAGCAGCTTTGCCTTGGATGTTCCCCCATGCTGGAGACATTCCCAAACAAGGCAGCTGGCTCCAGGTCACAGAGTCTGTCCCTATCACAGCAGCATTTCTGGCCATCGTGCTGTTTCTCAGGCCTCATCTCATCCACCTGGAAAACAGACCTACTGAAGGACTTTCTCAATTCTCTACTTTCTCTATTTTCTTTGATGGGGTTATCGTTTTTTTATAATAAAATTTTTAGGTATTTTTAAAACTTAATCTTAACATAGTTTTGAGTTAAGGACTATTATTCCAAATAGATATCCACATAGCATTTTCATCAGTAGCCTCTTTAGGAACTATTACTTTGGAATAGAAAGAATACAGTGTTAAAATGAAGGACCTAGGTTCCAGTTCCGGCTTCTCCATTCCTATCAATGTGAGCCTTAAGAAGGTTCATGAATTGCCATACCTCAGTCTTCTCATCTGTACATGGGGAGAGTGTGATGTACCTAAGGCACTGTTGTAAGTATGTTGTCTATATAAACACATTCAATTCTCACAACAACCCTAGGAAGCTGGTACCATCTCCAGGCAATTATTATCTCCTTTTTACAAAAGAGGCTGGCTGAGGCATAGAGACAATAAATAACTTGCCCAAGCTCACATATCTAAATAGGTGACCCAGCCTGGATTTTAACACAGAGAGCTATTTGGAGCCTAAACCCTTACCTTCACTTTGTGCTGCCTCCAAACTGAGACTGTAAACAAATTAAATAAGACAGTGTATGTCATTTCCCTATCCAACTCCCAAACTATAAGTGCCAAGTAGAAAGGGGGTGATTTACAAGTTTGTACCCTCTTTACTGGGCTTGGTCTCTGATAATACTCAGTTAAAATACTGCACTATTAAAATACACCTGCATGGTTGGTAACAAGCCACTGCCTCAAGCCCTTTCCCAAGATTTCCCCTGATCTCCTCAGATCCAGAAACCACAGGGTTAACCCCCTGTCCAGCAGACAATGTCCAGATTCAGAACAAGTGCTGAAACATCACCATGCACAGGAAATAACAGTAGACACTTGGTGAGTGAGTGAAGCTCAGGAAACAAAACCCAAAGTCATGTCCTTGGTAATTGGTAAAAATTGAATTTGGACCCTAGTCTGCCTGATTCCAAAGTCCACGGTCTGTGCTCCAAGGGACAGGGCACCCATGAGCATCAGTATCTGAGGATCTTGAAGCCTGAGAGCCAGTACAGAGTTATCTGTTTACCTTGGACTCAAGAACCTAGATGAAAATCCCAGCCGCTCACCTGGCTTACAAGTTGCCCCCATCATCCCATCTCTCCGACCTCATTGCTACCTCTTTTTCCACACTCCAGCTGCAATGTCTCCTTTCTGTTCCTTGGCCATACCTGGTTTTTATGGCATGGAAAGTTCTTCCAGTAGACTCTCACATTCTGACTTCTCATCATTCAGGTCACATCAGAAATGTCACCTCCTCAGAGAGGACCTCTCAGGCCACCACACCTAAGACTGCTATTCTCCCAACCACTACACTCTTCTTACAATCCTCTGAAGAATTATCATTTGTTTTTTGTTCTTTGTTCTGCTTCACTCTCACTGGCACTGTAAATACTAGCACTGTAAAGCCCGGGACCAGTCTCTCTTTTCCATCCTGTACCCACATCTCCTAGCACATTTCTGAATAAATGAATGAGGAGCAAGTATGTATATTCAGACGAGATCAGCCGCGTTCAGGGTGATATGGCCGTAGACAAGTATGTATACTCAGGAAGTGACATCCCACCGGTTAAAGCAGGCCAAGGCCAGACATCTTTAAAATACAGCCAAAAATTTGGCTTAAATTTGTTTTAAAAAGTTTGTTTAAAAAACACCCAAAAATTTCTGGCAGAGGGTCCTCCTCTTCCCAGCATTAAGTAAGTACCTGCTATGTGCCAGGCACTGTCCTAGGTAATGACGGAACAGAGGGAAACAGGCAAAAATCCCTGCCTTCATGAAGTTTTCTAGTCTGGGAATTCAGGTAATAGGTATACACATGAGTAAAACATATCATGTGGCAGATGGTGACAAGTGCTAAGGACAAAAATGAAGTATGAAGCAAAATTAGGAGGTATAGGGTTCTGGAAGAGCACAGCACCAAGCAGAGGAGTTATTTAGAGCTTCAGAGGTTAGGAGCCACATGCATGTCTGGAGAAAGAACTTTCCACATGGAGGAGACAAGAAGCACAAAGCCTCTGCTGCAAATACGCCTGGCATGTTCACGGAAAAGCAAGGAGACTAGGGTAGACGTGTAATAGGGGATTAGGAGGCAAGGCAGCCCTGGGTGAGATGGGAATCACTCGTGGGATTTGAGGAGAGGACAGACATGTTCTCATATTAGAGCATAGACTGAAGTGAACAGCAGAGGGGAGATGAAGCACAGAGAGTAGCTCAGATACTACTGTACTGCAATGATACAAGCAAGAGGTTCTGGCAGCTTGGACCAGAGTGAAAGGAGTAGAGGTAGAGGAAAGTGGTAGAATTCTGAGCATTTGAAGTTGCAGCCAACAGACAGATGGGGAGAGAAGAAGAGAAGAGAGTTAACAATTGGTAGAGATACTTCTGAACCTTTTTGCTAATAATAACACAGTCTTAGGAGCAAGAAGAACTAGACCTGCCAGTGGGGGGAAGGAGCAGGTAGAAAGAGATGGGACTGGGGCTAAGGGTAGGAAGTCCAGAGTCCAGGTGGGAAGACACAGCACCACCAGATCAGATAAGGTGTTGGGATGGTGAGGGGAAGAGCATGGAAAAAGTCTTTCCGACTGTCCCTGCCTAAGAGAAGCTGCATCTCTAAAGCATCCTTTTGAGAAGGCGAACACCCTGACATTCAAAGCTGACTTCATGGGCATGTGGCCTGTGTAGCCTCACAGGGACCCCCACTTAGAAGGCACCCTGCACTTGATTTAATGCTCTGTGGTCACTGTCCTGAAACTCATAATTTTCATAAGGAGCCCCAGGTTTCCATTTTGCACTGGGCCTTGTATATTACGCAGCCCGTTCTTCTAACAACGCTCACTACGTACTTGCTACCTCATTTATAAAGTTCCCACGTGGGGCATTTAGTGGGAAAAGCTGAGATGATGATGTTGAAAGAGCCTTTGGAAACTCCTGGGAAAGGAAATACTGTGTTGGTCTGTGCTCTGAGCAGCACACTGGTGACTCCAGGAACATTAGCACACAGCCCTGGACCAAAGGGCCTCGTTGGCCTCTTTAAAAGAAGAAAAGACAAGAACGACACAAACAATGTCTCTGGTGGAAAAATACAGTGTTCCATCTTTCCGTAGTTTATCTTTGCCCTCCAAAAACGAATGCATCAAGGAATGGTCCCAGCAACCAAGGTTGTCATTTTGATTGGTGCCAAAAATTGGGACCCAGCCATGGTCTTATGATTGATTCTGAGGCACAGAAAGGAAAACATTAATATTGATTTATCTGTTCATTCTCTTTATTCACTGTTCATCCATTTACCCAGACTAGCCATAGCAACTAGACACTAGAAAATTAAATTTAAAACAACTCCTCTGGGGCGCCTGGGTGGCTCAGTGGTTTAAGCCTCTGCCTTCGGCTCAGGTCATGATCTCAGGGTCCTGGGATCGAGCCCCGCATCGGGCTCTCTGCTCGGTGGGGAGCCTGTTTCTCCCTCTCTCTCTGCCTGCCTCTCTGCCTACTTGTGACCTCTCTCTCTGTCAAATAAATAAATAAAATATTTTAAAAAACAACTCCTCTATTCTAGGTAGACTCATTCTCCTTTCTCTGTTGCTAGGGCTGTGGCTCCAACAAGCTAAAGCCTCTGTTAATTTCATTTTTTAAACATTGTGCAATCCACTAAGGACTGGTGGGAAATGAATACTCACAAAAATAACATTGGGATAATAAAAACCCCCAAACTGCAAGACTGACAGAATTTGTTCCTTTAAGGATGGTTGTTTTGGCACCACTGTGGAGCATCTCAAAAAAAAAAAAAAATGGCAACAGCAGCTTCTTCAGCAGGTAGACACATCTTACAGCATCAGAATAATAATTATCATTTCATCCTCATGCAGCGTCCTGTGGCGCTGCCCAGCCACTCACCTCCCAAGACAAAAACATGGGGCAGAACCTCTCCCTGTGACCTATGCTAAGATTCAGAGAGCTAGAGTGCTTACATTTGTATCAGGGTCTCTTTAATAAAGAACCAATCAACTAATAGCCAAAAAGTCATTGATTACCTACTCGGTACAAGCACTGTACTCATACTATTAAAAAATGAGGATTAGGGCTTATTCTCCAAAGGCACAGCACTGAGCTGAATTTTGTAGAACTGCTCTGATGTACAGCACCCATGATGGACAAGCCATAGAATGTCTTCAGTAATTACTGCCTTAGTTATATCAGTGCCCTAGCACCCAACTCTAGAGCTCCTAATATGAGATCCTTCTTTACATCCCATTTCCAAATCCTATCATAAAATGATGCTATGACCTTCTCTCTCTCTCACACACACACACACACACAGACATGCACACATATGCACACACCTAGGTATACACACCTAAACACAGTTGAAAAGGGAAAAATTTCCAGACGTTGGAGAAAGAGCTAAATAATTGACACACTAACAAGACAATCAAATTTTAAAGTCATTCTTAATGCTAAGGATTCAGGGTTATGTGCCCAGAGTAGAAGACAAAAGAGCCCAGACACAGATTACACTAACATTAGCTGCAAAAGCTAACTTGGTCCAAAGGAGAACACAGGATCCTCTTGCAATGAACTATGCTAATACCTCCTGTTCCCTTCCATTCAGCATGAGATTTAAGGTTGTCTCTGAATGAGCCCATCAAGATGGAAACATTCGTTTACCTGAACAGAAAGATGTCATTAGAGGGCTTTCGGTTGAGGTCACTTATGCCTCGTTCCTGCATGGGAACTGGCAGTCCATACTGGGGTTTGGGAACAAAGCCCAGCTGTTAGCAAAGTGCTATTGCCCCCATTTTGCTACTCTAGTGTTTATCTCACAGAAGGTCAGATTCTTCCTTTTCTTCCGAAACAAGGTCCAAGAAACCCAACCACATCACTTTACATTCAGAGTAGTAAGGAAAAAAAGACTAAGAATTAATTTATTTGCTTACAAGAATTAGTTCTCCCTGGGCTAAACTGACAAACGAAGACAAAAATCCAGGTTTCTGTGGCAATTACCTAATGGGACTTGAAAAGATGCCCTTCCTCCAGCCGGTGTTTTTGGCATACTGAATTAACAACAGGAGATAAAGTTTGTGTTTTTATGACCCAATTTTCAGTGCATACTCTTGTTTTGAGATAAGACAACTGATACACTTTAAAAGATCTTCAATCAGATCTGTACCTATGTTTCTAAAATAAGAGGTTATATTAAAGGAAATTTATGTCCCATTGCCACTCCTTTATAATACATTAAGTACTTTGAAAGTCATTACTTGTTTCTCTTCAAAAGAGAATTGAATTTAAGAAGGAAGCTTATCTAAGTTCTTTAAGATTTGTAAAGTAATTACTGAGATAGGCCTGTATTCATTTCAAGTGAAAATTTTACTTAAACACAAGAAGCCAAATGATTAAAAATGAAGGTTCTTTAAAATGTTTTAAATTTTACTTTGCAAATAAAAAAAGAAGTGATCCTAGGAAAATGTAGCTTCTCTTGAGACTATTTCCAAACCCAACGCTATGTCCTTGCATAATCACAGCTCTGGAATCAATTTTGTTTGCAAGACAACCAAATAATCTTCTCCCAAGACTTTAAGGACATTGGAGAGTGTTCCATTCATTACCTTAAAGGTTGGGGAACTACAGATGTCCAGATGATACATGATGTCATTTTTTTAATAATGCACATTTCAATTAGAGAACAAACAGCATAATCTGGGGTTCATTGTAAGTCGCTGACATTTATTAGTATCTTTCTCCTATTTTCTATGGTAATATTTGTTTTTTAGTACATTAAACACAACATACTGGAGCACCTGGGTGGCTCAGATGGTTAAGCGGCTGCCTTTGCCTTAGGTCATGATCCCAAGATCCTGGGATTGAGCCCCATATCAGTCTCCCTGCTCAGCAGAGAGCTTGCTTCTCCCTCTCCCTCTGCCTGCTTGTGCTATCTCTCTAGCTCTCTGTCAAATAAATAAACTTAAAAAAAAAAGCCAACGTACTTGAAAAAGATCTACATGACAACCTCTAGGACTGCTGGTTAAAGAACATCTTCCCCTTAGTGGCTGGCTACAGACCTATTCTAGTAAGTTTAGTCAACTCAGATGGTAAACCAGCCTCAGTACATCACAAAGCAGTCCTTTCAGAGTCTTGCCAGAAACTGGAAACTAGAAATGGAATCAGCTCAAAATTTTTGGCCTATAAAAGCCACAAGGGTTCATTTTGGTTTATAAACCATTTTTACCAAAACCTCAAGGAAAGGAAACTTTCTTACATAAAATGTTTCAAGGAGGGAGGAAAGGAAAGACACCAACTTATTTTACTAAGTTTATAACAAATTTGATAACAAAATTAGGGTAGTACAGTGCAATAAACAATAATTATAGAATAATCTTACATAATTATTAGTATAAATGAAAGAGTCCTAAAATATTAACAAATTAAACTTAATCATATATTTTCTTAATGACATCATAATCATTTGGGGTTTATCCCAATATGCAAAGAAAGTTCAACATCAGAAAATCTATTAAGATGTAAAAACCATTAATAAGTAAAGTGGGGGGGACTCAGTAGGTCCTGACAAGTCATTTGTCAAAATTAAACATTCATTTGTGACTTGTTAAGTTCTCTGGAGTGAACTATGAATAGAAGGGAATTTTCTCACTATAATTTTTCTTACAAAAAAAAGTGTCCACCATAAACCTAGAGCAAATGTAACACATAATGATAGAAATTTAGAAAGACTGTCATTAAAGTCAGAAATACAATAGAGATACCTGCTCCCCCCGCTGTTCAACATTGTGGTAGAGGTGCTAGGCAACTCAGTAAGACAAACAAGAGAAAAATGAGTTTGGAAAGAAAGATACCAAATTGCCACTATTTGCAACTATTATTTTTTATGTATAAATGCAGGATAATCGCAAACCAAATATTAGAAACAATAAAAGAGATTTGCTGGCTATAAAATCAATATACCAAAATCAGTAACATTCCTAGTAGTAAAATAACAAGCAACCAATTACAACTTTTAAATACAGTGGGGTGTATATGTATTTGCAATTCACAATAGCAGCAAAAATTTTAAGGGAACTGGGAATAAATCTAACAAAGGATTTTAAGAAACAATTATAAAATGTTATGAAAAAATAAAAGAACTCTTGGATAAATAAGATATTCCTTGTTAATGGATAAGAAACTGAATGAAGATATAATTTTATCCAATAAAATCAAAGTGATTCTAATCCCCGTAACTGAGTGGAACTTAGCAAATTGATTCTGAAGTACATATAGAAAAAGTAAAGTTCTAAGAAGAGACAATACAATTCTGAAAAAGAGCAAGGGTAGTGTAGCTCTGGCAGATACCAAGATATCATAAACTTCATAGTAATTAAAACAGTTGGTACTAGTGAAAAGATAGAGATTAATAAACAAAATAGGAAGCCCAGAAATACAGTAAATGACAGACTGGCTCACATAATGAGAGGGGGAAAAGATAAAATATTCAGTTAAAAATGCTGGGAAAGGGACACCTGGGTGGCGCAGTTGATTGTCTGTTTTCTGTACAGGTCGTGATCCAAAGATCCTGGGATCGAGTCCTGTATTGAGTACTCCCTTGCTCAGTGGGGAGTCTGCTTCTCCCTCTGCCTGCCACTCCCCTTTCCTATTCTCTCTCTGACGAATAAATAAATGAAATCTTTTTTTAAAATACTGGAAAATTTGACTTTTTATCTGGAAAACAAAAACAATAACATTGTACTACACATAAAAATAAATTACAGATTAATCAAAAATATGTGAAAATCAAAAATTTAAACTGCAGAGAAAAATAAAGCAAAAATGGCTTCCAATTAAAGACAGAAAATCAAATGTATATGCTAGTATTTGCTTCCTCCTTAAATCCCAGTAAAATAACAATCAATGGACTTCTAAGACATGAAACCACAAAAACAAAAGGAATGAAAACATTAACAGCAGCAGCATAACTAGTAAACTGCAAAGCAGATAAGTAAGCAGGAATTTACTTAACAGACCCCAAGAAGCCAAATTCTAAACTGGCACTGAAGACATCAAGAAGCAACCTGATTTACTGGCTAGAATCTCAAGAAGTTTATCAATTGGCTTTACCAGTACCACTAGATGTGAGAGTATCAATGAGGTATAAACAAGAAAATTGGTTAAAGTCTTTTTAAGAAGCATTTAGACCCCCAAGTCCCCATCCTTGCTCTGTTAGTAAGGGAAACTACCCACCCTTGACCATGTAGTTTGTTTGTGGGGAAGATAAAATTAAAAGTCTATGGATTGGGAGACACCAGCCTAGTTGAGGGAAAGGGCATCTTATAAAAATAGTAGGATTAAAGTAAACATTTTAATTCTGAAGGTTGAGACTCCTGGCTTATTTTCTCCACTTAGTTCCCAAAATTCTGATTGACAGTCTTATATATTATGTTCTACTCAAGAACATAAAAAGCTCTTCTAGGGGAAAGTCCCACCAAAAATATCTAAAGAATATTACACAGAGTTTCTAAATACAATTTCCCAATTTGATCTTTTCATAGTGATTCCTACAGTTAGCAAGTCCCAATGAGGTTTAGTGTCCCACTCAAATACAAGAGTACAACCAAGGAACCAAGGATCCCCAACTGTTTAAAGAAGTCCTAATGGAAAGACTGAAGCTAAAAAGGCAATTTGAAGAAAACAGACTCCATGTGGGAAGAATAAAACTTTTTAAACTATTATTAGTATCATTACAGACATGAGAAGACACTATATATCCATGAACTAATAACAAGATACCATTTTTAATGAAAAAAGGAGTTTTTTAAGACCCCGGGAAATTAAAAAGATAGCAGAAATGAAAAACCTCATTTTGAAGGTTAAAAGATAAAGTCAAAAGATTATCCCACAAAGTAGAACAGAGAACTAAAGAGATAGAAGATAAAAGAGAAACTATAAAACCTTGAGAGGAAATTATTACAGAAATAATTCAAAAATTTTCCCGGAACTGAAGAATATGCATTTTAGGACTAAATGGACCCAGTAACTGCCCAGAACAATGGATGAAAATTAACACACATAAGGGCACACCATCATGAAATTTCAGAACACTGAAAGATCCTCCAAGCTTCCACAAAGGAAATACAATATCGAGAGGTGTCAAAGAACAATTATCAGAATAGCTTCACAGGTATAAATAACAACACTCTAAAAGTAGAAGACAGTGAAGCAATAATTTTTTTTAATTTTTGTTTATTTTTTAAATTTCCTTTCAGTGTTCCAGAATTCATTGTTTATGCACCACATCCAGTGCTCCATGCAATACGTGCCCTCCAAAATACCCACCACCAGGCTCACCCAACCTCCCACCCTCCTCCCCTCCAAAACCGTCAGTTAGTTCCTCAGAGTCCACAGTCTCTCATGGTTCATCTCCCCCTCCAATTTCCCCCATCTCCCCTCTCCTCTCCATCTCCCCATGTCTTCCATGTTATTCGTTATGCTCCACAAATAAGTGAAACCATATGATAATTGACTCTCTTTGCTTGACTTATTTCACTCAGCATAATCTCTTCCAGTCCCATCCATAGTGATACAAAAGTTGGGTATTCATCCTTTCTGATGGAGGCATAATACTCCACAGTATATATGGACCACATCCATTCATCCGTTGAAGGGCATCTTGATTCTTTCCACAGTTTGGTGACTGTGGCCATTGCTGCTATAAACATTGGATGACAGATCGCCCTTCTTTTCACTACATCTGTATCTTTGTGATAAATGCCCAGTAGTGCAATTGCAGGGTCATAGGGAAGCTCTATTTTTAATTTCTTAAGGAATTTCCACACTGTTTTCCAAAGTGGCTGCACCAACTTGCATTCCCACCAACAATGTAAGAGGGTTTCCCTTTCTCCACATCTTCTCCAACATATGTTGTTTACTGTCTTGTTAGTTTTGGCCATTCTAACTGGTATAAGGTGGTATCTCAATGTGGCTTTGATTTGAATCTCCCTGATGGCTAGTGATGATGAACATTTTTTTGTGTGTCTGATAGCCATTTGTACGTCTTCATTGAAGAAATGTTTGTTCATGTCTTCTGCCCATTTTTTGTCTCCCAAGGCAAAGGAAACAAAAAGCAAAAAATGGTTCGCCTCCCCTCCCCAATGTCCATAGCCCGCTCCCCCTCTCCCAATCCCACCTCCCCCCAGCAAACTTTTAGAACTTCATCAAGATCAAAAGCTTCTGCACAGCAAAGGAAACAGTCAACAAAACAAAGAGGCAACCCATGAATAGAAGAAGATATTCGCAAATGACAGTACAGACAAATGACAGTACAGACAAATATCCAAGATCTATAAAGAACTCCTCAAACTCAACACACACAAAACAGATAATAATGAAGCAATACTTTCAATTTTTTTTCTGAAGGAAAATTATTTTCAACCTAAAACTACATATCCAACAAAAGTATTATAAGTTTGAGGGCAAAATAGGGCATTTTTAGATATTCAAGTTCTCAAAAACTTTCTCTCCTATGAATTACTTTTCAGGAAGCTACTGTAACATGGTTTTTGCCAAAACAAAGGAATAAACCAAGAAATAGGAAGATAGGGCATATAGAAAAGAGGAAATCCAATACAGGATAGGCAAAAGGAAAATTCTCAGGATAACAGATGTGTTGCCAGAATAAAGGTAATCAGTGCCAAATGGAGGAGGTCCTCCGGAGACACTTCTTCAAAAGATGACTTTGGCAGAATACCTGATATATTTGAACAAATCAAGAGGAGAGTTTCGTATAGTCATATAATTAAATACTATACAGAAATTTAGATGAATAAACACACACATATCTCAATATGGGAAGATTTGGAAGACAAAATATTGAGTGAAAAAACAATAAGAATACTATGAGCATTGTGACACCATTTGCATTTTTTAAAAAATAATTCATGGTAGGGGCACCAGGGTGGTTCAGTTGGTTAAGCGTTTGCCTTCAGCTCAGGTCATGACCACAGAGGTCCTGGGATCAAGCCCCCAGTCAGGCTCCTGCTCAGCGGGGAGTCTGCTTCTCCCTCCAGCTCCACTCCTCCCCCTGCTTGTGCTCCCTCTCGTGCACACTCTCAAAAATAAATAGGCAAAATCTTTAAAAATAATAATAATAATTCATGGTACTAGAAACACTGTAGGCTTTTGCTGGGAGACCGGGGAGAACCAAGATCAGAAAGTTCATTTTTCTGGAGAATGTGAATGGCACTGGGGAGAAAAAATAAAGGAGACTTCAATTTTTTTTCCCATTTTATTTATTTTTTTCAGCATAACAGTATTCATTGTTTTTGCACAACACCCAGTGCTCCATGCAAAACGTGCCCTCCCTATTACCCACCACCTGTTCCCCCAACCTCCCACCCCTGACCCTTCAAAACCCTCAGGTTGTTTTTCAGAGTCCATAGTCTCTTATGGTTCACCTCCCCTCCCCAATGTCCATAGCCCCCTCCCCGTCTCCCAATCCCACCTCCCCCCAGCAACCCCCAGTTTGTTTTGTGAGATTAAGAGTCACTTATGGTTTGGGAGACTTCAATTTTAACTGTAAGGTGCCATTATTGCTTTTAAATGTTTTTTAAAACCTAAAGCAAAAATATCTATGTGTTAATATCAGTTAATTCTGGGTAGTGAGTATACAAGTGTTGATTTCACATTGATCTTTCTATTTTTTCTGTATTTTTCTTTTCCAAAAAGGAAAGAAGGAGAGAGTAAAAAGAAAGACAAGTGCTACGATCACAGCTTTTCCAAGGGCCTAAGCTGAAGGGTCAGCAAACAGGGGAAAACCTAAGTCTTCTTAGGTCAGCAACCTAAGGTCAACAAACCATCTTGTTCAGTACCTTGCTCACAACAGAACACAACCATTCTGCATGTTTCACTTTTCAAATAAAATCCCTTTTTAAATCTCAGCTTTGTGTTGTTGTTTTCTCAACATAGCCCATTGAATTGTGCCTTATCAAAAACCCATGAGTAGGAAGGGCACCTCACTCCCTTTAACAGCAGAAAACTAAGACTCTGTAATGATGGTTTGGGAGAGGGTTTGGCAGTTAAAACACAGTCAGCCATTCATAGTATTACTTAGGATAGCTGTTACTTTGAAGGAAAAAGTACGAGTAGCCATTGACTCTCACTTGCTTACTCTCATCTACATCTGGCCAAGTGCTGCCATGCTTAAAGATTCTACCCTCACTTGGTGGCAGCTACCTTAAAGACAGGTAAGTACCTAGAAGGAAAGCAACATGACTTGAGGTCTCTCTTTTAGTATCACCTAAGAAGTGATAGGAAACATCATAGTGATCAAGGGGCTTGGGAGAGGGTAATGCAAGGAAGAAATACGTTCTGTTTAACAGAGAGATTTGCCCTTGGCCATGAAAGGGTCTGCTAAATACTCAGCTTCAAGTGCATGTTCAAATCTTCTGCACAAAGCCAAAAAGCTGAGCCTACAGATACCAGTGCGTACGGTCTCAGATATACTCGAAATAGTTCGTCATCATACTCTTTTGTTTGATTTGGAACTGGAAGAATTGCAAAGAAGACAAAATGAAAGGTACTGGACAGTTATCCTTTCTCTATTAAAAAAAAATAACTTTGAAGTTTGGTGAGAATGTTGTGTGCTTGGGTTCAGGTCAGTGCTTGTATTCACTGACGCTTGATGGATTTCTGGCTTCAAATGTTTTATCAAGACAATCCACCTTGTAGAAATCTCCAAAGAAGACTGTGGTTCTATTAAGTCCGCAATTTGCTTTTTAAAAGTGACTAACTATGCTTTTTCACAACAACGACAAGTCATCTCCCTCCTGGAGCCAACAGAGTCTGTCACCCAGCTTCCCCCGCTTTTCAAAGCCAGCCATCAAAAAGCAAAGGAAATGTCATGACTTTGGAGCGGTCAGAAAGCTCTTAAGTCGCCGTGCAGGCGATTTCTCCTTTTGTGGCACAGAAAAGAGTGGACAGACACAATGAATAAATAATCCCATTGTACTTACAAATGTGTAACAATCCTTCAAAATGAGGTGAGGAACAAAGATAGGAGATAACAAAACATCCCCGGTCCTAACAGCTTGCAATTCCAGGGCCTAAACTGCTTTTGCAAACACAAACACACACATAGCAACCATGAGAAAATAAAAATTAAAAATGGCATCCGATTCAGAATGCCAAGAGGCTCAGCCTAAATGGCCTTCTGTGTAATTCACTTTGGACACCTTCAGCCTCAGTGGCTAAAGGCAGCCGGCCTGGGCCAAGGTTAACACCTTAAACTATTCAAAATAACTGACTTTGAAATAATCATCAGGGTCACCAGTTGTTGCTAAAAACACCTCTTCATCATTTTTACTTCACTGTGGGCTTAAAGAAGCCTTGTGGTTTGATGTTCTAGCATTTGTGCAGGCCTCCGTTTTTCATCTCTGGTGCCTGCATCGACCCGCTCTCTACCTTGAACTGCAGAACCAAGGGCAAGAGCAGGTGCGCTGTGCCCGCAGAGAAGGTCTAACACTGGGTAGAGCATCCAGGACTCAAGACACTGATGGCAGAAGCTCAAGACAGAGATTCAGAGTTTCACAGAAAACACAGGGAATCCCAGGAACTCGGAACTTCAAATGGTCTTAAAGAATTAACACCTGCACTTTTTTTTTTTAAGATTTGATTTATTTGTCAGAGAGAGAGGACACATAAACGGGGGAGAGGCAGGTGGAGGGAGAGCAGGGAGTCCAATGTGGGACTTGATCCCAGGACCCTGGGATCATGACCTGAACCAAAGGCAAATGCTTAGCTGACTGAGCCAACCAGAAGTCCCTAAACTGCAAACTTTTAATTATATTTTTAAAGAAAATAGGTGGGGTATTACAATTAGGCATTTAAAAAAAAAAAAACCTCTACATTAAGATAGAGAGTAGATTTTTGTACCCAAAAATGAGTGTTTTATCCTCTTTTCACAAGGGAAAAAAAAGTGTTTTCTTACTTCGTAGGCAAAGGATAAGTAGAATTTGAAAACTAGAAATGTTAGGTACGGAAGCAGGATTGCCTGGTGTTCATCTCCATGATGGAAGGGGACGTGGGCTGGCCTCATTCCCACCCTGCAGAGCTTAGTGCTCTTCTTAAACCATATCTGGGTCCCAAATTTGATACTCCCATTCATGTAGAAGAATATCTGTCTTAAGAAAACATCCCACCATGTCTCAGTAGTTTTCTTCAACAAAGAAAGTTCAAAGAATTGTATTTAGTATTGCATACAACATATTTTTCTTTATCCCATTGATTTACTGATTTTTAGATCAATAAATATTTACCGGGCGCCTGGGTGGCTCAGTGGGTTAAAGCCTCTGCCTTCAGCTCAGGTCATGATCCCAGGGTCCTGGGATCGAGCCCCGCATCGGGCTCTCTGCTCAGTGGGGAGCCTGCTTCCTCCTCTCTCTCTCTCTGTCTGCCTCTCTGCCTACTTGTGATCTCTTTCTCTCTGTCAAATAAATAAATTAAAATCTTTAAAAAAAAATATCTACTAAGTACCTTCTCAAACCCAGGCACTGTGTTGGCCATAATATAAAATTATTTATAATTTTCAGTGTCCCGTTTAATTTTGAAAAAGACATGACTTTTGCCCCCTCAGAGTTTATCATTTCAGACTGCATTAGAAGAAAGAAACAATGTTACATGTGGCAATGTGAAAATCTTTAACAGCTAGCCAGGATTAGTGGTCTCTCAAAATTAGATATACAAATGGATATTTGTCCCAGTAAAAAGCTGACACTGAGCCCAGGGTTTTCCTTGGTCTATTTTTGGCTGCTTCTTTGCCCAGCTTCATTAAGTTTTCATGCCCAAGACTGCTGCCAAAGTCCTAACTACCTCAGGGAAACCAGAAAGCCTGAACTTCATTAAGGCAATCAAAGAAGATTAAGAATATGGCCCATAGTTGTGGTTCCCAAACTGTGTGCTGAGGTACCCCAGGAGGCTACAATAAACACACATGGATGGTTTAAATTTTTCAAGGGAAACACAGGGATATGTGTTAGACCCTGTATAAACTACTACTACAAATTTGTGTATATGTACAAAGAGAGGTTTTTTAAATTTCTTATTCCCTTACAGTTCTAAGTACTAACATTTTTCCTCTGAATTACATTATCATTGCAATTATCATCACACAATTATTTGAAGCAATATAATAATCATATATCTTGATATATGATTATTAAACATACTCCATTTCACAGAATCTACTACATCACTGCTTTTAGAACACATTTTTTTAATATGTCTCTAGGCAGAAAAAGTCCTGCCAATTAAACCATGATATAATGCTTTTTTATCATTTTGGATTTTTTTTAGAGTTTTTGGAAAAGATCGTTTAACTTTAAACACGGATTTTAATTATATATCAGTCTTATGCAGTCATAAAAAGAGTAATATAAATGAAATAAATTGACTACAGTACTCCTACAACATCTTCACAGTCTGAGTCTAAGTCTTCTGAATCAATTTTCAACTGAGACATTAAGGACCACAGCTTCCTACCTGTTATCATCTTCTGTGCTATCAAGAACATTGGAGAAGCAATTTTTCTCATAAAAGTGCTCCACTATAGTCTCTGGGATTTTCTTCTAAGCCATGGACACCATTCCACAAGTTTTTATTCTGAAGTTTTCTTACTTGGAGTTGTCAGAAATTTATGCCATATGAATAGAATATAACAACTTCATGACTGAGATCTAACTGAAAGAATTGTAAGATGCTATTAACTATGAGACACATCTTGATTTCAGACACAGTCAATGCTATCATAGACATAATAATTATGTCTGTAAAGCTACCCTGGGTAAAAACGAAGGTGCAGGCCAGGAACAAGGAACACACATCAATTTTGATGAAAGTGAAGTGTCATTAACCAACTGAGTAGTGAAAGGATTTTTAACCCAGTCATTCAAGCCAGTCACTTTGTCAGCCAAAAGCCTTTTGTTTGTTGCCACCAGAAATTTATCCATCATGAAACAAAGCACCATGACCAGGAAAGAGGTATGCCTATGTCTCTAAAGTAAGAGGAAATAAGAAAGAGAATCTGCAGATGTCAGGTATGTTCCCAGGCAGATAAACATTAGGAAAGAAGATACATAGAGTCTGGGCACCTAAATGCTCTGTGTGTCCCCTGCTGCATGGAAAGTCACCAGGTATCCCCAGGAGTACACATTCACCAGTCTGAAGACTACAACACCAGGATGACTTGATGTCTAAAGTGCAAGGCAGTGAAATCCCTTAGAGGTCTGGCCTGGAGTGGGTAGACTGCCTCATTGCTCCTACATGCCTAGGACTCCCTAAGACTCCTCATAGAAGGCACAATGTCTTAAGAGAGGCCTCAATTCCCAGAAACACCATGATCTACCAAGCTGAAATAATACCAGGCTCTCTCTCCACCTACGGGCCCGAACCGAGACAAAGAAGAACCCCTCCTGGTACTTTAGCAAGACAAATATTGATGTTTTCCCCCACATAGAGCTCCCCTGCTTCTGCCACAGTTTTTGTTGCAAAGACCCATCACGTAAACATCTAGCCAGGGAGCGTACCTAGATGCTTATGAAAATGCATGAGGTTTTAAAAATGTTCTTCTGTGCTTTAATCCTCCTTTAAAAATAATGTTCTAATTCCTGGGGCTGCTGTGATAGGATCTCAGCCATCTGCCCTTGCTGGTTCCTGTGGCATCCTCTGATTAAACAAAGGGGGCCAGCTGAAGGTGCAGGGGTTTTATTTTACGAGAGCCCACACATTCTCCACAGGCCTCACTGAGATTTTTTTCAAATTGATTTTTTTTTCAACCTAATGAACAAATTGTCTTCCTCATCTCCTAGAGAATGGAAAAGAGACTCCCAAGACTTCTGGTAATTTCCATACTCCCAATTTCAGACATGACCTCACCCCCCACCCCCCCCACCCCCGCTGCCAGCAGCTCCCTGTCTCTGTCAAAATGATGTTTCCACATTTGCACAATCCTTTGTCCATACCCTTGTCATCTCTCTGATACTACATTCTATATGTACAGTGATGCCCCGACCTTTCTACTTCTCTGAGAATTCAAACAATAGCACTGTAAAACCTGATATAAAATAAATAAATAAAACCATCCTATCGAATTTAGAAAGTGAATACTCTATCCAGGGACACATCTGATCTAACTACTTTAGCAGTTTCAAGTTTTTACAAGCCACAAAATTATATTTACCAAAAGAATTGTAACTTCATTTTCTGTAACTCCATTCAATTTGATCTCCCATTTCCATCTGACAGCGGCAAACAATTTAGTCACATCCAAGTAAATTCAAATTAGTGACCACTCAGACATTTTAAGCTTAACTTAAATTTAAATTTTGTGGGTCCCTTGTCATCTATCCCACCCTATCCCCCATTTTGTATCCCCTTTTTACTGAGGTTAGCTATGAAGTTCCAAAGATAGCCCCAGAGATCAGGATGCGGGAGTGAGCATGGAGGAAGCCTCTGGGCCATAGCTACCTTCATCCATCTCTTAAGCATCCACTGGCAGAAGCTCTTCACCTTTTATCGCCATTAATATGCTTCTCCTGGGCACATGGGGACTTTCTGATGCTCTCCCAATGGCAATCTATTCTTACGCCACTGTGGCCTGGGGAATATTAGCAAGGCTGCCACTTCTAAAGTTCCAGATGATAAATAGGTTACAAGTCATTGCTATTCTTGGAAACCCAAATTTATAAGCGTTTCTAGGTACCCCTCCTAGATCCACCCTGAGGCAGTGCACAGGGAAAGAATGTCACTCCCACTTCTAACTTCTTCCTCCTTTCCCAACTCCATCTCCTTCCCTCTGGACATAGGGCACCAGTGCTCCATGGGAATGGTACTCCTCCGACATGGCAATTTTGAAAATTTGTGAGGGCATTTCTCCAAGAACACTTTTTCTTGAAAGCTTTCAAATCTGTGGAAGAACTGCAGGAATAGAACAGTAATTACCCTAATGATGAAGAAATGTAATGTTAATACTATTATCTATTACATAATTTGTTATTTAAATGTCCTCAGTTATCCTAATAATGTTCTTTGTAGCTGGTTTTGAGTTCCATCCAGGATTCAATTAAAGATCATAACTGAATTGAGTTATCAAGTCTCTTTAATCTCCTTTAATCTAAAATAATTCTGGCACTTAGTGGGCAGGAAGCATAAATAAAGTCATCTCACAATGCATGGAATGATCCCATCAATAGAGAATTGTTCTACATCCCACATGACTTCTGAATATTTCCCCCAGACATTCATCTCCATTGAAAAAATCACTTATATGGTGAAAGGAAGCTTTTGGAGGTGATGGATATGTTTAAAGATTTTTTTTATTTATTATTTATTTGACAGAGAGATTATAAGTAGGCAGTAGGCAGGGAGGCAGGCAGAGAGAGAGGAGGAAGCAGGCTCCCTGCTGAGCAGAGAGCCCGATGCGGGACTCGATTCCAGGACCCTGAGATCATGACCTGAGCCAAAGGCAGAGGCTTAACCCACTGAGCCACCCAGGCGCCCTGATGGATATGTTTATGGCATAGATTATGGTGATGGTTTTAGAGGTTTATACTTATCTCCAAACTCATCAAATTATTAACATTAAATACAGACAGCTTTTTCTATGCCAATCATAACTTAATAAAGTGGTTTTTTAAGCATATAATAATAATAAACAAAATGTAAATGAAAAAGTAAAAAATAATTTATAGGGGCGCCTGGGTGGCTCAGTGGTTTAAGCTGCTGCCTTCAGCTCAGGTCATGATCTCGGGGTCCTGGGATCGAGTCCCGCGTCGGGCTCTCTGCTTGGCGGGGAGCCTGCTTCCTCCTCTCTCTCTCTCTCTGCCTGCCTCTCTCCCTACTTGTGATCTCTATCTGTCAAATAAATAAATAAAATCTTTAAAAAAATAATAATAATTTATAATTATCTGCACTTAGAGATTAATTTCATTTTACATATAAACACAAAGTAATTTTTTTATTTGTTTACTTTCAGCGTAACAGTGTTCATTGTTTTTGCACCACACCCAGTGCTCCATGCGGTACGTGCCCTCCCTATTACCCACCACCTGGTTCCTCTACCTCCCACACCCCCGCCCCTTCAAAACCCTCAGGTTGTTTTTCAGAGTCCATAGTCTCTCATGGTTCATCTCCCCTTCCAGTTTCCCTCAACTCCCTCTCCTCTCCATCTCCCCATGTCCTCCATGTTCTTTGTTATGCTCCACAAATAAGTGAGACCATATGATACTTGACTCTCTCTGCTTGACTTATTTCGCTCAGCATAATTTCTTCCAGTCCCGTCCATGTTGCTACAAAAGTTGGGTATTCATCCTTTCTGATGGAGGCATAATACTCCATTGTGTATATGGACCACATCTTCCTTATCCATTCATCCATTGAAGGGCATCTTGGTTCTTTCCACAGTTTGGCGACCGTGGCCATTGCTGCAATAAACATTGGGGTACAGATGGCCCTTCTTTTCACTACATCTGTATCTTTGGGGTAAATACCCAGCAGTGCAATTGCAGGGTCATAGGGAAGCTCTATTCTTAATTTCTTGAGGAATCTCCACACTGTTCTCCAAAGTGGCTGCACCAACTTGCATTCCCACCAACAGTGTAAGAGGGTTCCCCTTTCTCCACATCCTCTCCAACACACGTTGTTTCCTGTCTTGCTAATTTTGGCCATTCTAACTGGTGTCAGGTGGTATCTCACCAAGACAGCGTGGTACTGGCATAAAAACAGACACATTGACCAGTGGAACAAAGAGTAGAGAGCCCAGATATGGACCCTCAACTCTATGGTCAAATAATCTTTGACAAAATAAAACACAAAGTAATTTTTATACACTTTGAATATACACTGAATTTTCATGAACAGCAACAATATAAATTAAGGGAAGGCTATACCCTATTTTGCTAGAAAATTTTTCAAGACTTTATTTCCAAAAAGTATGTCACTAATGGCGGTGTCCTTCACAATGATTTAGTTACCACATGATGCCTCTGTATTAGTCTGTGTTCCAGTCTGTCACTTTCGTAGCAGTTCTGTCTTCAAGTTCAAGCGTCAAACTACGTCGGTACATCCTGTAGTGTAATAGTGTCCAAGCACTTAAATGTTGAAATATATGTTTAATTTTATGTTGCTTTTACTTTATTTCTCTTTTGTGTTCAGTTAGGGTGTTGTATTGGTTTTTGCTAATTTTTATTCTATAGTTGGGCCATACTTATCTATGACTTGATTTCAGGATAATAAGGGGGACTTTACAAAGTAACCCTTATAAAGAAAGATTTCAAATGAATTGTTTAAAATGTGTAACTTAATCAAGGTAATGCATCATAGTAATTAGAGAATTACTAATTATAAATGTAATGCTCATGTTAGAGTTATGTTTTCTAAAACAGTCTATTTCTTTAGTATTTATTTATTGTAGTGTTCAATGATTCATTAGTTTGGAAGATTGCATACAGAAGTATTTGTGGATAAAATGATCCCCTTCCTGGTTGCACTTCTTCACCTATTCCATTAGAAACGTCCCTGTCTGGCTCCTCTCCTGGAAAGCCTCCCCTCCCTAGTGGAGAAGATAGAGTTAACCTGGAGTAAATCAGCTCAATGTCCACCTCCAGCACCTACAAATCAAACCAGATGGTCAGACATGAGAAGCCCTTCTTCCTGCACAAAGCCAATCCTCTCCCCAAAACTGGGTCTAACACTCTCCCTACCAGGAACCTTCCCTTTGTGCATCTCCAGCTGTACTAAAGGTCCTGCTCCCTCTGTGTCTTCTCCCTAGTTCCTCTCCAGCCCTGCTTGCTCAGGCTTGAGACTACCCTCAAGTTCTCCCCATCTCTTCGGTCAGACTGCCCATTTGTTTTCGCTCCTTTGCTCCCCACTTACGCTGGAACCTGTTTTTTGCCCCATCATGTCATGGAACTGCTCTCACAAAGCATACCAATGGCCTTGACTACCAGATCCTATGGCTTCTTTCAAGGCCTGAGTGATGAAAGTGTGCAGCTTTCTGCCAAACTTCGTGTGTGTTTTATGTTTTCCTGCAGGGCTCCCTCACAGTTCCTTACCTGGCCACCTCTTGCACCCCCTCCAGCACTCTTAGAAGCTTACCCTGGACTCTCAGGTGCACCCATGTGCTGTTCCTCTGGCATTCGGCCCCATCTTAATATTTATTATATGTTAAGAGTATTTCCCGGAGGCCGGGGACCATACCTCATTCACCTCACCAGAGTCTGGTACAAGGTAGGCCAGGTGTTTGTTGGGCTGAGCTTAATGTCTGAAGGCAACACACCCAACAATGCCCTGGCTGGCTCTGGACACATCATGGTGTCACAACCATGAGTTTCTGTCAATTAGATATTCACAGTTTGGCGCTGACACGTGGGAAGAGTCATTACAGGCTTCCGGAACCCCCTCAACATGACCCACTGGAAGAAGAGATTCTGAAAGAAACAAGTCCCTATCTGTGGTCAAGTGACATTTCAAATAGCTTGAGTCCCCACTCCACATATACACTTGCTGAGGATGTATGTGTGATGAGGCAAGGAAGGTTGAGGCAATCTCACTTAGACCACATATAAAAAGAGCAAGAAAGACCTATCAATTCCCTCTACTTGTGCCTGAACACTGAAGACGAGAATAAAAACCAAGTGAATTTTCTTCCACCACATATGGCTCCTCTACCATTAAGGGTCAAGGAGCTACCCATCCAAGGCAGGAGTTTTCTTCTTCCCCTCCAAATGCTCTCAGTAACTTGCTTATTAGCTCCTTGCTCAGAAGAGACATTCAATAATTAAAGTGAAATTTAAACCAAAATCATGAAGATTTACACCTCATTGTTTTGTTGGTTTTGTTTTTGTTTTTGTTTTTCTCCTCTCCTAAGAGCTGGAATTTTCAGGGAATAAAATCATACATATCTTCTGATTAGTGATTAATGACAGACAATTCACAATTCCTTCCTGCATTAAAATTGTACTTTAAAATGCAAAATTAGTCAACTCTCTCACTTGGGGAGCAGAGGGACTTTCTGGAATCCAACCAAGTCTGCCTCTCTCAGTACATTTCCCTGCTAGCAATGCTCTTAGGAATCAAATGTGGTTTATTTCATTTTAAGTCACTTTTTTTTCAATTCAGGAAAATGAATGTTGGAGCCAGATAAGAAACTATAGTCTGCTTTCAAGAAGGTTACAAGAAAACTGCATCTTGCATTACTAATCCTTTATCTTCATGTTAACAAAAAGATTACTGACACATTTTTGAATGAAAGAAAATAAAATAGCAAATGCATCTTAGAAAATGTATAACTTTCATGCAACACACAAATCGGTTGTTAAATATTTTTTAAATGAAGGAAAATGCGTAATAAATTTTTCCTTTGGAAGTAAAGAAACCAACTTTTGAGGATAAGAGAAAAAAAAAGAAAACTAGGATTGGGAATCATCTTTTCATACAAAGGAGGGTATGAATTAAATGACTATACCTTTAACTTCTTAATAGATAGCATGTTTCCTAGGAATGATTTTATTAACCCACGTAAGTATTGTTTTGTGAAAGGAAACATTTCAGAGGCTGTCTCTGTGTTTTTCTCCTACAAAGTCAGACTCCATTTCCCAGAGTTCCCTGAAGAAGGTTCTGGAAGGGACGCCTGGGTGGCTCAGTGGGTTGGAGCCTCTGCCTTCGGCTCGGGTCATGATCCTGGGGTCCTGGGATTGAGCCCCGCATCGGGCTCTCTGCTCTGCGGGGAGCCTGCTTCCTCCTCTCTCTCTGCCTGCCTCTCTGCCTACTTGTGATTTCTCTGTGTCAAATAAATAAAATATTAAAAAAAAAAAAAAGAAGGTTCTGGAAGATAGAAGCCAGCCAGATGCATTTACCCAGGAACCTCAAGAACAACACCAGAGATAGAGAGCTGACTCAAACCAATTAGCAGTGCTGACCAAACTGACCCCAAAGCATGGGGTCAGGCTAGGACTTGCCCTCACTTTTACTCACAAACCGGACACCTTCAGCAAGTTTCCTAATCTCTCTGTGCTTCAGTCTCCTTATCATTTATAATGTGCAGATAACAATATACCTACAACAAAGAATTAAATGAGTTAATAGTTGTCCTTAGAACCGTGCCCAGGGAGTACCCAGGAAGCACTATGTAAGTATTTGATAAATTAAATAACTGAGGAAACACAATTGCATACAATAAAAGACAGTCACTCTTTTTGAGCAAGGAAAAGGGAGCCTGAGAGCTGTAGATGACAGGATGGAGGGAGGATGAAGGAAATGGGATTGGTCCTTCCCTCAAAAGAAGACACATGCCACCGATAGAACTCAGGAGATCTGGAGGGGTATTTGGTTGAGGGGTTTATTTTCCTTTAGAGGAGGTGGTCAAAGACGCTTAAGTCCAGTTTAAATGTTAGTTTTTCAGAGATGGCATGATAATCTAATAAGAAACACTCATTTATACCAAAGTTGCTCTGAGTACTTTATATATCCTCTCACATGATCCTACAACAGCTCTATAAGGTAGAATTATTATCCCCATTTTACAGATGAGGAAACTGGGGCACTGAGCATTTAAGTAACTTTCCCGAGACTGTTAAGCAAGTGAAAAGATTTCATTAACAAATATACGTGTAACAATTTGTCATTTATTTAAGTGTTCACTGCTTATCTCATTTAACAAATATGAGACAAATGTTCTTTATAAATGAACCTCAAAATAACCATGAAATAGGGGCGCCTGGGTGGCTCAGTGGGTTAAGCCGCTGCCTTCGGCTCAGGTCATGATCTCAGAGTCCTGGGATCGAGTCCCATATCGGGATCTCTGCTCAGCGGGGAGCCTGCTTCCCTCTCTCTCTCCCTCTGCCTACTTGTGATCTCTCTCTCGCTGTCAAATAAATAAATAAAATCTTAAAAAAAAAAAAAAACCATGAAATATGTATTAGCATGTGTCTTAGAAAAATACAGTATATTCATCTACAGTTCATGTTTCTGTAATGCAAATTAGTTCATACAAGACTGGAAAATAGAGAAACGATGTTAACATAGAAGTCATGTTAGTTCATGTACAATTTTTGCCAACGTTTTCATGTTTCTTAGTGAATATAGCAAGCTTGGAAGAAATATGGTATCTTATATGAGGCCCATCACTCTTCCGATGTTTTTTCCAGGTCGGGCTACTTCCTTTCTCAGATGTGCTATTGAATGCTTCTTTCCAGCTTTATTTTCCCTTGTTTCCGAAACCCATCATCCTCAACACTTCCTTATCTCTACTTCCACTGAGGATTTTTTAGGGTAAGGCCCAGATTTCCTGCAATATCTTTCATCTATCAGGGATTTCACATGTCTTTTTTACTGTGCTAATATTTTTACTAGGGTTGTAGTTAGTTTTCAGTGTTATGGTGACAAAGTTGTGAGTGGTCTGTTTTTCACCCCATTTTCCTACAATCCCTGTTATTTCTAGTGTATGATTTTGTAGAATGTGAGGTTTTTCAAGAATGCTCACATCATATTATTACAGAAATGTCTGCAAAGATGAAATGTTTGAACTGGCTCACACTATCTTTTGTATATATGTCATATTCTAATCAACAATAGCACTGGGTAGATTTTGTAGTTAACTTTTTTTTTAAGATTTATTTATATTAGAGAAAAAGAGCATGTATGTGTGCACAAGCAGGGGTGGGGAGGGAGAAGAAGAATCGCAAGCAGATTCCCCACTGAGAACAGAGCCCAACTTGGGGTTCAATCCCAAGACCCTTGAAATCATGACCTAAGCTAAAATCCAAAGTCAGATGTTTAACTGACTAAGCCACCCAGGCACCCCTGTGATTAAGTATTTAATGGTCTGAGATGACCAACAAGCCAATGTTGTTAGATTTTTTAATTAGGCCAAAAGATGGAACAAAATAAAATCCTAGGAAGAATTTTTTCAAATGCCTCTCCCTTATCAGATCTATTTCTGCCTTTGAGGGGTCTCAGCTATCTGATTCCCTCCTAGAAGGGGATGGTGACATAACTTGTCACCATGCAGACATTGATTGGTGTGTAATTACCATGGGTGAGTATTACATGGCTGAATCTTAAAGGGCTGAGCTCACTTTCCTGCATCCTCCTCTTCCTGATGCAGAAGAACCAGAAATCTTGCCAGAGCCACAGAGGAGCCCCATTGCTTCCTTATCTCTTCCTTCTTACACACGCAGCTGGAAAAGGAAGTTAACTTCCAGCCTGGTCTACAGATCTGACTATATCCATCCCTCAATACATCTTTCATTTCATTTCTCCATGTGGCCAACCAGAGGGCAATAAGAATTTCAAAACTTTGATTTTTGGAAGGTATAGGAAAACCCACTTAGGTCTCAGGCTCATGCAATATGCTTTAACCCAGCCTTTTCCAGAGAACACGAAGGGAAATACCAGCTGTTTGTGCTTATCTGAGGAATTGGGAGGTGGGGGATGGTGCATAACATTACCCAAGGTTCTCCAGAGGGATGGAACCAGCAGGATGGGGAAGATCTGGAGAGAGAGAAAGAGAGAGAGAGAGAAATACGTAGGTAGGTAGATAAAGACAGAGATTATGGGGAATTGGCTCATGATTATGGAAGCTGAGAAGTCACACAATATACTGTTTACAAGCTAGAGAATCATGAATGCCGGTGAGGTAATTCAATTTGAGGCAAAAGTCCTGAGAACCAGGGGAGCCAATGGGTTTAAAGCCCAATGGGTTTAAATCCAAGGACTGAAGAAGATAAGTGTAGATACCCCAACTCAGCGGTGAAGCAGGAAACAAAAGGCAAATTCCTACCTCCTCCATGATTTCATTCTGAGTCACCAATGGATTGACGATCCCCATCCATACTGGGGAAAGAAATGTACTTTACTGAATCCACAGATTCAAATGCTAATCAAATGCTAATCTCATCCAGAAACATCCTCATGTCCATACCCAGAAATAATGTTTCACCTGGGCGCCCCTTGCCCAGCCAAAATGACACACAAAATTAACCATCACAAGGAGTGACTGGCAGGGCAGGATTTAGGCACATCTGGGTCTCTAGTTATAATATCAATATGTACCACAAAATCGGACCCGTAACAACAAACACAAGACTAAAGTCTCACCAGGTTTCCATTATAGAATGATATGGATATTTACTGGTCCTCCAGCTAGGTTACCAAAGCACAAAAGCCTGTCTTTAAAGTCCTAGCCTCACACAAGCTCCCCAGAAGCTGGAGTGCTTGTCTCCTCTACTACCTGTGTGAAGCTCAAAGCCTCACCACCCAAAATACTTTTTCAACCCTGGAGAAAATGCTTAGGAAATGAGCAACTAATCATCCTAATAGTCCAGATGATGTTATCATATTCATTATTTCCTTACAGAGACATTCCCAAGGAATCTGCTGAGTGTTCACCATTTGAACCCACATATTGGAGAAAGGTTAAGCGGTCTTTTCATTCTAATTAAACAATCAGTAAACTCTAAGTAGAAAACAACAGTGGAAGAATCTGTATTATGTGTGAGGAAAACACTTAATGAAATGAGCCCACTAGAGAAAAAATAATAATAAAGGGCAAGGTCTATGGAAACTGAGATGTTCTGTATAATAAATCACCATATTTATTTGCCTGGACAGTCTCTTCCTCTGGAGACACCCCTTCCATGGCCTATGGGGACCTGAGAGGCTGTCAGTCACAGGAAACTCCTTCTCCCTCCCATGGGCTTGAAACATAGTCTGCTTGATCAGAATTCCCACCCACCTCCCAACCTACAACTGTGATTTGCTCAGGGACAGGCATGTGACACAACTCAGACCAATTAGATTCTTCACCAGAATTTTTCTGATAGAGCCACTAAGAAAGAACGTTTCTTGCCTTGAGGGTCGTAGTGCTGGAAGGAAGGAAGATTGGAACCTCTACCACCTTATCTGAGAGGAGTAAAGGGGGAAACATGTCTATTATGAGAAGGGGGGGGAATGAAGTCAAGAGAGAAAAGAAGCAAAACTAAGAAATTGCATTTGAAAAAGTTCTGCTGACAACTAATGGTCACCTGGATCCAAGTGAGCCTTAATTCAGGGCTACCTTTGGACTTCTCAGTTCAATGGGCCAATAAACTCCTCTATCTGCATAAGCCAATTTGATTGTGGCCTCCTCCACTTATAACTGAAAGACCGCTGGCTAATACAAAGGCCTCTTTGGTACCATGCAAAGATGAATTTATCTAGGACAAGAAAGACCCCATACCCAGGAATTTTCTGGATAAAATGTCCCATTAAAATAGAAATAAATCTCCTTTTACAGATGTCCAATGCAACTCACTGAAATATCTTATTGTCATATATTACTCCTCACTAATGGGCTCAGGTATAAGGTTTAGGGCCGCCTAAAATAGGGGGGGGGAATGAAAAAGGATTCTACAGAATCTCCAAATATCCTTCTAGGGGGAAACTGCAAGGGTCAAGTATTCGAGAATGTCTCCTCTACAATCTATGAGAGATTGCCTTCACTCATCTTCTAATGCTGCTTTCCCAAAAGGACTAATAAACAAAAGAAGCTAGTGCTAATTGGGACCTGAACTATGCCAGACTGCTGGGTGTTTGATACATGCCATCTAGTCTTCAGAGCAAGCCTGTAAGATAAGAATCACCCATTTTACGAAGGAAACCAAAACTCAAAGGTTTAGTGACATGCCTAAGGCTACACAGCTAGTACATGGCAGAGCCAAAAATTGAAACTTGTATCTGTATGAATACAAACCCCATGCTCTTTACAGTTCAGAAAGCTCGAATACCCACTACCCCTACCATTTCTTGAAGGATACAATAAGCACAATGACAGATATAGCAGGAAAGCCTCAATTCAGTTGAACCATCATTTATCTGGAGAGTTTCAGGTCATCAGTTAAATGTTCCGGCTTGGAAGTAACTCCTATCACCTTTGCTCACAACTCATTTTTGTGTACTAATTGTACTAAACCAAGGCTCCATCCAATCACAAGGAGCTCAATAAATGCAATCCTAACAGGTGTCCAGAAAGAGACTGGCCAGAGATATTTGGTGAACAATAGCAATGCCTGCCACACTTGGTTTAGATGCTTGTCCATGGCAGGGTTCACACAAGGCAAGGACATGAGGAGAGGATAGCCACATAGAGAACAAAACAGAGTGTCTGAAAATCAGACCAGCAAACATGCAAACATTGATTAAGCACCTATTACATGTTAAGCATTGTACTAAACACTAGTAATTCAAATGTGAATAATATAGTCTCTGTCTTTAAGGAGCTCACAATCTTATGCTAGTGAATGCTGTATATTATGGACTGAATCCTCCAAAATTCATATATTGAAACACTAATCCCAAATATGACTATATCCAGAGATAGGGCCTTTAAAGGAATAACTAAGGTTAAATTAGGTAACAAGGGTGGGGACCTAACCCAATAAACATGGCGTCCTTATAAGAAGAGAAGGAGATACCAGAGCTCTCGAGCTTTCAGTGCACACAGAGGAAACACCATGTAAGGACACAGTGAGAAGGTAGCCATCTACAAATGAAAGAGAAACATTTTGCCAGAAACCAATCTTGGTGCCTCAGTGGAGTCTCTAAAACTGTGAGAAAATTAAATTCTGTTGTTTAGGCTACTCAGTCTGTGGTATTCCGTTATAGCAGCCAACCAGACTAATACAGTATGTAAGCAGATATTTACAATGTGATGTGGTAAGTATAACAATCCATATACACAAGTGGGCACATAGGGGAAAAGGCCCTTCAGTGATGACAATGGTATTTTGCCATAACTACAGGTCACCCTGATCCTATATCCTCACACAGAGCCCAGAGGCAGAGCCTTGCCTCTATTTGGAGGCAAAGATTCGGGAACATCGGGTAGCTTCAACAACCAGCAATGGCCTAGCAGGTCCTCATGTGACTCAAGGTAAGCACTACACAGAAAGATTCTTAAAAAGATATCCCAAAGTTTGTCTCCTTAAGGATAAGCATGAAAGAGAATTGCCAAGGCTGATACTATTACGTACTGCCCCATTATCCTCTTTGGTCATCAGTGTCTTCACCCTGTAGCCCTATAAAAGCAGTAATTTTCTGAGAGACTCAAGAATTCTACTTTATGTTGGATAAAAGCAATAAACTGAATAAGCACAATTCATGGAATGCAATTACAAAGCATTTCTACTTTGTCTTTCTGTATCACTTAAAAACTTATTCAGTAGAGTAAGTACTTCTGACTCTGTATAAAACTCGTGCTGGTTCCATGACTTTTCTAATGACTTGTAAGAAAAAAAGGGTCTATAGGCACAGTTTCAAAAGAGCAATTAGAATATCTAGTCCCATGTTTAGTCAAAACTTTTAACTACATTTGAAGTTACAGCTGCTCTTTCTCTCCCTGACACTGGTTTGCTACCTGAGGAGAGGGAATAGTTGACTTCCATCATTCTTGCTCACCTCTCTCATTTCCTAGCTGCTGTTTCTGACTTTCCAAGACTGGAGACACAGGGAGAGGAGAGTGAGGGGAGCAGGACAGCTGTCATTTGACTGGTACTATCCTAAGTTCCATCGTTCTTACTCATGGCATATACTACCCTGGTTCTCTTGTGAAGCACTTTTACACACATTCAGAGTTTCCCATTGATTTCTCACCTAGAGTGTCCTCGACCAGGTAAATCCATCTCTAGTCCAGTTGGTCACTTTCCTGTGTCCACAAACCTGGGAAGTCTACCTCCAGTTTCTGTCACTTGGGTCACATTGACCCTTCCAGAAGCCCCTACTGAATGGAATTCAGCTCCTTCATGCACATACAGTCATCTAGCCCTTTGGAAACACTCAAGCCCCTCTGCCCTGACATGGGGTGATCCCAACACAGACACTACCTCAAATCACCCACCAGTAGTTAAGATAGCCCATCTCTCAGTCTTTTAAGATTTACCCAGTGGGGAGCCAGACAGAAAGCCACTGTCATTGGGTCACAGAAACTCTAAGTAGTCCATTGACATGCCTGTTTCTGGGCTTGAGGCAAAGTCAGGCCTAATTCACCCCTCCCATGGTGAGGACAGGGGATACTCACAAGGAAGAACTTAACAAAGAAATTGTCTTCAGAAATTCTCTCTAATCTCCAAAACCCAACTGTTTTCATCCCTCATGTGAATGTATATTTAAGAGACAGAAAAATAGTTTTTAGTATTTTCACTGAAAACTTGCATCATGGTTTGGCCCCTTGCTATGGTATCTGTCACTCATTGTCTTTGGGTTTCAGCTAAAACACTCAATTTAGTATTCAGTTACTTAGATTGTGGTTGGCAGAATTGCCTGCATCCTTGAAGAACCACACCAGGAAGCCAGGTGTTTCAAACGACACTCCACATGAGACCTGAACACAGGTTCACAACTGAATTAACCTCACAGAAGGACTCCTCTTCCTTTGTGGGGCTTTATTCAAAGAACTAACTCTGTCTGGTCTTTTCACTCTCTTTGGTCTCACTAATCCTGATTTTGAAGTGTTTGGATTTTAGAGTCAAGGGATGATACTTGTGTCATTCAAATCAGCCAACTCATTGTGTTCTGACTACAATGCAGTAAGATTGAACTCATAAGAAAAGATTACCTTACCCAAAAAGACCCATGAATTTGGAAATTTATAAAAGATAGTTCTAAATAAGCCATGGAACAAAGAAGTCACCAAAGTATAGAACATTTATAATTGAATGAAAGAAAAACTCCATATCAAAATTTGTGAGATATACCTAAAGAGGTACTTAGAGGAAAATTTGTAGTCTTGAATGCATATTTTTAAAAAAGGAGAGAGAAAGAAAAACTGAAAAGCAACAAAGAAGGCATCCACCACAAGAAGATAGGAGAAGAAACCAGTAAAATCGAAGATTAGAAGGACAGAAATAAGAAATAATAAAATAGTAATAAATAAAAGAAGAAAATAATGAAATTGACAACCAAAAAATATAGAAGGAGCTGGGACACCTGGGTAGTTCAGTTGGTTAAGTGATTTCGGCTCAGGTCTTGATCTCAGGGTTGTGAGATCAAGCTGTGCCCGGCTCTGTGCTGGGCATGGATCCTGCTTGGGATTCTCTCTCTCCCTCTGCCTCTCCCCCACTTCCACACCTTCCTGAATGTGTGCTCACACACTCTCTCTCTCTTTCTCTCTCTCTCCCTCTCTAAAAAGAAAAAAGGAAGGAAGGAAGGAAGGAAAGACAAATCTCTGGGAAGACTGATCAAGGAACTAAACATAAAAAAGAAAGCATACAAACATAATTCTAGAAATTCTTTGGAAAAAAAAAAACAGATTCAGTAGATGTTTACAAATCAGAAGGAAATGCTATAGAAAACTTTATGCCAATCAGTTGAAAACTTAGAGGACATAAAAAAAAATTGCCAAAATTGTCTAAAGAGGAAATAGAATATTGAAATAGAACCATAGTCAATAAAAGCATCAAGCCCTGACAGTTTTAAAATTAAATTTGATCAAATTTTCTTTTTTTAGAGATTTTATTTATATATTTTACAGAGAGAGAGAGAGAAAACAAGCAGGGGGAGCAGCAGGCAGAAGGAGAGGGAGAAGCAGGCTCCCCACTGGGCAAGGAGCCTGATGCTGGGCTCCATCCCAGGGCTTTGGGATCATTACCTGAACCCAAAGCTGATGCTTCAGTGACTGAGCCACCCAGGCGCCCCTGATCAAACTTTCAAGAATCCGATAACTCCGGGGGCGCCTGGGTGGCTCAGTGGTTTAAGCCGCTGCCTTCGGCTCAGGTCATGATCTCGGGGTCCTGGGATCGAGTCCCGCATCGGGCTCTCTGCTTGGCGGGGAGCCTGCTTCCCCCCACCCTCTCTGCCTGCCTCTCTGCATACTTGTGATCTCTGTCTGTCAAATAAATAAATAAAATCTTTAAAAAAAAAAAAGAATCAGATAACTCCGACCTTATCAAAAGGTCCCAAAGCACAGAAAAAGATGAAGGTTCTCAATTCATTTAACAAAGCTTGTATAACCTTGATACAAAACAGGACAAGGAGATAATCAAGGAGAAAAAATTGTAGGTTAATCTCTTTTTTGAACAAAGACTTTAAAAGAGTAAATAAAATATTGGCAAAGTGAATAAAGAAAAATATGAAAAACTTAGGTGATGACCAAGTAGTTCATTCCAGTACACAAGGATGTTCTAACAGTCAAAAATCCTTTAACTACTTCACAAAATAAGTTATCCAAATGGCCAATAAGCATATTAAAATGTGTTTAATATTAGTCCTCAGAAAAACAAATTAAAATCACAATGAGATACCACCTCATACTCACTGAAACGTCTAAAATTAAAGACTAACAATACCACATGTTGACAAGGATGTGAAGCAACTGGAATTCTCATTTGTTGCTGAAGAAAGTAAAAAATGGTAAAACTACTTTGAAGGGCTATGTGGTATTTTCTTATAAAATTAAATATATTTCATAGTCCAAAATTATGTCTCATATCACAATTACAAATTAACATAATTTATTCTAAAATAATTAATCTAAATATTAATTTTCTAATATACCATAGTTTAGAGAACACATTTGCAATATAAATAACCAACGGAAAAATATTATCAGGATAGGTAAAAAATAATATGTAAAGAAAAATATGACAATAATCTAATAGAAATAAATGAAAAGTCGATTCTATAAAAGGAAAACTCAAATGGCCAAAAACATATGCACTGTTAGGAAAATGTAAATTAAAACCACCAATTTCAGGGGCACCTGTGTGGTTCAGTGGGGTAAGCCTCTGTCTTTGCCTCAGGTCATGATCTCAGTGTCCTGGGATCGAGCCCCACATCAGGACCTCTGCTCCATGGAGAGCCTGCTTCCCCCTCTCTCTCTGCCTGCCTCTCTGTCTACTTGTGATCTCTGTCTGCCAAATAAATAAAATCTTTAAAAACAAACAAACCACAAACTTCACCAAATAACCAATTTGTCAGTTGCATAAATGGGAACAGACCATTCCAGGTAGAAGAAACAGCATGTGCAAAAGCATCTAACACGACGAGAACACATTTATACCTCCATTTACGTTTCTGTCTAAAGAGAGCAGCAAAAATTTTACATGCAAGTAAACATCAAATCTAGACAAAGAAATATCTTTCTCCACATTCTCTGGGACAAAGCCACATGGAAGTCTAGCGGCTCAGCTAAAGAGGCTCCCCAATCACAGGCATGCATAGGACTCTGGAAGTCTGTTCCATGGGTCGTGTCTGTCTGTTCCTAGTTAACAAAGGTGTTCCAAACCATTCATCCACTTGTCCTGGAGGATGAAAGGACTCCAGGGATTGTGCCTGAATCAGACATAAGCCGCACGTGGGATTACTTCTTGCCTTCCTCTTGCAAAGGCTGCCCTTTCTTGGCCTAGTTCCAGGAACACCTGACCTGCAGAGGACCCCTGTGCCATGTCCCGCATGCTGACCTTCTCCAGCATTAGCAGTATATTATAGCTAAAGCTGTGTTACCTCGGAAGTCCAAAACACAGACAAAAACGACTTGTGAAGAAAGTAGAAAACATTCAGAGGAAAGTAAAGTTTTACTACCCCAATTTTGGTTGGCAAACCAAAAAAAAAAAAAAAAAAATCTTTCATTATCTTCTTATTCATCATTATATTATGGTCTCTATTTATTTGGTAATGGCAGATTTTCTAAAGGTCACTGAAATTTTGCTAGTTAACAAAAGCACAGGCAATCATGGAAATGGAAATGTTTTAGCCAGAGAAATGAAGATTTAGGGCCATGTGTGATTTTTGGCGTCACTTGCATATAGTGAGATAAGAACAAAACATCAGAGACCTAAATAGAATCCTGCAGTGGAAGGAAGGAAAGCAGATCAGGTCTGCATGGCCATGGGGAGGGAAGGAACATTCAGCTCCAGCCCACAGGCAGCAACTGGCTCCTTTGCCTGGGGAGCCTAGCCCTGGGTGAAGTTGACTGTGTGAATGGAAAGAACAGCCTATAATGTGGATTAACACAAAAACTCACACACCCAACCAATTATATCTTGCTTGAAAGTTAAGAGTCATAAGGTCAGGGGCAAAATTGAGATTCACCCATCAGTGGGACTCTCTCTCTCGCTCTTATTTTAAAAGTAAATAGCAACAGCAGGGGAAATATAAAAGGCATAGGTTTTGAAGGCCAAGTTGAAGAGCAGAAAGAAAATGAGGTAAGGCAGCTGTTGCAAGCGGGCTCATTAAGGTAATGTGTTTGTGAAGTATAAAAGCTGCTGGAGGATTTTCATTCCAGGACCCTCCACACAGAAGGCATCGTGGCGGAGTTGAGTACATCTGGGGGGCTCCTGAGGAACGCTGAGAGTGACTATTTGGGCCTTGAGAGCCTTCCACTTCACCAAACCAGAATCAGCCCAGATGAACCACATGAAGCAAGGCCGTGTTCCTCAGCCTTTTTCCATCATCATCCCTCTATGCAGCCATTTTAGGTATTTTTCCCTAATTGCTTCCCCCATTAGATTTTAATACCATAGATAGGCTGTATATCTGTTTATGTAATACATACATAACTCTACTGTATACATACAAAAAGTTAGATTTTTTCTCTCTTTTTTTTTTGTTTCCCAATCACCAATTTTTTTTAAAGATTTTATTCATTTAATTGACAGAAGAGATCACAAGTAGGCAGAGAGGTAGACAGAGAGAGAGGAAGGGAATCAGGCTCCCTGCTGAGCAGAGAGCCCAATGCGGGGCTCAATCCCAGGACCCCGAGATCATGACCTGAGCTGAAGGCAGAGGCTTAACCCACTGAGCCACCCAGGCACCCCACCAATCACCAATTTTTATCCCCTTCGAAGTGACATCATGCTCTTAGAAAATGTATGGTGTAGCCCTACCTGACTCTTTTCCTCAATCATGCCTTGGATAGAATTTTCTTATAACCACAATCAACAGATTAAATTATATTTTTATAGAAGAAGCACAATAAGAAAATTAGCCAGAAATAGATTTATTATCCTGATCTAATCGTTGCAATGCTTAATGACACTCACATGCCGGTAGTAGCAGGTAACCAAAGTGCAGAAATACAGGTGAAATGGAGAATCAATCAGCTCTAAAAAAGTTTAGTGATTATCACAAAAATCTCACACATAGCTATCTCACCCCACCTTGAAGATCGCTCTTAGAATCTATATTCCACACAGCCCTACCAAGCAAGATTTGGTCATACTTTCTGACCACAGTTAGGAGTGTGGAATAAAAATAAGTTTTGTTTTTATAAAATTTTCCAAATTTAAATCATAATATAAAATGTAATATAATTTTGGGAGACCATATTTTCTCAAAATCCTGATATAGCATTCCTCATGGTAGAGCAGGGTACACATCTGAAAATTGCTCTTCTGGAAAAATTGACTCATGAAACAAAGGCAAACATCTCAGAGTAAGCCTGAAATCAACTGGTTAAAGTCAACCACACAACCAATTGGTTCCCAAAGGATCCACTTGCTTGATGCAACTTTACCTTTCCAAATTAGGTCTGCATTATAATAGTTGTCATAATGGTTACCATCATTCCAGCAACAGAGAAGTTAAATGCTACTGTTGTCCCCATTTTCCAGCTATAGAAAATGAGTCTTAGGGTACCTTGTACCTTGTCCAAGTCCACAGGGCTAATTAGAGTGCCTGAGCTGCGATTCAAATCTAGCTCCGCCTAACTCCAAACCCCACCTTTAACCACAGCACAGTCTCTGCCTTTGTGTGGACAAAGCCTTGGTAGATCAAAGTGTTAAATATTTCTGCTAAAATATAAGCTGTGCCACTCAACCTTGTGGATTTTTGAAAAATCTGGACAACAGCTCCATCCTTCTAAAATCAAGCAGTTTGGAAAAGCCACTGGGAAGATTCGTTTTCGAATTGGAGACCCACTCCAAGAGGGTGTGTTCAGAGTTCAGCAGACAATGAAAAATCATCCCTTGCTCTACCCACTAACAATTGGTGCGCACAACTCCGGCTCTCTATCAACCGCCCAGCTCCAGCCAGCTAAGAGTACTCTCTACTTTGCATGCGACTGCACAGAGGCAATTTATTTTCTCATTGGAAATGGCGAAGCTGAGAGAGCAGAGCCGTGTCACACATGGGGGAGCCACCACTATAGGGAACAGAAGCTCCTTCCAGCTTGGCTTAGCTGCCATCTTTTAGGCTGCTGTGATAGCAGCGAGAATGGTGCATACCCAATCCCTGTCTCAAGCAGGATTGAGAGTGTCTCAAATTCCTGCCTTCTTAGAGAGAATAATGGCAAGGGTTTGTGGGAGAGAAAGGGAGGGGAACCTCTCCCTTGAAACTCTAACTATTGGGCTCCTTAAAGATGGATTAGCATTTCAGAGATTTATTCAGTTTCTTGGGTAGAGAAGCTGACTCACAGATACTATAAGTTTGGGTGTGATAGCTTAAAGCTAAATCTGTGTCCTTAAGCAGAATCTCAAACCAATAATTTCAAGAAGGCATAATGAAGGGCTGTGATAACCCCCAAACCCTATAAATAATCAAGTCACACCCCTCTTATCCAAGAGTCAAACATCAAACACCCTCAGCCATCCAGAGCCTCTGAAAACACCCAAGTATCCCCAGCAGTCACCCTGCACAGACAGAAATTAAAAGCCAGAGATCACAGAAAGAATGACGACTGTTGAGTTTGCAATGAAAGTGCTCCTTCCTAGGTAAACCAAGTGCCATTAAGAGCCAAAAGAAGGAATGGGAAAGAAAATGAGAATACACAAAACCCAAATCGTAGAAACATACTAAGGGCAGCACTGCCCACTAGAAGTATGTGGGCCACAAATGCAAGCTCCATGTGTAATTTTCAATGTCCTAGAACCCACGCTAACAATAAAAAGAAACAAGTAAAATTCATTTTAATGCCTTCTTTTACTAAGCCCAGTACAGCCAAGGTATCATTCCAACCTATAATCAGTATTTTTAAATTATAGATTTTCTATTCCTTTTCTTAATACTAAAAACTTCCAAATCCAGTACGTGTTTTACACTCACAGGACAGCCCACTTTGGACTAGCCATACTGGAAGCACTCAGAGGTGGCAAGCATCTGATACACTGGTAGAAAATTCCTAGCCATATGCTCAAGGGAATTACAAAGAGTGGTACAAGGACATTTTGTTGCAGCATTGCATGTAAGTAATAAAAAATTGTAAAGAATCTAAATGTCCATCAAAAGGTGACTAGACTGTCTAATTTTACTATGTTAAATAATGAACTACAAAGGAGTCATTAAAATGAACAAATTGAACCTAAATTTATCACCATGACATTGCTTCAAAACGTAATAGTGAATAACAAAAGCAGTCTGCAGAATCATGCATATAGCATACCTTTAGGTAAAGTTTTAGAAATACCCCCACATAATGGGTATTAAGGAGGGCGCTGGTTATGATGAGCCCTGGGTGTATGTAAATATGTAATATATGTAAGTAATCTATGTATGTATGTAATGTAAGTAACGTAACATATATAAATAATGAATCACCGCATTCTCCCTCAGAAACCAATATTGCACTGTATGTTAACTACCTAAAATTTAAGTCCAAAAAATGATCATTGAAAATTATTTTAAAAAATAAAAAATAGGGGCGCCTGGGTGGTTCAGTGGATTAAGCCGCCGCCTTCAGCTCGGGTCATGATCTCAGGGTCCTGGGATCGAGCCCTGCATCAGGCTCTCTGCTCCGCAGGGAGCCTGCTTCCTCCTCTCTCTCTGCCTGCCTCTCTGCCTACTTGTGATCTCTCTGTCAAATAAATAAATAAAATCTTTTAAAAAAATAAAATAAAATAATTAACCTTATGCTTTTAATTTAAAAAAAGAAATACCCCACAAAAGAAATATATTACTTTTTTAAAGAAACATATATTATGCGGTGAAAATAGAATATCAGAAGAAATATGCACCAGACTTTAAGAAAGTAGTTTGTTCTGGGAAAGGAGGAAAGAAGGAAGGAGGGAGAGAAAGGAAGGCTTTTAAGATAGCTACAAAGAGCCCTCCGTTGAATGTGTAACGTTTTATGTATTTAAAAAATAATCCGGCACAAACATAACAAAATGTTAAAATGCTAAATCTCAGTGGTGGGTACAAAAATGCTCATAAAGTTAATTTCAGTTATTTTCTGTAGGTTTCATATATTTTGTGAAAGAAGGGGGGGGAGGGAGAAGACACGTGATCACAACACCAACAAAAAAGAGACAAAATAGTTGGAACAACCCAGCATAGGATTCAGGGTCACATTCTACCTGCCTCCTGCAGACAGACCCATTTGACCTTCACTAATGATGCCAAGTATTTGTTGCACTCTAGCCAAGTGCAAATGAAGCTGTGCATTCAGAGATGTTCATGAACCTAGTGAAAAAAGAAAATATTGCCTTGTTTTTCACACATTCTAACAAGGCAGAAAAGCATTTTCTTCAAAAGAATCTATGATAAAAGATTTACACAGAACTTTCAGCACATAAAAGGGTTAACTTGACCTTCAGAAACCCAGACTGAGCAGATCCCCTATTTGGCAACAATCTCCAACTGATGAGTTAGGTTTTCACAGAGTCCGCACAGCCACTCCCGGGCTTTATCACACAGCGCTGCATCTCCTCATTTGTAACTTTGCACTTGGCACAATAGAGATCTATAGTCTCTCTCGCCTCTCTCCTTTTCTCTCTCTCTCTCTCTCTACCCCCCTTCTCTCCCTCTCTCCCTCTCTCTCTCCCCATTTAATTCTGCCTCCTTTTCTCCCTACTGAGTGTGTTTGACTCTCAGTCCAGCGAGGGTTCTGTGGACTTGGTGTCCTCCACAAACCTAAAGAGTTCATTGTCCTTCATCTCTTTCTGGTCATCCGTTACAGATGCATCAAAACACTGACCCCACGAGGTCCCCACTTTGAGCACTTCTGTATCCATGAGGTCCCCATTTATCCCTAACCTTATTTATTATCTCTATACCCGTTCTTCTCTTGGATAAAAACGGCTTCCTCAGTTCCATGGAAACAGCATTCAGTGTTAAACAATATCAGAGTTTTATTGTTTAGTGGGCTCTTCTTAAGCTAATGCAATTACCACACCACACAACTTTTTCTGACAACCTCACAAAAAAGGAAAAAGGAAAAAAAAAATACACGCACCCCCCCCCCCCACACACACATACATAAAATGAGGCACAAGCCTTCACTCTAGAAACCAGTCTCCCAATCTGACAAATTAGTTCACACTCTCTGGTGAATCTATTTCAAGTTTTCTGGGTAGCCAAGGAAGACCAGCCAGCATAAGGTTTTCAGGGTCTTTTGGACTTTCTAAGGGATGGTTATTTATAAGCTGAATTCCTCTGCTTTCACCTGGGAGATGTGGCATCAGAGAAAGAGCTCTATTTCTTTAAAGGAGCAATTCTTACTTTATACTCCGGGTTTAAAAAAAAAAATTTTTCAAGACAAATTCTTGTGTTATTTAATAAACATTCCAAATAGCCTGTCATGAATCACGGAATTCTTTGAAATTCATTTTTTTAATGAAGTTAGCATTTGGCTGTTCATAAATATAAACTACTAAGAAAGGAGAAGTAAAACATTTCATTTTTCACCATCCAAACACGCATTTTTAAATGATTTGAATAAGTCTTAAAATCCTATGATTCTATGAAAGCTTTCAGCTCAGGGGCATTGCTCATACATGTTAGCACATACATTGCTCATACATGTTAGAAATAAAAGCGGAGAAACCCTAGATGTGCTTCACTAATTCGAAAGACAAAAAACAAGTATGACCGTTTAAGTGGCTCCTGGACAATCTGAATATATTGAAACAATTTCATCTTTCCCTGAGAAGCAACCCAGGATGAGACCGCAGGAAGAAATGCCCTGTTCCTCTCAGCCCTTCCTGACCTACCAACTGGAGGGCTTATCTTCACAAAGAGCCTGGAGCAAGACAGACTTGTCTTCAAAGAGAAGAAGCCTATTCACCCACAAATGCTTTCAGGATCTGGAGGCAAAACACAAATTATACTCTGGGGGGGAAAAATTAAGTCCCTTTCTAAAATCTTTTAAAGCAGACTCTAGCTGAATAGTGGGTAGATTTTGTTTTGTTCTCTATTTCATACTTTGCTACCAAGACCATAAATGAATCTGTAACCCTCTGTCAGTGAGTTTCTCTTTTCTTCCTCTCCCTGCCCTCTTCAGATCCCTCTCCTTCCCTTTTATGCCCTATTTTCAGATAATGTTCTGTTGAATTCATTCCTCCAGAAAAATAACAACATACTTTTGTCTTTGGCGCCCTCTTATGGTCACTTTATTATTATAACAGTACGTCGCCTCATTTTAGGGAAGAGTAAATTCCCAACAAGGAATTTTGACATTTTAAGGCTGAAAAGCCATAAACAAATTCACTTTAATCTGTTTGTACAGAATGCCAATAAACCATTCATACAAGGACAAAACCTCAAGTCCAAATAGGCCCAAGGGATACTCCTTCCATCTTAGGAAATGCTCCTTTTCCTCCTGCTGGGCAAAGGATATGAGAACTCCATGTTGTTCGCTCTTAGCCAAGTCACATAGCCTAATCCTAGTGTCACACTTCCATATTTTTCACTCATTCCTGTCTCAGACATTTTCTTCCACGGGTCCAAAGTCTTTTCATTTACAGCAGTGATTCTCATCCCAGTGAAACAAATCCTATGTGATGTGTGAGCGTGCTCATGTTTCTGAGCCAAACCTAGCATCTGGAGCACACTTCCCTTCCCAAACTTTCCCCAGCTGCTGCTTATCCACCCAGCAGACTCCAACACACTTTTCAAGTTGCTGCTGAAAAGCCGTCTTCTCTGACCTCCCAGGATGGGGTTGGCTGCACCTTATCTCATGGTTGCTTCATAATTCATAAATAGCTCTATAATGGTTATTAACCATTTGGGGCACATTTCCCAAAGTGAGTTCTACAGAACTTACCTCCAATTCTGTGAGATGTTCCATGATAAAAGGGCTCTGTGAACAAATACATTTTGGGCAATGGAACATACTATGTCCCCTTCTTGAACAGTATGCACAGAATTATACTTTGGGACACATTGCTTTTTTGTCACACTGGCATGCTGGACACATCTCTGAGGAGCCATATGTGACCCACCTCTGTATCCTGAGGGCAGAACTGGAAAATCTGCTGGGAGTCTTTATTCATTTGCTGTTGCCTGTCCTTGGTAGGAGGCCAGCAGTCTATGGGACACTCCTCCCTTCACAGAGAGCTCAGGGAACCCTGCGAAGTCAGAATCATGAGTCAGCACTAAGGATACCTCATGCTTTTAAGTGACCTGTAGCTGATTTCTTGCCAAATACCTGAGCTCCTGGCACTCTGTCCTCCAGCCCACTGCTGTCTACCCCGGCATCAGAAACTTGTTCAGCTCTGGGCCTTTGATACACAATTCCCTGAGAATTGTGGTATCTTCTGTTTGCCAGGGGGGAGACTCCTAGGAGCCTTGACCTATAGGCAATGTGCGACTCCAGTGACTCCCTCTGCCTGGTCACTGTCCCACCATCTCTGTCCTATCTCCCTCTGCAAGCCTTGGCCACTCACCCCTGTAGAAAACTCTCTCTTTCAGGAGAACAAAATGGCACTTTAGTCAGTTTTGTCTTCCTGTACCTCCAGAATTTTCCCACTTCCTTCTGACCCCACCAACTCATATTCACCCCTGGATGACTACAAGCTGGTTGCTTGCTTCCACTCTTTCTTCTACCCATTCAAAGTATTCTTTTTCAAAGGCAAATCCAGGGGAGAAAGGCAAGATTGTGGAGGAGTAGGAGACTGAAACAATATCAGATCCTAGTTCAGCTAGACAGTTATCAAACCATTCTGAATACCTACAAACCCAACAGGAGATTGAAGAGAAGAAGAGCAGCAATTCTAGGAACAGAGAATCAACCGCTTTCTGAAAGGTAGGACATGTGGAGAAGTGAATCCAAGCAACAGGAAGACAGACCACGGGAGAAGGGGCCGGCTCCCGGCAAGCGGCAGAGCAACAGAGCACAAAATCAGAAATTTTAGAAGTCTGCTTCACTGAAGGACATCACTCCAGAGGCTAAGCAGAGGTGGAGCCCTCCCGGGGACGGTGAGGTCTCAGGTCCCACGGGGTCACAGAAAGATCAGGGGTGTCTAAGTGTGGCAGAGCTACCAAATATCAGAGCAGGGAAGCCAGCTGCAGAGACAGAGCTGAGGAGGGGCTCTCAGCTCAGGGTTACCTTAAACCATGATCCAAGGCACAGTTGGGCCACTGCTCTTCGAGCAGGGACCCCACAAGTGGTGATCCAGCGAGACTCACCTTCCTCCTATGGAAGGAGCAGTATGGCAGGAATCTGCTGGTTTTGGAGACTCCAAACGGGGCTGTGTGCCAGGGATAGAAATCCTCAGTCACAGGCCGAGTGAGCTTGGAGTGCGGCTGGAGACCAGGGATTGACTGTTTTTCTCTGAGGGCAAACTGAGGACAGGGGCCCCGAGCTCTCAGCTTCTCCAGGCCAGAGATTGGGAGGTCACCATTTTCATTCCCACCTTCCAAAGCTCTACAGAAAGCATTCAGGGAACTAAAGTTCCAAGAGTGAACCTGAGCAGATTACTTAGCCCAGTCCCTGGCAAGGGTGTTGCAATTCCACCTCAGGCTAAGACATTTGAGAATCACTGCAACAGGTCTCTCCCACAGAAGATCAGTAAGAACATCCAGCCAAGACCAAGCTCACTGATCAGGAACAGCTGAACTCCAGAGATAGGGGAAAGCAACATATACAATTCATGACTTTTTCCCCATGACTCTTTAGTCTTGGAAAGTTAAATTTTTTAATTTTATTTTTTTCTTATTCTTTTTATTTTTTTCTGATTCTATTTTTTAACTTTTCCTCTTTCCTCTCTTAGTGTTTTTTTAACTAGTTTTATCTTAATAATACCTTTCTAAAAAAATTTTTTTACTCTTCATTGTTACAGTCCTACTTTATACCTTCATTGTATTTAACCTTATTTTTTGTATACATATGTCTTTTTTTTTTCTAAAAAATTTTGGGATACAATTTCTTCTAATCGATCAAAATATACTCTAATCTAGCACATGGCTTTGTCCTAGTCTCCAGCCTGAGCACATTCCCCCCATTTTTTTTTTTTCGTTTTTTTCTTTTTCCAACAACTTATTTTATCAATTCCTTTTTTAGAATTTTTTTAAATTTTTCATCTTTACAGTCATATTCCATCCCTTCATTGTGTTTACTCTTATTTTTGTATATATATATGTTTCTTTCTTTAAAATTTTGGGAGGTAATTTCAGTCATATTCCATCCCTTCATCATGTTTACCCTTATTTTTGTATATATATATATATATATATATATAAGTTTTTCTTTCTTTAAAATTTTGGGAGGTAATTTCTTCTAAGAGATAAAAATATAGCCAAAATCAGGTGGGTGGTCCTGTTCTATTCACTAGTCTAATATATATATATATATATTTTAAGATTTTATTTATTTATTTGACAGAGATCACAGGTAGGCAGAGAGGCAGGCAAAGAGAGAGGGAGGAAGCAGGCTCCCTGCTGAGCAGAGAGCCCAATGTGGGGCTTGATCCCAGGACCCTGAAACCATGACCTGAGCAAAAGGCAGAGGCTTTAACCCACTGAGTCACCCAAGCACCCCTAATATATATATTATATTATATACATATATAATATAATAATTATATTATAAACATATATATAATATAATAATTATATTATAATTATAATATATATATTGGGGTGCTTGGGAGAAGAAAGGGGGATAAATATGTATTTATCCCCCTTTCTTCTCCCACCAGTTTTGGATCTCTTCTGATTTGGTTAGTGTACATGTTTCTGGGGTCTTTGCCACCCTTTTAGTATTTTATTCTCTCATTAATATATTCTTATCTGGATAAAATGAAAAGGTGGAAAAACTCACCATGGGGGAAAAAAAAAAAGAGGCAGTACTGACAGCTAGGGACCGAATCATTACAGACATTGGTAACATGTCAGAACTGAGTTCAGAACGATTCTCAAGGTACTAGCTGGGCTCATAAAAGGTATGGAAGATATTAAAGAAAACTGTCTGGAGAAATAAAAGCCCTTTCTGGAGAAATAAAAGAACTAAAATCTAACCAAGTTGAAATCAAAAAAGTTATTAATGAGGTGCAATCAAAAATGGAGACTCTTGGGGCACCTGGGTGGCTCAGTCTGTTAAAGCCTCTGTCTTCGGCGCAGGTTGTGATCCCAGGGTCCTGGGATCGAGCCACGCATCAGGCTCTCTGCTCAGCAGGGAGCTTGCCCCCGCCCCCGCCTGCCTCCCTGCCTACTTCTGATCTCTGCCTGTCAAATAAATAAATAAAGTCTTAAAAAAAAAAATGGAGACTCTTGGGAGGAGTCAAGATGGTGGAGAAGTAGCAGCTGAGACTCCATCAGGTAGCAGGAGATCAGCTCGATAGCTTATCTAAACATTGCAAACACCTACAAATCCAATGGGAGATCGAAGAGAAGAAGAACACCAATTCTAGAAACAGAAAATCAACCACTTTCTGAAAGGTAGGACTGGCGGAGAAGTGAATCCAAAACAATGGGAAGATAGACCGCGGGGGGAGGGGCTGGGTCCGGCAAGCGGTGGAGCAACGGAGCACAAAATCAGGACTTTTAAAAGTCTGTTCCACTGAGGGACATTGCTCCAGAGGCTGAACCGGGGTGAAGCCCATGCAGGATCAGCGTGGCCCCAGGTCCCACAGGGATCCACAGAAGGATCGGGGGTGTCGGAGTGTCGCAGAGCTCACAGGTATTAGAACGGAGAAGCCGGCTGCAGAGACAGAACCGAGGACTGAACTCTCAGCTCGGGGTTACCTTGAACTGGTCGCAGGCTGGGTGAGCTCAGAGCATGGCTGGAGGCCGGGGATACGGGAGTGATTAGGTGCTGTTCTCGGGGGGGCGCACTGAGGAGTGGGGCCCCAGGCTCTCGGCTCCTCCGAGCCGGAGACTAGGAGGCCACCATTTTCACTCCGTCCTCCGGAACTTACGGAAAGCGTTCAGGGAACAGAAGCTCCCAAAAGCGAACCTGAACAGATTACTCAGTCCGGCCCCTGGTAAGGGCGGTGCAATTCCGCCTCGGGCAAAGACACTTGAGAGTCACTACAACAGGCCCCTCCCCCAGAAGATCAACAAAATATCCAGCCAGGGCAAAGTTCATCTATCAAGGAAAGCAGGTTCAATACCTAGGACAGCAGCGGAATTCCAGAGGAGGAGAAAGCAAAGCATGGAACTCATGGCTTTCTCCCCATGATCCTTTAGTCTTGCAGTTAATTCAATTTTTTTTTCAATTTTTTTTTCTTTCTTTTTTCCTCTTCTGCTAAATTTTTTAAAACTTTTACCCTGTTCTTTTTTAACATTTTTGACTAGTTTATCTAATATATATATATATTTCCTTTCTTTTTTATATTTTTTCTTTATTTGTCTTATTTATTTATTTTTTTTTTCTGAACCTCTTTTTATCCCCTTTCTCCCCCCCCAAAAAAATTTGGGATCTCTTCTGATTTGGTTACAGCGCATTTTTCTGGGGTCTTTGCCACCCTTTTAGTATTTTATTTGATCCTTCATATCCTCTTATCTGGTCAAAATGACAAGGCGGAAAAAAATCACCACAAACAAAAGAACAAGAGGCAGTACCAAAGGCTAGGTACCTAATCAACACAGACATTGGTAATATGTCAGATCTAGAGTTCAGAATGATGATTCTCAAGGTCCTAGCCGGGCTCGAAAAAGGCATGGAAGATATTAGAGAAACCCTCTCTGGAGATATAAAAGCCCTTTCTGGAGAAATAAAAGAACTAAAATCTAACTAAGTTGAAATCAAAAGAGCTATTAATGAGGTGCAATCAAAAATGGAGGCTCTCACTGCTAGGTTAAATGAGGCAAAAGAAAGAATTAGTGATATAGAAGACCAAATGACAGAGAATAAAGAAACTAAGCAAAAGAGGGACAAACAGCTACTGGACCACGAGGGGAGAATTCGAGAGATAAGTAACACCATAAGACGAAACAACATTAGAATAATTGGGATTCCAGAAGAAGAAGAAAGAGAGAGGGGAGAAGGTCTATTGGAGAGAATTATTGGAGAGAATTTCCCTAATATGGCAGAGGGAACAAGCGTCAAAATCCAGGAGACGCAGAGAACCCCCCTCAAAATCAACAAGAATAGGCCCACACCCTGTCACCTAATAGTAAAATTTACAAGTCTTAGGGACAATAGAAAATCCTGAAAGCAGCCCGGGAAAAGAACTCTGTAACATACAATGGTAAAAAATTAGATTGGCAGCAGACTTATCCACAGAGACCTGGCAGGCCAGAAAGAGCTAGCATGATATATTCAGAGCACTAAATGAGAAAAACATGCAGCCAAAAATACTCTATCCAGCTAGGCTATCATTGAAAATAGAAGGAGAGATAAAAACCTTCCAGGACAAACAAAAACTGAAAGAATTTGCAAACACCAAACCAGCCCTACAGGAAATATGGAAATGGGTCCTCTAAGCAAAGAGAGACCCTAAAAGTAGTAGATCAGAAAGGTACAGAGACAATATACAGTAACAGTCACCTTACAGGCTAATAATGGCACTAAATTCATATCTCTCAATAGTTACCTTGAATGTTAATGGGCTAAATGCCCCAATCAAAAGACACAGGGTATCAGAATGGATAAAAAAACAAAACCCATCTATATGTTGCCTACAAAACTCATTTTAGACACGAAGACACCTCCAGATTTAAAGTGAGGGGGTGGAAAACAATTTACCATGCTAATGGGCATCAGAAGAAAGCTGGGGTGGCAATCCTTATATCAGATCAATTGGATTTTAAGCCAAAGACTATAATAAGAGATGAGGAAGGACACTATATCCTACTCAAAGGGTCTGTCCAACAAGAAGATCTAACAATTTTAAATATCTATGCCCCTAACATGGGAGCAGCCAACTATATAAACCAATTAATAACAAAATCAAAGAAATACATCAATAATAATACAATAATAGTAGGGGACTTCAACACTCCCCTCACTTAAATGGACAGATCATCCAAGCAAAAGATCAACAAGGAAATAAAGGCCTTAAATGACACACTGGACCAGATGGACATCACAGATATATTCAGAACATTTCATCCCAAAGCAACAGAATACACATTCTTCTCTAGTGCCCATGGAACATTCTCCAGAATAGATCGCATCCTGGGTCACAAATCAGGTCTCAACCGATATCAACAGATTGGGATCATTCCCTGCATATTTTCAGACCACAATGCTCTGAAGCTAGAACTCAATCACAAGAGGAAAGCTGGAAAGAACCCAAATACATGGAAACTAAACAGCATCCTCCTAAAGAATGAATGGGTCAACCAGGAAATTAAAGAAGAATTGAAAAAATTCATGGAAACAAATGATAATGAAAACACAAGGGTTCAAAATCTGTGGGACACAGCAAAAGCAGTCCTGAGAGGAAAATATATAGCGGTACAAGCCTTTCTCAAGAAACAAGAAAGGTCTCAAGTACACAACCTAACCATATACCACAAGGAGCTGGAGAAAGAACAAGAAAGAAACCCTAAACCCAGCAGGAGAAGAGAAATCATAAAGATCAGAGCAGAAATCAATGAAATAGAAACCAAAAAAAACAATAGAAAAAATCAATGAAACTAGGAGCTGGTTCTTTGAAAGAATCAATCAGATTGATAAACCCCTGGCCAGACTCATCAAAAAGAAAAGAGAAAGGACCCAAATAAATAAAATCATGAATGAAAGAGGAGAGATCACAACTAACACCAAAGAAATACAGACAATTATAAGAACATACTATGAGCAACTCTATGCCAACAAATGTGACAATCTGGAAGAAATGGATGCATTCCTAGAGACATATAAACTACCACAACTAAACCAGGAAGAAATAGAAAACCTGAACAGGCCCATAACCAGTAAGGAGATTGAAACAGTCATCCAAAATCTCCAAACAAACAAAAGCCCAGGGCCAGACGGCTTCCCAGGGGAATTCTACCAAACATTTAAAGAAGAACTCATTCCAATTCTCCTGAAACTATTCCAAAAAATAGAAACGGAAAGAAAACTTCCAAACTCATTTTATGAGGCCAGCATCACCTTGATCCCAAAACCAGACAAGGATCCCACCAAAAGAGAGAACTACAGACCAATATCCTTGATGAACACAGATGCAAAAATTCTCACCAAAATACTAGCCAATAGGATTCAACAGTACATTAAAAGGATTATTCACCACGACCAAGTAGGATTTATTCCAGGGCTGCAAGGTTGGTTCAACATCTGCAAATCAATCAGTGGGATACAACACATTAATAAAAGAAAGAACAAGAACCATATGATACTCTCAATAGATGTTGAAAAAGCATTTGACAAAGTACAGCATCCCTTCCTGATCAAAACTCTTCAAAGTTAGGGATAGAGGGCACATACCTCAATATTATCAAAGCCATCTATGAAAAACCCACCGCAAATATCATTCTCAATGGAGAAAAACTGAAAGCTTTTCCGCTAAGGTCAGGAACACGGCAGGGATGTCCATTATCACCACTGCTATTCAACATAGTACTAGAAGTCCTAGCCTCGGCAATCAGACAACATGTTGTGAGCGGTCCTCCTAGAGCGAGTTGAGCAGGTGGTAGCAAAGGCTCCCTGTTCCTTGGTCGGAGAAAACTCGTGACTAACCCCCGGGCTTGTAGAAGCTCTGTTGTTTGCCTTGAGATTATTTGTTGTTTGCCTTGAGATTGTTCTCCCATGTCATTCCGACCCATGCCATTCCAAAAGCGAATCTAATGGTTTGCTCTGCAGCTGCATTATCTATATTATGACTAGCACATCCTGCACTTGAGACATGTCTCATCTGTGTGCAAATATGCTGAGGTAATCGCTTATGAAACAGAGAATATAAGACTATGTACTTAATAAAGAACTTTGTCACTTGCGCCAACCAGGCTGGTGTCCTTCGCGTGCCTCACGCATTCCCCTACTTCCCAGGACTCCCCCTCCTTCTCCACTCTTCTCTCCCTTTCTTTTCCTTGGCCAGTTGTCGTGCGGGCACGACAACAACAAAAAGAAATTAAAGGTATCCAAATTGGCAAAGAAGAAGTCAAACTATCACTCTTCACAGATGATATGATACTATATGTGGAAAACCCAAAAGAATCAACTCCAAAACTGCTAGAACTTGTACAGAAATTCAGTAAAGTGTCAGGATATAAAATCAATGCACAGAAATCAGTTGCATTTCTGTACACCAACAACAAGACGGAAGAAAGAAAAATTAAGGAGTCAATCCCATTTACAGTTGCACCCAAAACTATAAGATACCTAGGAATAAACCTAACCAAAGAGGCTAAGAATCTATATGCAGAAAACCATAAAGTACTCATGAAAGAAATTGAGGAAGACACAAAGAAATGGAAAAATGTTCCATGCTCATGGATTGGAAGAATAAATATTGTGAAAATGTCTATGCTACCTAAAGCAATCTACACATTTAATGCAATCCCTATCAAAATCCCATCCATTTTTTTCAAAGAAATGGAACAAATAATCCTAAAATTTATATGGAACCAGAAAAGACCTCTAATAGCCAAAGAATATTGAAAAAGAAAGCTAAAGTTGGTAGCATCACCATTCTGGACTTCAAGCTCTATTACAAAGCTGTCATCACCAAGACAGCATGGTACTGCACAAAAACAGGCACATCGATCAGTGGAACAGAATAGAGAGTCCAGAAATAGACCCTCAACTCTATGGTCAACTAATCTTCAACAAAGCAGGAAAGAATGTCCAATGAAAAAAGACAGCCTCTTCAATAAATGGTGCTGGGAAAATTGGACAGCCACGTGGAGAAAAATGAAATTGGACCACTTCCTTACACCACACATGAAAATAGACTCAAAATGGATGAAGGACCTCAATGTGAGAAAGGAATCCATCAAAATCCTTGAGGAGAATGCAGGCGGCAACCTCTTCGACCTCAGCCACAGCAACATCTTCCTAGGAACATCGGCAAAGGCAAGGGAAGCAAGGGCAAAAATGAACTATTGGGATTTCATGAAGATCAAAAGCTTTTGCACAGCAAAGGAAACAGTTAACAAAACCAAAAGACAACTGACAGAATGGGAGAAGATATTTGCAAACGACATATCAGATAAAGGGCTAGTATCCAAAATCTATAAGGAACTTAGCAAACTCAACACCCAAAGATCAAACAATCCAATCAAGAAATGGGCAGAGGACATGAACAGACATTTCTGCAAAGAAGACATCCAGATGGCCAACAGACACATGAAAAGGTGTTCCACATCACTGGGCATCAGGGAAATACAAATCAAAACCACCATGAGATATCACCTCACACCAGTCAGAATGGCTAAAATTAATAAGTCAGGAAATGACAGATGCTGGAGAGGATGTGGAGAAAGGGGAACCCTCCTCCACTGTTGGGGGAATGCAAGCTGGTGCAACCACTCTGGAAAACAGCATGGAGGTTCCTCAAAATGTTGAAAATAGAACTACCCTATGACCCAGCAATTGCACTACTGGGTATTCACCCTAAAGATACAAACGTAGTGATCCGAAGGGGCACATGCACCCAAATGTTTATAGCAGCAATGTCTACAATAGCCAAACTATGGAAAGAACCTAGATGTCCATCAACAGATGAATGGATAAAGAAGAAGTGGTATATATACACAATGGAATACTATGTAGCCATCAAAAGAAATGAAATCTTGCCATTTGCGACGACGTGGATGGAACTAGAGGATATCGTGCTTAGTGAAATAAGTCAATCGGAGAAAGACAACTATCATATGATCTCCCTGATATATAAGAAATAAATAAAAATATTTTTAAAAATAAAATAAAATAAAACCACAGTGAAAGTTAAAAAAAAAAAGAGTGGGAGAGGAAGGGCTCTCTAAAAAATTATAATCTGGGAAAAAAAAGTAAAAGGTGTTTATTTTTATTTTCTGAGTTAATGTTAAGTTAATATAAGTCTAACTTCTGGAAATAACTTGTAATTGCAGTCTTCTTTTTTTGAAATGTTTTATTTTATGCTTTTACTAAAATGAGTAAAGTAAGAAGTTGGGTTTTGGATAGCTGCCATCCATACTAAAATGAACAGTAATTAAACTTGTTATTAGTGTTTTTAAGAGCATGCTAATGTTACTCATTAAAGACTAGATGAATGTTTTTCAGCCCCCCCCCCCAAAAAATGGAGACTCTTACTGCTAGGATAAATGAGGCAGAAGAGAGAACTAGTGATATATAAGACCAAATGATGGAGAATAAGGAAGCTTAGCAAAAGAGAGACAAACAACTACTGGACCATTAAGGGAGAATTCGAGAGGTAAATGATACCATAAGATGAAACAATATTAGAATAATTGGGATTCAGAAGAAGAAGAAAGTGAGAGAGGGGCAGAAAGTGTATTGGTAGGATTTATAGTAGAGAATTTCCCTAATACGACAAAGGGAACAAACATCAAAATCCAGGAGGCATAGAGAACCCCCCTTCAAAATCAATAAAAATAGGTCCACACCCCATCATCTAATAGTAAAACTTACAAGTCTTAGTGACAAAGAAAATCCTGAAAGCAGCTCGGGACAAGAAGTCTGTAACATACAATGGTAGAAATATTAGATTGGCAACAGACTTATCCACAGAGACTTGGCAGGCCAGAAAGAACTGGCATGATATAATCAGAGCACTAAATGAGAAAAATATGCAGCCAGAAATATTATATCTAGCTAGGCTATCATTGAAAATAGAAGAAGAGATAAAAAGCTTCCAGGACAAACAAAACTAAAAGAATTTGCAAACACCAAACCAGCCTTACAGGAAATATTGAAGGGATTCTTCCAAGCAAAGAGAGAGCCTAAAAGTAGTAGACCAGAAAGGAACAGAGACAATATATAGTAACAGTCACATTACAGGCAATACAATGGCACTAAATTCATATATTTCAGTAGTTACCCTGAATGTAAATGTGCTAAATGCCCCAATCAAAAGAAAAAGAGTATCAGAATGGATTAAAAAAAACAACCCATCAATATGCTGTCTACAAGAAACTCATATTAGACCCAAAGACACCTCCATATTTACAGTGAGGGGGTGGAAAACAATTTACCATACTAATGGACATCAAAAGAAATCTGGGGTAACAATCCTTATATCAGATCAATTAAATTTTAAGCCAAAGACTATAATAAGAGATGAGGAAGGGCACTAGATCATACTTAAAGGGTCTGTCCAACAAGACGATCTAGCAATTTTAAATATCTATGCCCCTAACATGGGAACAGCCAACTATATAAACCAATTAATAGCAAAATCAAAGAAACACATAATACATAGTATTATGTATTATGTACTACTACTACATAGTAGTAGGGGACTTTAACAGCCCCCTCACTGAAATGGACAGATCATCTAAGCAAAAGATCAACAAGAAAATAAAGACCTTAAATGACACACTGGACCAGATGGACATCACAGATATATTCAGAACATTCCATCCCAAAGCAATAGAATACACATTCTTCTCTAGTACACATAGAACATTCTCCAGAATAGATCACATCCTGGGTCACAAATCAAGTCTCAACTGGTGTCAAAAGATTGGGATCATTCCCTGCATATTTTCAGACCAGAATGCTCTGAAGCTAGAACTCAATCACAAGAGGAAAGCTGGAAAGAACTCAAATACATGGAGGACAAAGAGCATCCTACTAAAGAATAAATGGGTCAACCAAGAAAGTAAAGAGTTTTAAAAATTCATGGAAACAAATGAAAATGAAAACACAACTGCTCAAAATCTTTGAGACACAGCAAAGGCGGTCCTGAGAGGAAAGTATACAGCAATACAAGCCTTTCCCAAGAAAGAAGAAAGGTCTCAAGTACACAATCTAACCCTACACCTAAAGGAGCTGGAGAAAGAAAAACAAAGAAAGCCTAAACGCAGCTGGAGAAGAGGGAAAAAAAGATCAGAACACAAATCAATGAAATCGAAACCAAAAGAACAGTAGAACAGATCTATGAAACTAGGAGCTAGTTCTTTGAAAGAATTAATAAGATTGATAAACCCCTGGCCAGACTTATCAAAAAGAAAAGAGAAAGCACCCAAATAAATAAAATAATGAATGAAAGAGGGGAGATCACAACCAACACCAAAGAAATACAAACACTTATAAAAACATATTATGAGCAACTATACACCAGAAACTTGACAATCTGGAAGAAATAGATGCACTCCTAAAAACGTCTAAATTACCTAAACGTCTAAATTACTAAATTACCAAGAAGAAATATAAAACCTGAACAGACCCAAAACCAGTAAGGAAGTTGAAGCAGTCATCAAAAATCTCCCAACAAACAAGAGGCCAGGACCAGACAGCTTCCCAGGGGAATTCTACCAAACATTTAAAGAAGAATTAATAGTACCTGTTCTCCTAAAATTGTTCCAAACAATAGAAATGGAAGGAAAGTTTCCAAAATCATTTTATGAGGCCAGCGTTACCTTGATCCCAAAACCAGACAAAGACCCCATCAAGAAGGAGAATTACAGACCAGTATCCTTAAACAACAGATGCAAAAATTCTCACCAAGGGGCGCCTGGGTGGCTCAGTGGATTAAGCCACTGCCTTCGGCTCAGGTCATGATCTCAGGGTCCTGGGATCGAGCCCCGCATCGGGCTCTCTGCTCCGCGGGAGCCTGCTTCCTCCTCTCTCTCTGCCTGCCTTTCTGCCTACTTGTGATCTCTCTCTCTGTCAAATAGATAAATAAAATCTTAAAAAAAAAATTCTCTGGATAAAGAAGATGTGGTATATATACACAATGGAATACTATGCAGCCATCAAAAGAAATGAAATAATGCCATTTGCGACGACGTGGATGGAACTAGAGCGTATCATGCTTAGTGAAATAAGTCAATCGGAGAAAGACAACTATCATATGATCTCCCTGATATGAGGACATGGAGAAGCAACATGGGGGGGTAGGGGGATAGGAGAAGAGTAAATGAAACAAGATGGGATTGGGAGGGAGACAAACCATAAATGACTCTTAATCTCACAAAACAAACTGGGGGTTGCTGGGGGGAGGTGGGATTGGGAGAGGGGGAGCGGGCTATGGACATTGGGGAGGGGAGGCGAACCATAAGAGACTATGTACTCTGAAAAACAACCTGAGGGTTTTGAAGGGTCAGGGGTGGGAGGTTGGGGCAACCTGAGGGTTGTATCCCTGAAGCAAATAATACATTATAAGTCAATCAAAAAAATTTTTAATTATTTTTTGACAAAGATTTTATTTATTTAATTGAGAGAGAGTGAGAAAGAGAGTAGGACTGGGGCAGGGGTAAAGGGAGAGGGAAAAGCAGACTCCCCACTGAGCAGGAAGCTGGACATGGGGCTCCATCCTGGTACTCTGGGATCATGACCTGAGCCGAAACAGACACTTAACGGACTGAGCCACCCAGATCCCCCAAAGTTCTATCTTATATTCAGCATGGTGGCTATAGTTGACAATGTTGTATTGTATACTTGAAGGTTGCTAAAAGAGAAGATTTTCAATGTTCTCACCACAAAATAAAAAATTGTAATTATTTAAGTTAATGGGTGCTTTAACTAACCTTATTGCAGCAATAATTTTGCAATGTGTATATGTATCAAATCATCACATGGTACATATTGTACCTTAAACTTGCACAATGTTATATGTCAATCACATCTCAATAAAGCTGGGGAAAAAAGAATAAATACGTTAAAAAAATTTTTACCATTTCAACCACTTTTTTAAATTTTTATTTGAATTCTAGTTAGTTAACATACAGTGCAATATTGACTTCAGAAACAGAATTCAGTGATACATCACTTATATACAACCCCCAGTGCTCGTCATAACAAGTGCCCTCCTTAATACCCATCCCCCATCTTACCCTCCCTCACCCACCTCCCTCCATTAACACTGTTTATTCTCTACCTTTACGAGTATATGGTCGGGGGATGGGGGCACCTGGGTGGCCCAGTGGGTTAAGCCTCTGCCTTTGCCTCAGGTCATGATCTCAGGGTCCTGGGATCAAGCCCTGCATTGGGCTCTCTGCTCAGCAGGGAGCCTGCTTCCTCCTCTCTCGCTGCCTGCCTCTCTGCCTACTTGTGATCTCTCTGTGTCAAATAAATTAATAGAATCTTTGTTATTTTTTTAAAGAGTATATGATGGGGTGCCTGGGTGACTCAACTAGTTGAACATCCAACTGTTGGCTTTGGCTGGTGTCATGACCCCAGGGCTGTGAGATTGAGCCCCACATCAAGCTTTGCCTTCAGCAGTCTGTCTCTCACCCTCACCCCTCTGCCCTTCCACCTCCTCACACTCTATCTCTCTATCTCTTTCTCAAATAAATAAATATTTATTTTTTAAGATTAAAAAATGGTTTGTTTATGGTTTGTTTCCCCCTCTTTCTCTTTTCTCCCCTTCCCATACATTCATCTGTTTTGCTTCTTAAGTTCCACACGAGTGAAATCATACAGTATTTGTCTTTCTCTGATTGACTTATTTTACTTGGCATAATTCACACTAGCTCCATCCACATCATTGTAAAGGGCAAGATTTCATTCTTTTTGATGGCTGAGTAATATTCCATTACACAAACATGTACCATCTTTATCCATTCTCCAGTCAATGGACAATGGACATTTGGCTCCTTCCATAGTTTGGCTATCGTTGATAATGCTACTATAAACATTGGTGTGCATATCCCTCTTCAAATCTGTATTTTTGTACCCTCTGGGTAAATACCTAGTAGTGCAATTGTTATGTCATGGGTAGTTCTATTTTTTGAGGAACTTCCACACTGTTTTCCAGAGTGACTATATCAATTTGCATTCCCACAACAGTGTAAGAGGGTTCCCCTTTCTCCACATCCTCACCAACACCTGTTGTTTCTTGTGTTGTTAATTTTAGCCATTCTGACAGGTGTGAACTGGTATCTCATTCATGGTTTTGATTTACATTTTCCTGATGATGAGTGATGTTGAGGATCTTTTCATGTGTCTGTTAGCTGTCTGGATATCTTCTTTGGAAAAGTGTCTATTCATGTCTTCTACCCATTTCTAAACTGGGTTATTTTTGGATGCTGAGTTTGCTAAGTTCTTTGTAGATTTTGGATACTAACCCTCTAACAGATATGTTGTTTGCAAATATCTTCTCCCATTCCATAAGCTGCCTTTTAGTTTTTTTGTTGTTTCCTTCACTGTGTAGAAGCTTTTTATCTTGATGAAGTACCAAAAATTCATTTTTGCTTTTGTTTCCCTTATCTGTGGTGGTGTGTCTAGTAAGAAGTTGTTATGGCCAGGATCAAAGAGGTTGCTGCCTGGTTGTCCTCTAAGATTTTGATGGCTTCCTGTCTCACATTTAGGTCTTTCATCCATTTTGAATTTTTTTGGTGTCTGGTGTAAGCAAATGGTTCAGTTTCATTCTTCTGCATATTGCTGTCCAGTTTTCTCAACACCATTTGTTGAAGAGACTGTCTTTTTTCCATTGGATATTCTTTCCTGCTTTGTCAACTGGGTCCACTTCTGGGTTTTCTATTCTGTTCCTCTGATCTATGTGTCTTTGTGCTTGTACCATACTATCTTGATGACTACAGCATTGTCATATAGCTTGAAGTCTGAAATCATGACGCCTCTAGATTTGCTTTTCTTTTCAAGATTTCTTCGGCTATCCAGGTCTTCTGCGGTTCTGTACAAATTTTAGGATTGTTTGTTCTAGCTCTGTGAAAAATGCTGCTAGTATTTTGATAAGGATTTTGATTTTGATAAGGATTGCATTAAATGTGTAGATTGCTTTGGGAAGTATAGACATTTTAACAGCATTTCTTCTTCCAGTCCATGAGCATGGACTATTTTTTCATTTCTTTGTGTCCTCTTCAATCTCTTTCTGAAGTGTTAGTTTTCAGAGTATACTTCTTTTACAACTCTTTGGTTAGGTTTATTCTTAGGTTTTTGGTGTAATTGCAAATGCGATCGATCCCTTCATTTCTTTTTCTGCTGCTTCATTATTGGTGTATAGAAATGTAGCAGGTTTCTAGACATTTATTTTATATGCTGCAACTCTGCTGAATTCAGGTATTAGTTCTAGAAATTTTTTGGTGGAGTCTTTTGAGTTTTCTACATAGAGTATCATGGCATCTGCAAATAGTGAAAAATTTATTTCTTCTTTGCTGATTTGGATGCTCTTTATTTCTTTATTTCTTTTTGTTGTCTGATTACTGAAGCTAAGAATTCCAGTACTACATTAAATAGTTATGGTGACATAAGAGACTCTTAATCTCACAAAACAAACTGAGGGTTGTTGGGGGTAGGGAGGTCAGGGGAGGGTGGTGGTGTTATGGACATTGGGGAGGATATGTGCTATGGTGAATGCTGTGAATTGTGTAAACCTGGCGATTCACAGACCTGTACCCTTGGGGGCTAATAATACATTATATGTTTATTTAAATTTTTTAAAAAAAATTTAAAGTATTAAAAAAATAGTTATGGTGAGAATGGACAGCCATATCGTATTCCTGATCATAGAGGAAAAGCTGTTTTTTCCCATTGAGGATGACATTAGCTGTGGGTCTTTCTTATATGGTCTTTATGATGTTGAGGTATATTCCCTCTACCCCTACTTTGTTGACGGCTTTTATCAAGAATGGATGCTGTATTTTGTCAAGTGCCTTTTTTGCCTCTATTGAGAGGATGATATGGTTCTTATCCTTTCTTTTATTAATGTGGTATAGCATAATGATTGATTTGTGAATATTAACCACCCCTGAAGCCCAGGAATAAATCCTACCTGATTGTGGTGAATAATTCTTTTAATGTACTGTTAGATTTGATTTGCTAGTCTTGTTGAGAATTTTTGCATCCATGTTAATCAAGGATGTTTGTCTGTAATTCTCCTTTTTAGTGGGGAATAAGAAAATGAAGACAGCAGGAGTAAACAGCTCAAGAAGTTTTGCTCAGAAAGGGTTGTGACTACAGAGGAAATTGATATCAAAGAAGGCATGGTGTTTGGTTTACTCTATTTCATTTCAAGATGGGAGTTATTTGAACATGTCCTTGTAGGTCTTCAGGAACGATCCAGTAGTATGGGACAGATTGAAGATATAGGAATGAAAAAAAAAGATGGTTGCAGGGAGAGAGATCTAAGGAAGATGAGAGGAGAAAGGATTCTAACACACATTGAAGGATGCTTCTTCCACTGTAGCAAAAGACAGAGAATGTCAATACAGGAGCAGAGAGACTTGAATATTTAGCTCTGGAGAAACGAGAGTATTCCTGAAGGATGTAGTGAGGTCACTGACCAACCAAGGAGGAAGGGAAATGAGGCAGGAAGTTTAAGAAGGAAAACCAAGAATTTGTTACCACAGACCTCTCCTTAAAGAAAAAAAAAAGATTTATTTATTTATTGAGAGAGAGAGAGCACACCAGCAGAGGGAGGGACATGGGGGGAAGGAGAGAGAGAATCTCAAGCAGACTCCCCAATGAGCTCAGAGGCCAACACGGGGCTGTATCTCACAAACCCAAGATCATGAAATCAAGAGTCCAACACTTACTGACTAAGCCACCCAGGTACCCCATCCACAGATGTCTCTTTCCTTTTAAGATTAAAAAAAAAAGGTTTGGGGGCGCCTGGGTGGCTCAGTGGGTTAAAGCCTCTGCCTTCAGCTCAGGTCATGATCCCAGGATCCTGGGATCGAGTCCCACATCGGGCTCTCTGCTTGTCAGGGAGCCTGCTTCCTCCTCTCTCTCTCTGCCTGCCTCTCTGCCTACTTGTAATATCTGTCTGTCAAATAAATAAATAAATAAAATATTTTAAAAAAAAAGGTTTGGGGCACCTGGGTGGCTCCGTGGTTTAAGCCTCTACCTTCAGCTCAGGTCATGATCTCAGGGTCCTGGGATCGAGCCCCACATCATGCTCTCTGCTCAGTGGGGAGCCTGCTTCCCCCTCTCTCTGCCTGCCTCTGCCTACTTGTGATCTCTCTCTCTGTCAAATAAATAAATGAAATCTTTAAAAGAGAAAAAAAAGGTTAAAGAAAATTCTCCAAAGGGAAAGGAAATAATAAAAGAAGGAACCTTAGAACATCAAGAAAGAAGAAAGAACATGACAGCTAAATTATGGGTAAATAAAATAGACTTCTCCACTGGAGTGGTCTAATTTATAATTGATATAATTGATAGTGAAGCAAAACTTGTAGAATCATGTGGTTCTCAAATAGATTCCTCTAATATAGAGGAAATATTTAAGACAACTACATTATAAGTGGGAGAGAGTAAAGGGACATAAAAGAGGTAAGGTTTCTATACTCCCCTCAAACTGGTAAAATAACAACATCAAAAGACTTCAATAAGTTATGTGTATATATAATGTAATATCTAGAGCAGCCACTAAAAAAAAAGTATACAGAAAGATACATTCAAAAGCACCATACATAAATCAAAATGGAATTCTATAAAAATGTTCAAGCAATGCATAGGAAGGCAGGAAAAAGAAAATAGAATAAAGAGGAAACAAAAAATAAAAGGGCAGGCTTATTAACATATTAACATACTAATAGTTACATACCAATCATTACATTAAATGTAAATGACTTTAATGTATTAATTAAAAGACTAAGATTGGCAGTGTGACTTTAAAAATCTGACCCAACTATGTGCTATCTACAAGAAATTTATTGCAAACATAATGATATTGGCAGGTTGAAAGTAAAATAATACAAACAGTAGCTAATGAAAGCGGGAGTAGACTTCAGGGCAAAGAGAATTACCAGAAATGGAGAAGGACATTATATAAGGATAAAAGGGCCAGTTCACCAAGAAGACAGCAATTCTAAACTTGTATACACAAAACAGGAACACTACAAGACAAGTAAGATAAAAACTAAAAAGAGAAAGAGACAAATCCTCAAATATAGTGGAGACTTCAACATCCCTCTCTCAGCAATTTATAGAACTAGACAGAAAATAAGATACAAAAGAACTGAACAACACATTCAACCAACAATATCTAATCAATATTTGTGGAACACTCCACCCAATAATGGCAGAACACACATGTTTTTCAAGGGCTCATGGAACATATACCAAGAGAGATCATGTCCTGGGCTATAAAATAAGCCTCAAATTTTTAAAGAATTAATATCATAAGAGTGTACTCTACAACCACAATGGAATCAAACAAAAGTTCAATAATAGATAAAGGAAAAATCTTAAAATACTTGGAAACTAAATAACATACTTCCAAATAATCCTTAGGTCAAAGATGAACTTTCAAGGAAATAAAAAATTGATTGAACTGAACGAAAATAAAAACACAAACTATCAAAATGTGTGAGGCACAGCTAGAACAGTGCTTAAATGAAATTTGATAGCACTAAGAATAACAGTCTAAACTCAGTAATCTAGGCTCCCAACTCAAGAACCAGAACAAGTAAAGCAAAATAATCCCAAAGCAAGTGGAAGGAAAGATAAAGAATGATAAGGAATGATAAAGATAAAAGCAGATATAAATAAAGATATAAAGATAAAATCAGATATAAATGACATTGAAATCAGTAAGACATTAAAGAAAAATCAATGACAAACAGCTGTTTCTTTGATTAGACTGATAAAATTGATAAACTTCTAAAAAGACCAAGAAGGAAAAATTAAGAATACACAAGTTACCAATATCACAAATTAAATAGGGGATATCACAATGGACCATACAAACATCAAAAGAAAAGTGAAAGAACACCACATACATAACAATAGATGAAATGGCCCACTTTCTCAAGAAACACAAACTACCAAAATTCAACTAATAAAAAAGAAGTGAGAAGAGACAAGAACCATATGGTCCTCTCAATTGATGCAGAAAAAGCATCTGACTAAATACAAAATTTTTCCTGATTAAAACTCTTCAGAGTTTAGGGATAGAGGGAACATTCCTCAACTTCATAAAATCCATTTATGTAAAAACCCACAATGAATATCATTCTCAATGGGGAAAAGCTGAGAGCCTTCCCACTGAGATCAGGAATAGGACAAGGATGCTCATTCTTACCACTATCGTTCAACATAGTACTAGAAGTCCTAGCAACAGCAATCAGACAACGAAAAGAAATAAAAGGTATTCAGTTTAGCAAAGAAGAAGTCAAACTTTCTCTCTTCACAGATGACATGATACTCTATGTGGAAAAGCCAAAAGTCTCCACCCCAAATTACTAGAATACATACAGCAATTCAGTAATGTGGCAAGATAAAAAAAAATCAATGCACAAAAATCAGTTGCTTTCTTACACACTAACAGTGAAACTGTAGAAAGAGAAATTAGATATTTGATTTCATTTACAATAGCACCAAAAACCATAAGATACATTGGAATAAACCTAATCAAAGAGGTAAAATATCTATACTCTAGAAATTACAAAACACTCATGAAAGAAATTGAAGAAGACACAAAAAGATGGAAAAACTTTCCATACCCATGGATTGAAATAAACATTGTTAAAATGACTATGCTGCCCAGAGCAATCTATACTTTCAATGCCATTCCAATCAAAATACCAATGGCATTTTTTAAAACGCTGGGACAAACAATCCTAAAATTTGTATGGAACCAGAAAAGACCCCAAATCACCAAGGAAATGTTGGAAAAGAAAAACAGAGCTGGGGGCATCACATTGCCTGATTTCAAGCTACATTACAAAGCCATAATCACTGAGACAGCCTGTTACTGGCACAAAAACAGACACATAGACCAATGGAACAGAATAGAGCGCCCAGATATGGACTTTCAACTCTATGGTCAACTAATTTTCAACAAAGTAGGAAAAAATATCCAATGGAAGAAAGACAGTCTCTTCAATAAATGGTGCTGAGAAAATTGGAGAGCTATATACAGAAGAATGAAACTGAACCATTCTCTTATACCATACACAAAGATAAACTCTAAATGGATTAAAGACCTCAATGTGAAATAGGAATCATCAAAATCCAAGAGAAGAACAATGGTAGTAACCTCTTCAACATTGGCCACAGCAAATTCTTTCAAGACATGTATCCAAAGACAAGGGAAACAAAAGGAAAAATGAACTTTTGGGACTTCATCAAGATAAAAAAAATTCTGCATAACAAAGGAAACAGTCAACAAAACAAAGAGGCAACCCACATAAAAGTAGAAGATATTTACAAATGACAGTACAGAAAAGGGTTAATATCCAAGATCTATAAAGAACTTCTCAAACTCAACTTCCAAAAAACAGATAATCAAGTTAAAAAAGTAGACAGAAGACATGATCAAACACTTCTCTAAAGAAGACATGCAAATGGCTAACAGACACAGGAAAAAGTATTCATCATCATTAGCCATCAGGGAAATTCAAATCAAAACCACATTGAGATACCACCTTATACCAGTTAGAACGGCAAAAATCAACAAGGTAAGAAACAACAAATGTTGGAGAGGTTGTGGAGAAAGGAGAATCCTCTTACACTGTTTGCAGGAATGCAAATTGGTGCAGTCACTTTGGAGAACAGTGTGGAGGTTCCTCAAAAAATTAAAAATAGAGCTACCCTAAGACCCAGCAATTGCATGACTGGGTATTCACCCCAAAGTTACAGATGTAGTAAAAAGAAGGGCCATATTCACCCTAGTGTTCATAGCAGCAATGTCCACTATAGCCAAAATGTGGAAAAAGCCAAAATGCCCTTCAACAGACAAATGGATAAAGAAGATGTAGTCCATACACACAATGGAATATTACTCAGCCATCAGAAAAGATGAATACCCAATATTTGCATCAACATGGATGGGACTGGAGGAGATTATGCTAAGTGAAATAAGTCAAACAGAGAAAGTCAATTATCATGTGGTTTCACTTATTTGTGGAACATAAGGTATAGCATGGAGAACATTAGAAGAAGGGGAAAATGAAGGGGGAGAAATCGGAGTGGGAGACAAACAGTGAGAGACTATGGACTCCAGAAAATAAACTGAGGGTTTTAGAAGGGAGGGGGTTGGGGGATAGGTAAACCTGATAATGGGTATTAAGGAGGGCCTGTATTGCATGAAGCACTGGGTGTTATACACAAACAATGAATCATGGAACACTACATCAAAAACTAATGATGTACTGTATGGTGACTAATGTAACACACACACACAAAAATAAGTAATTGGAATAGCCTTGTAATTGTTGAGAAAATTGAATTCATAATTTAAAAACTACTAAAAAAAAAAAGAAACTTCCAGGCCCAGAGGGTTTCACTGGCGAATCCTACCAAATGTTTAAGGAAGAATTAATACCAATGTACACAATCTCTTCTGGAAAATAAGAGGATACACTTTTTAATTCATTTTATGAAGCAAGTATTACACTAATGCCAAATCCAGACAAAAACAATCCAAAAAAATAAAATTACCAACCTATATCTCTTATGAGAATAGATGCAAAACCCCTTAACATATTAGCAAACAGAATTCAACAGTCTGTTAAAAAGAATGATACATCATGATTAAGCAGGATTTTTTTTCCAGGGATGAAAAGCTGGTTCAATATTCAAAAATTAATGTAATCTACCACATTAGCAGGTTAAAGAAGGTAAATCATATGATCAATCAGTGCAGAAAAAGCATTGGACAAAATCCAATACCCATTCATGATTTGTTAAAAATCTCAGAAAACTAAGAATAGAGGAAGACATCCTCACATTGATAAAGATCATATTTAAAAACAAAAACAAAAAAACTATAACTAACATCATATTTACTGGAACAAAAACTGAATGTGTTCCCCTTCAGATCAGTGATGAGACGAGGATGTGTGCTCTCATCACTCTGACTCAACATAATGCTATAGGTTCGAACCGGTGCAATAAGGCAGGAAAAGGCATATCTATCAAAAAGGAAGAAATAAGAGTATCCCTATTTGCAGATTACATGATTACTTACATAGAAAAACCAAAGGAAGGAAGGAAGGAAGGAAGGAAAGAAAGAACAAACCCTCTAAGAACTAATAGGTGAATTCAACAAGGCCACAGGATACCAGATAAACAGAAAAATCTCAATTTACTAACAAGGAACACATGGACACCAAATTTAAAAATACAATACCATTTAAAATCTCTCAAAAAATTAAACACTTTGGTGTAAATCTAATGAAACATATAAGAATTTATACTTAAAAATACATAATGCTAATAAAAGAATCAAGAAGTCTAAATGGAGAGGCATACCATTATTTATGGATTGAAAAACACAGCATGGTAAAGATGTCAACTCTCCCCAGATTGATACACAGTTTAATGCAATTCCTACCAAAATCCCAGCAATGTTTTTTGCGGATATAAACCATATTATAAAATTCCCATAGAAAAGCAAAAGAACTACGATAATTAAAACTATTTTTGAAAAAAGAAGAAATTGGGAGGAATCAGTCTACCGACTGTCAAGACTATTACATAGCAACAATAATCAAGACCACGTGCTCTTACACAGAAAGAGATTCTGTGGCATTGTCCTTGATAGGGTGGATGGAAGAAGAAAAGTCACACACATGATATTCTACTTGACCTTGGCCAAAAGTTTGAAATGCTCTAAATGCAGAATTCTTGGAGATGTTTGAACAGTGTGATATACCTTCGGTGAGTCTATATAACATGGTATACCTGAATAAAAAACAAAACATCAAGTCTCTCACTTATCTTTGAAACTGAAGGAAAATATCTGAAATTTTCATTTGCTTTTTCTTAAATTGTTCATTAAGTTTGCTTTAAGGGAAAAAAGTAGAAAGCATGAAATTCCACAGAAAAGAAAAAGCGAGTTGTTCTGCAAATATCCAGATGGATGAGTGTGCTGATTTCAATAGAGAAGACAAAGTTGTGGGGAATTAGAAATTTTTATTAGGTTTACTGGATGTAAATTAAATTTCTACCTCTAATAAGATGTTAAAGCACATATTACGGGAGAAACTGCAAGAAGTTACACTAGTTATATTTTATAGAGTATTTTTCCTAACAATACTGACAAAAATTTGCAGCTGAAGAAGATGCGAAAGTGCATTTGTGTTACTTATAACTTATACATTATAAGTCACTATAAGTCTGAAGGTGAAAAGGGCTGATGGAGGGCCAGTCTGTCTGTCCTTGGTGGTGCTAAGAAACTAGAATGAACCGAAGCAATCCGGTGGAGGTTGATGAATCAGAACCATACCCAAGTCAGTTAATCAATCCCAGACTATTCCCTGGAAGAGGAATCAGAACCACCTGTTCCAAATCTAAGGAACATGGAACCCAACATCTTGTCAGCGCCCAAATCCCCTCACTATTCCTCAGGAGATTTTCCCAGGCTCACCCACCCCTGAAAATTGCAAATCATTTACAGCCTGTGACGAAGCAAGTCACCTGCCTGCGCATTAAAATCCCAGAGGAGGGTGAAGACAGCTTCTGGAGGAGACACACAAACCTGAGCAAAGATTTTCCCTCGGGCTCCTCTGCAGCCAGCAAGCATGAGCCTGAGTCTGTGATTGGAGCCCTCCTCCAGAGCATCAGTTTTTTTTATGGAAAAACAGAATCAATGGCTAGGATCACAGCTTTCAGCTGCTTCTCCTTTCACTAGCCATGACTCCGACAAATCAGACCAAAGTTTACCTAATGCCTCATCGGACTCCTCGGGCAGTAGCCAAGAGATGGTGCAGCAGCCCAGCCCCATAGCAACCGAGCAGCTCCAGATCTGCAAAAACAGACACGGTGTAGGGTTCCCAGCCCCAGGATGTCCTGGGCATCCCCAGCCCCTCACCTCCAGACCTCTCAGGTCCAGGGAGTTTCCCCAGTTTAAACTTCAGACGTACCCAGTGTGTGCACAGATGCCACCTCCCGACCGTCCCCCACATGCTCAATGGAACTGTTATTACCATTGTCCTGGAGGTCCCTATCACCAGGTGCCATGTGGCCACAACCACCCTCGAGCAGCCTATCAGCAAGTGGTCCAGCCGGCTGTGCACAGGCAGCTCCCACCGGGAGCCAGCATGAGGGGTTTGCAGCCCATGCAGAAGGTCGTCCTGAACTGCCCCAGCACCTGGGAACAAGGTCCGCACAGAGACCACTCCTCCCCAGGGCTCCCGAGGGACCAACTGTATAACCAGCCACCTAATCCAGCTGGAGTTCCTGAGAAGTCTTAGAGAGTCCTGCAGAACTGAGACCACCAGGTCCCCAGGCTCCATGCCCAGCTGCTGAACTCCAAAAACAAGGAGTTTGCCAGAAGAATTACGGAAAGTCTTTATCACTTATTCTACGGACACAGCCATGGAGGTGGTGAAATTCGTGAACTCTGTTTAGTAAACAGCTTCCAAACTGCAAGTGACATACTGAGGATAGAATCAGAGGCACTGATACCAGGAAGTGGATGGAACGCTATCTTAGAGAGAAAACAGTGATGATGATTGTAGCCATTGGCCCCAGATACAAACAAGATGCGGAAGATGCTGAGTCGCAGCTGGACGAGGATGAGCACAGCTTACATACTAAGTACAGCCATCGAATATGCAGACCGAGTTCATAAAACAAGGAAGCAGGAATTTCAGATTCATCCCTGTGCTCTTCCCAAATGCTAAGAAGGAGCATATGCCCACCGGGCTTCATTCAGGACACTCACATCTACAGCTGGCCCAAGAAGAAGAAAAACATCGTGCTGCTGCTGCTTAGAGAGAGTACCTAGCCCCTTCCTGGGGGCCTCTGCCACCCTTCAGGTGGTGCCCTTGTGACTCCCTCCATCCCCAGACCCCTGAGGCCATGCCGCGCGTAGGGCTCCGTTCTGAGGAGCAACTATTCCACCAGAGGCTGTCGGTTTGCAGTTGCCCTTAGAGGGCTCCTCCCTACCCCAAAAGACCTGTCCTGCAGAGCACTCTTCCTGTGGAGACCTTGAGAGACACTGCCTTTGAGAGGCTATAGCTGCTCTGTACTCCCTTCTCTAATACCCCCAGCCCGTTGCTCTGAAAAGTCTGATGTGTCCAGCCTGGGCCTCTCCCTGCTTAGCAAGTAGATAATATAAATGATGTTGCAAATAATGTAATGCTGATGCATTAATGCATAGATGACGTCGCTCTGGACTAATATTTAGCTCGTGAGCCACGGAGCCAGTTCCCACTGACTGCCTCTTATTGCTCTGGCTGCTGCAAGGTTCTAATTCAAAACCAGCTTTTGAATTCTCCATTGAGACATTTTGTCTGGATCTACTCTACTGCAGAAAGCCCCAGCAAGAACAGCCTCGAGTGAAAGTCAAGCAAGCCTGTCAGTCAGTCCCCAGGAACCAGCCACAGCTTTGACAAGGATCCTACCACCTGCCAGGGACTTCACCAGCCTCAGTTCCCAGATGCATGGTCCCTTCAGCAACACCACTGTTCCTCTCATTCACACAAAACACATGTGTACACAAACACATATGTACACATACACAAACACTCTTTCTAGGGCTGCTTTACAAACTGCTGGGCACAAGGTTTTAGAATGTTATTTATAACAGGAGTCAATAACCACAGGCACAAACTAATTTGGACAATAAAAAGACTGAATTTTAACATAAGTTTTCTCTAATCATAATCAGGCTATTTTGGCTCATTGTGAACTTGCTTGTCAGCTGAATTCAACCTATAATTTTCAAAGCGTTCCTCGCCGACCAATTTCAAGCAGAGCTTTTATTTACGTGGAGTTGGCTGGGTGTAGACCCACGCAGAGCAGGCCAGCAGGGAGTCTGGAATGATCAGGTGTGTGTTGCCTGAAGGCAGGAGGATCTTGGAACATGGAGCCACATAGCCTGGAAGCAGGCTCCTGTTAACAATAGCTACCATTAGTCAGCGCATCCCATATGCCAAATATTTTATCTGGCATTTAAACCCTCACCAACAGCACTACAGGATATCTATCACTATCCCCAACTACAGATTCTGAAGCCCAGAAGGACTAAATGACCTAAACCGGTAAACGACAGAACCAGATTCAACCCTTTCAACTCCAGGAACTACCCTTCTGTTACACCTGGCTGGTTTCCGTCTAGGCTCATCATGAACCTCATTTCCTATGACCCTCTAATCATGCTGCCACCAACTACGTCACATTCCAAAGCTATTTTGAAAGAAAAAAAGTAATGAAAACAGATTAAATGTATATTGGCTTCTGAACTAACTCTTGTTAAAATTTTGAAAGATGCATTTTTATCCAGATAATGGCTGTGTTTTGTTTTTTCCTTCTTATCTAGGCTCCTCATCTCCTAGTGGCTAGAACTAATGAAGGTGTTTAAATACACAAGCACAGACCCATGAGGACACAATGACAGACTGCTAAATTTGCCTGTCTGGCATCTACCCTCAATTTTATCATTGAAGGTGAACAGAGCTAGTCCCCCCAACCCAGTAGGTATTAATCCTCATTCCCAGGATTTTTTCCAAAACAACCAAGAAGACACCCTATTCCATAGGATATAAACCTGGAGAAGACAATTCCTGAAGACCACAAAGAGAAGGAGAGTGTAGAGACATGGGAAGATAGTCCTGATGACATTCTCCAAGGCCCCAAAACCAGCATGCCTCATACTAACTACCCCTGGGCTTTCCAGTTATATGAAATAACACAATGCTATTTGGTCTTAAACCAAACAGATGGGTTTTCTGTCACATACAATTGAATGAGTCTGATGAGGGGTTTAATCTATATGCCCTAGGTCTAAGCAGACGACACCCACTAGGGTCTGGTCCCTACTTCCCTCTGTGCTTGCTTTAGTTGGGTTCTTTCCGTTCAAAGGATGCAAGTATGTTTGCATCGGAGGAGGAGCACTGTAAGGCTATCTCTGGAGGGCCGAGGAGGAGGAAAGGACCTGAGCTCCAGGAGCAAAGATTCTGGTTGAATCAGTCTCCACCCTGAGAAGAAGAGGAACTGTAGGAGTGAGTGATTTCCACTTGGCCCCTCTGCCCTAGGAAGAGTCAGTTATTGTCAGATATCTTCTCTCAGGGGCTTTCCTTTTGCAGCCACCCCACTGCTTACTCCTTCAACCTGCCATCTCTCTGCTTTGAGTTCCTGCTCAGGACCCCATAACTCTGACTGTCCACATTCCCTCTTGACTACCAGTCTTTCTCAAGAATCCTCTTCACACAGCCCTTAGACTTCAACCCTGGCCCCTCAAAGCCTCTTTGCCTTGGCATTTCCTAGTCCATAACCCTAAAAAAGAGAAAATCGGATTGAACCAGCTACTCTTTATGTGCAGGGCAACCTCATGGGTTGCCAACCCGTCTGCAGAGAGGCCCTTTTGGATCAGTAAGCACTTCTGATCCAATCAGCTTTAGACAGGGGTGAAATCTGTTGCCTTTACTTAAAAGGAATTGCGATCAAGACAAGTACCGTGACGGACTTCTCTAGTGTACCCTCTCATCCCCCAGCTCTGCCAATGCATGCTTTTCCTTCTACCTAGAATACCTTCTCTTCCCTCTCCCTCTTTTGGTGAAAAAGTCATCTCAATCACCTCTCCAGGAAGAGGGTGTGTTAGGTTCTCCCTGCACAATGCTACCTTCATCATAGTACCAATCGTGTGCTAATGTCATTGTACAGATAACAGGATAATGATTTAACGTTGTAATTTTGATTTCATTTTCTCTAGGACTACCTGATATCTCAAGGCTCCCCTCTCTGAGAAGTTAGACCTCTGGAACATAGGAAAACATAAGTAATGTATTCTTGGTTTTTGTGTTTCAAAAATCCATGCAGGGCTCATAAATCTGGGTTTCATATTCTGAGAAAAAAAAAAAAAAGTAGCCCCTGACATTTGGGATCTGGCTTAATACTATCAGTCTGGCCTTGGTTTTGCTAGGAGCTGGCCCAGCACTCACAGATAGATCTGAGTATTCTCCTGTAAATCATAAAAAGTTTCAAAGAATGTCAGTGTCAGACAAGGCTCCTATGAAACTATAATGCGTCAAGACAAAAACACGGCCAGTCCATAATCATGTCTGAACACAGTCAAAACGCAAACCCTTCCAGGCTACAAAAATACCCAACATCCCTCTCCCACAACTAATATGAATGACTGCTGCTTCTTTACCAGTTATAGCTTCAGCCTCTGTCTAATCTTCCCTCCTTCTAGATAAAATTAAGATACCCAATCTTAGAATCACCCTACTTCCTGACAGCACCCAATCCAGAGCAAAACCCCATTTTCCTAAACCCTTTCAAAATCTCTTAACGCAAGCCCAAATTCTATAAGTACTTTCTTTTTTTTTTTTTAAGATTTTATTTATTTATTTGACAGAGAGAGAGATCACAAGTAGGCAGAGAGGCAGGCAGAGAGAGAGGAGGAAGCAGTCTCCCTGCAGAGGAGGAAGCAGTCTCCCTGCAGAGCAGAGAGCCCGATGCGGGGCTCGATCCCAGGACCCTGAGATCGTGACCCGAGCCGAAGGCAGCGGATTAATCCACTGAGCCACCCAGGCGCCCCCTATAAGTACTTTCTAACACCCTCTTAGAGATAACGCCTTGATTCTTTGTGGTATGTGTTCTCCCTCACTGCATGAAATAATAAGCCAAATTTGTTCTACTACAAGTATGTTCCTGCTGGTCTTGGCTGGAGGGCATTGACATTCTAAGCCCTGAAGAAGTCAAGTCATAGTTTAGGCCATAAATTAAAATATTTGAAAGAACGTGTGTGGTCAAAGACATTCAAAGACATTTTTTTCCTAATCCCCACTCATAGTAGACTGCATAATATTCTATAATCTGGGGAGCTGAGTCAAAGGGGAGAGAAGATCAAAGGTAAGCACACGGTCATCATGCTACTAAAAAATAAGTAGCCTCTGTGGGAATACCGGCACATCAAAAACCAGTACTGTAATACACTAAGTAGGAAAGAAGAAACATGGACCCTGGGGGGTCCTGAGAGGGATACCCATGCCATTATTCTCCCACCTCTCCCCACCTACCTCCACCAAGCCCCACACACACCAAGCCAAGACTTTTGGAGGCAGTGTGCATAATAGAATTGCCAGATCAATCTGGAGATTCAAGAGTAAGAAGGATCTGGGCTCAGTTCTGAGGTAAGGTCCAGTAATTGGCAAAAACCATGGAATTTCCCAAAGTTCAGCATCAGGGCCCTCTGAACCCAGTCATGTAGGGATTTTTATGTAGATTTCATTACATAGGTGATTGATAAAATTACTGACCATTAGTGGTTGAACTCAACCTCCAGCCGAGAGGTCTGGGTACAACAGTGGACCTGAAAATTCCAAGCTTCTAATCGGAGTTTGGTCTTTCCAGTGAGCAGCCCCTATCCTAAAAGATGATGTCGAAGGGCCTGCAAACAGTTGCCTCATTAGCCTAAACTCAGGTGTTGTTGAAAAGATAACAAAAATTGCTCCTATCACTTTTCTCTCTCAGGAAATTCTAAGGAGCACTGTGCCAAGAACCAGGGACAAAGATAAAATGTGTATTTCTTATTATTCCATATCAACACAGTACATGGAACAGCCAATGGTCTGTGGATAACCAAGACTATTGGGAGAGCAGCTAAGACCCAGATCTGAAAAGGCCTTGTGGTTAGAATAAAGAATTGTAGTTGCCATCCACATGGACCAGCTCTTAGGGACCAGATGGAAATGAGATGAGATGCTCTGCATTTGCAAGGTGGAAGACAATATTAATTTCTCCCCAGCCTGGGCATTCTGATGCCCAACCCCAGAACTCAATTCAACCCCACAGAAGGAGACAGGCCAGGAAATCCTGAAGTCACCAAGATTACTTACATTGACCAAAATAAAGTGTCATTTGTTGTTAGAATAAAAGTTGAAAATAGAAATTAAGTTCTGCCCTGGAAAAATTAAAACAATTTCTCTTCTGGGCACCTGAGCTTGTTTAATGAGATCAACTCACTACTTAATAATAATCACTGCTCTAGGCTGCAGATATTTTGAGTCTAGGGACTTAAAGTCGTGTCCACTTGTCTCTCTCCCTCACTAAACTCTAAGTCCTTGGAATATTAGAACCCTATATTATTTATATTGACCCACCAGGGCCTATCACAGTGCAGGTTTTACATTTGCCCTGGATCAGCCATTAACCAGCTATATGTCCTTAGGAAAATTGTTTAATTGCTTTGAGATCCCATTTCCCCACTTTAAAGTAGGGGACTTACTGGCAAAAATAAAGCACACATTTTCACCAGTTATAGCAAAGACTAGTATTACATTGATAATAAGTATGAATTGTAGAATATTTTAAGAAAATGTGTTTTTCTATTTTATAGCTATATACTAATCAGAACTGGGTTAACTAGATTCAACTACTCCTTTAATCCAAGGGATTCAGAGTAGTCCTTAGGGAACCTAATTTAATGACTAGATAAGGCAAATTTGTAATTAGCGTATCAACTGCTTATATGGAATTAAGTCTTTCCAAAGTGCTTGAAGGTACTTGAAACAGTTTATCTTAAGTAGACCAACTGTTCTCAAACCTGGCTCATCAACAGAATCATATATGGAACTTTTTAATCACAGATATCCCTGGGCCCACCATGGAGATTTTGATTCTGTGGGTCCTGGTGGGCTCTGGAACCTACATGTTTAAAACGTTTCCCAGAAAATTCCAGTGATCAGCCAGGTATGAGAATTACTGCTTTAAAAAAAATTCACTAGACAATGGGAACTCCAACTGTATTTGAATTATTATATATTTCATACTAATTTCTTTTTTATTTTATATTAGAACATGTTTCTTTTTTTCCTTTTTTCAATTGGCATGTTACTAGTGAATGCTATGTCTGGGAGTTGTTTCAAAATAATCTGGAAAATTGAGAATAGGGCTGAGATAGTAAGATAAAATGAAAAAGTATGGGCCATGAGTTGATAATTGTTGAACCTGGGGCATAGTACAGGTATTTTACTTTGTTTTTATTCTCTCTACTTTTGTATATATTTGGAACATTCCATGACAAAAAGTTTTTACAAATAAAACTGAGGTGTATGAATGAGTAAAGCCTCCTGCTTCCCTTCTCATAATCTCATTCCTCAGTAATAACTATTATAAGCTGCTGTGTACTCTTCTAGATATTTCTGGTGTGTGCTCTATATGAGTCTCCCTTTTTTTTTATTACTTATGTGCCAGCCTTATGCCAGATCTTGTAATGCAACTGGTTTGGGAGATGCCTGCAAACTTTTCACAGGGAAATCAGCACAATCCCCTCACCAACCTTCCTCCTGTTTCTCTCACTCCTGCTTCTCCCATGGCAAAAAAAAAAAAAAAAAAAAGTGTCCCTTTAAACCCCAATCTACCAATTGCCTGGGAGCAATTGCTGCATTTTTTTTTCACAGCCCACAGGACTGTGTCTTCTCTAATTCTCCCCTCCTTGGAAACTATAAGATAGATGGATAGAGAGAGAGAGAGAAAGTGAAATGAGAGACAGAGAAAGAATGCTTCCAAATACTTAGGTCATCACCTGAATTTCTCCTTTATAATCGGTTCCATGTATTCATAGGTAGAGGAACACACAATTCTATGTGCATATCCTAGCATGAGTGCACACACACACACACACACACACACGTATAAATCTCTTTTGACCCTATCATGTACATACTTTGAAAAGTTTGTTAGAAGAACCAGCCTGGTAATAATTCACTGCACCTCATGTATAATAAGCAGAAATGCACCGGCCTTTATGATGAATTGCCAGGGTAACACAGGGACATCTTGTTTGCATTTCAATGCACCAAGTGTCAGATTCTTATTTCATTACTCGCCGGCACATTAGTGGACGGTTTTTAATTTCTTTTTTTTTCCCCTTTAGCAAAGCTCCATGGAGACCTCTCGCTTTTGCCACTTGCATCAGGAGCAAGGTTGCATTATTTTTAAATGCTGTAGTGTCTGGGTCTCACTCGAAATGTTGCTGAATTAACAAAATAAATGATAGCGTACTACCAGCAGTTCCATCTGGCTTTTTTTTTTTAAACACAAAATTTCTCTTGCTTTTATTGAATTCATTCTGCAAGAGGGGGTTGGAATATTTGTGGCATCTTCTTCATATTTTAAACTGGACAGTATTGTTTTTAGTAGTGTTTTACTTTTTTTTTTTCTTTTACCCAGGTTCACACTGTTCCTTTTATGAAACAACCTGAGAAGCTACAAGAAGCTATTCTCAGAGGAAATGTGGTTCTGAATTGCCTTGTAATCTGCTGGGAGCTGCTGGTTGCTCAGACCCAGCATGAAGTCCCTTAACCTGCCCCACATTTGAGGCAGCAGTCTAAATGTGGATGCCATATAGACTGAGAGCAGCTTTTTTTTCCCCAAAATTCTCCCAAAAATATGAATTGAATTTTCTTCCTTATATTTTCCCATATACATGAGATTTAATGGAATGTTCTTTAGAACAGTGATTCTCAAACTTTGAGGGCATCAGAATCACCTGGAAGGCTTGTTAAATTACACATGATTGGGCCCCACCCCCAGAGTTCCTGAATCAGTAAGTTCTGGGATAAGGTCCAAAAATTTGCATTTCTAACAAGATCTGGTTGACGCTGATGCTTCTGATCAGGAAATATATTTTGAGACCCACTCTAAGATTATAAGCCCAGCTCTATCATTTACCTTCTGAGTGGTCTTGGGGAAGTTACTTTACCTCTCTGAGATTTAAGAATCCTCATCAATAAAATGGAGATGGTAATGGTATTTTCCTCTAAAGCAAATTGTTAGAGAAAATAAACCAATAAATATAAAGCACCAAGAACAATGCCAAGCACATAGTAAGTCCTCAACAAATATTAATTATTTTCCTTTCCTCCTCTTCTCCTCATGGAAGGGAGATGAGAGGTCCTCTAGTCTAACTCTCCACACAGTACATGAGTCCCTCCTCCAACCTGCCTGCTGTAATCACGTAGCTCTTATCTGGTCACCTCCAGATATGGGGACCTCCCTACTTCAGGGAAATCCTCTGCTTTGTGGCCAGCTCTCATTGGTAGAAAGTTATGCTGAAAGTTGAAACCTATTTCTCTGAAATTACATGTTCCCATCCTCCTGAGTCATAGAAAATAAATCTTGTCTATAATATTGAAGTTTTTAATTCAGGACATCCTACAAGCTTATCAATCCAAGAGGTGGGCTTCAAACAGAAACGGGTCTTAAACTTGTTGTTTAAACACTTTGTTGTGTTTATTAGTGACTTCAATGATGGACTCATTGTTTAAACACTTTGTTGTGTTTATTAGTGACTTCAATGATGGACTCATTCTTTCACTAGACAAAGTATATGAGAAGAGCTCTGCTAAAGAAAAGCCTGGTAAAATGGACAGAAACTGGACTGCGCAACTCAGGTAGGCCAGACTAAGAGTTCTAAGCTCTATTCTTGGGTAGTGGAAGGCCTTTGACTAGTTTCAAACCAGAGACTGAAATGGTCAGATTTGTATTTTATGAGATCACACTGACAAGAGTTTGAAGAATACATTGCTTGTGGTGACGTGGAAACCAGCATTCATGGCCAGTACTTCTTGTGAGTTCATATATATGTTTATGGCTGATCCTTTGTGACTGACAGACATCAGTTACAACTAAGTGAAGAATAATGAGATGATCTGGAGCAAGGGAGAACTGAGCTTTGACTTGACGCCCAAACTATGCTGACTTGTAGGAAAACAAAAATACTGTTAATTTTCAGGCTACTCCCTCTAAACTCAGGGTTTCCAGAGTTCATGTTTCTAGAAATTGTAGCCATGCCTCCTTAAGAATACTAGTATTCAGGCCTGGAGAAGGAAACAGGAAAATGACTTCCACATTAGGTGATAGGAATCTGCCCTATCACTTCACTACAAGCCATGCCATGAAAGTAAAAGCCAGCTCAGGAGAGCAGCTCATCTGCCAAGAATTCACCCATGACCCTCCTCACATTTATTCTCTTGCTCTATCTCCCACTCTCATCTGCCAGCAATCTTTCTCCCTGGCTCTATTATATGTCTCTCACCCTCCTCATTTTTGTTGACCCATTCAGACCCCATTTTTCACCTTCCCACTCCTACTTTTATTGTATCCCCAGTTTTTAAAAAAATTCTTAAGTTCAGCAACCAAACCAACCCCAGGTAAAGGATAAACTCCCTGGCCTGTTACCCTCACACCACCAGAGCACACCGCCAGCTAGACCAGACACAGCCCCCACCAGGAGAGGGGATGAGAGAGCTTAAGGTTATATATTACCCTAACCACACCTCTACCCCTATATCCACTACAGCTCAGCACAATGTCTCATACATATGAGTCCTTGATAATTATCCATTAAATTGAAATTACCTGGTGGTCCTCTGCTTTACTTAGTATTTTCTTCCAATTCCCTAGGACAGAAGTGATTCACACTGTCTTAGGACTCTCAGGGCACCCAGCTCGTGAACAAAGGCCATAACTAGACATAACTAGACCTTTAATGGAGCAGACTCCCCTCCCAACAAGGTGCCATGCATAGCTCACCACTCTCCAACAGAGGAATTTTCATGCAGGTGCCCAAGCCACTCAACTAGTATATTGGCAGAACCGGGAAATGGGCCTAGCTCATCTGTTCCCAAAGCCTATTCTCTTTAAGACTTATAGACTGTTTTTCAGAGCCCACTCCCCCTCTCCCAATCCCACCTCCCCCCAGCAACCCCCAGTTTGTTTTGTGAGATTAAGAGTCATTTATGGTTTGTCTCCCTCCCAATCCCATCTTGTTTCATTTATTCTTCTCCTATCCCCCTACCCCCCCATGTTGCTTCTCCATGTCCTCATATCAGGGAGATCATATGATAGTTGTCTTTCTCCGATTGACTTATTTCACTAAGCATGATACGCTCTAGTTCCATCCACGTCGTCGCAAATGGCAAGATTTCATTTCTTTTGATGGCTGCATAGTATTCCATTGTGTATATATACCACATCTTCTTGATCCATTCATCTGTTGATGGACATCTAGGTTCTTTCCATAGTCTGGCTATTGTAGACATTGCTGCTATAAACATTCGGGTACACGTGCCCCTTCGGATCACTATGTTTGTATCTTTAGGGTAAATACCCAGTAGTGCAATTGCTGGGTCATAGGGTAGTTCTATTTTCAACATTTTGAGGAACCTCCATGCTGTTTTCCAGAGTGGTTGCACCAGCTTGCATTCCCACCAACAGTGGAGGAGGGTTCCCCTTTCTCCACATCCTCTCCAGCATCTGTCATTTCCTGACTTGTTAATTTTAGCCATTCTGACTGGTGTGAGGTGATATCTCATTGTGGTTTTGATTTGTATTTCCCTGATGCCGAGTGACGTGGAGCACTTTTTCATGTGTCTGTTGGCCATCTGGATGTCTTCTTTGCAGAAATGTCTGTTCATGTCCTCTGCCCATTTCTTGATTGGATTGTTTGTTCTTTGGGTGTTGAGTTTGCTAAGTTCCTTATAGATTTTGGATACTAGCCCTTTATCTGATATGTTGTTTGCAAATATCTTCTCCCATTCTGTCAGCTGTCTTTTGGTTTTGTAGACTGTACTGCCTTCACTTATCTACATAATATGTTTACACGGAGGAATGTCCTGCCCCCAAAGATCTCCCATACTCAGGTGGCATCATGCCCTGTCCCTGAAGAAGATTTCAGGACTGAACTGAAAAAGAGACCCCACTGATCTGCCTAGACCTGGAACTAGAGTGAAATGAGTTTGGTCCTGCATGTGCATGATCCTGTGAGTAGGTGCGCCCTTAAATTTTGCACCATAGAAAGCTCAGTCACCTCACCCTGGTCCTGGCTCTAGATTCTCTTTTTTTTTTAAGATTTTTTATTTATTTATTTGACAGACAGAGATCACAAGAAGGCAGAGAGGCAGGCAGAGAGAGAGGAGGAAGCAGGCTCCCCACTGAGCAGAGAGCCCGATGCGCGGCTCGATCCCAGGACCCTGGGATCATGACCTGAGCTGAAGGCAGAGGCTTTAGCCCACTGAGCCACCCAGGTGCTCCGTGGCTCTAGATTCTCTTAAGGATCTCCTTTTGATATCGTTCAAAAACACCATTTGAAGACATATAAAATTATTTCATCTCTGGAGTAACATCACCCACATGACTGGGACATCCCTCATTTGTGGGCCCCTCCCATCATCAACAGCAACAATTTGGCATTCATCCACAGACAGGAGTGTCTTTGTGCGAGCTGTCAGATCTAGCACACATTTGCCAAGGGACCTGGAAGCGGCACACCCACCCCTGCAACAGATGATAGGCATAGAGACCTCTTTCCTGACTGGTACCCAGTGACCCATAAACCAGCTCCAGTTGCTCTCAGCTGTGGTCTGGGAACCCCTGGAAAATAGTTGTCGACAATTACCCAGAGATGAAAGAGGCTTTGTGGAAGTCCAGGCTTCCAGTGAAGGCATTCCAGCATACCACTGGAGGAAAAAAAAAATACTAGTTTGAATGCACTGGAAAGGGTAGGAGGAACAGTTGCTTTACCTTCATCATCCTTTCCCCAAGATAGCACGGTTCAGGGCCAAGAGACATCTCGGCCTATGATTTCCCCTGTGGGGAGAAATGAGAGCATGTGAGCGAACACTTGGCTTCCTGAGCTGCGCAGGATGCTGCCAAGTAGGCCCATTCCTCTCTCACTTCATTTGGAGCCCGAGTCATGAGTTTTATGAGTCAGGGGCAGGAAGACAGGAGGAAAGCAGCAGATAGGAATCCTGGAGAGCATTAAAGGGATGTGATCCTATTGACAGTGTCAAGGACTCCATCAAACCCACCCACAACTGCTGGGACACCTGGCCCACACCTCCCCACCACTGGCACAGGGGCGTCCTCAATATTCTGTGAGCCTCTCCCATACATACCCCATCCAGGGGCCAGATCTCAAGGCATGCTACCAATGTCAGTGAGAGCAAGCTTTGGCAGATGCCTAGTGAGTAGGCACAGAAAGGCAGCCCAAATCTATGGGCCAGGGATAGTCCATAAACTTGAGATTTCGCGCCACCTTCAGTAAAACATAAGGGAAGCTGTTAGCACTTGACCTTCTATCTGTTGCAGAGAAGGCAAACAAGGTTAAGAATTCTGCCACAAGAGGGAGCAAGAAGTGTAGAGTAGGTGTACCCATAGAAGGTCTAAGAAAGCCTCAGAATCCCTAGCAGGAGTACTGAAAGGTATGCCTCTCCTGACGTCAGTTAGTAAAACAGGAGGAGGTGACTATGACCTCAAATACAAAGACAGCAACTCAAGAATTCAAGGAATATGAAAAATCAATGAAACATGATCCACCAGAGAGTCACAATAACCTTCTATTGATCAACCCCAAAGATACAGACATCTGCAATTTGTCCAATAAAGAATTCAAAATAGCTGTTCTAAGGAAGCTCAATAAGGTTCTAGATAGCACAGAAGACAATTCAATGAAATGAGGAAAAAATTCTCAATAAGGGAAGAATGGTCTCTCCCACAAATGGAGTTGGGGAAACTGGATAACCATATGCAGAAGAATAAAACTGAACCCTTAACTTACACCTTTCACAAAAATTGGACTTAAACCTAAGATCTGAAACCACAAAACTCCTAGAATAAAACATAAGGAAAAAGCTCCTTTATGTTGATCTTGGCAACAATTGTTTTGGCCATGGCACAAAAAGGACAAGTAACAAAAGCAAAAGTAAGTACGTGGGACGACATCAAACTGAAAGCTGCTGCACAGCAAAAGAAACAACCAAAAAAATGAAAAGGCAACCCAAAATATATTTGCAAATCACGTATCTGATAAGGAGTTAATATCAAAAATACATAAGGAACTCATATAACTCAATAGCAATAAGAATAATAATCCAATTTAAGAATGAGCAGAGTATCTGAAGAGACATTTTCCCAAGAAGACATACAAATGACCACCAGGTACTTAAAAGGATGCTCAGCATAGGGGCATCTGGGTGGCTCATTGGATTAAAGCCTCCGCCTTTGGCTCAGGTCACAGTCAGGGTGCTGGGATCGAGCCCCACATCGGGCTCTCTGCTCGGCAGGGAGCCTGCCTCCTCCTCTCTCTCTCTGCCTGCCTCTCTGCCTACTTGTGATCTCTGTCTGTCAAATAAATAAATACAATCTTTTTTTTTTAAAAAAAAAGGATGCTCAGCATAACTAATCATCAGTTAATAGAAATCAAAACCATAATGAAATATTAACTTACATCTGTCACAATGGCTGTCATCAAAATGACAAGAGATACACAAGAGATAAGTGTTGGCAAGGATGTGGAGAAAAGGGGACTTTTTGTGCATTGGTGGTGAAATGTAAATTGGTACATCCATGATGGAAATAGCAGGAATATTGTTTTAAAAATTAAAAATAGAACTACCATATGATCCAGAAATACCACTCTGGGTATATACCCAAAGAAAATGACATCAGCACCCCCAAGGAGATACCTGCACTCCCGTATTCATTGCAGCATTATCACAATAGCCAAGACACAGAAACAACCTAAGTGTTCATATAAAGGTGAACGGATAAAGATTTGGTCTCTATCCCTATCTATCTATCTATCTATCTAGATCTGTCTCTATCTCTCCATCTATCTAGCTAGATCTTTAGATCTAGAGAGAGAGAGACAGAGAGAGAGATACACAGAGATAGTAGAGATATAAAACAGCCTTGAGAAAGAAGAAAATACTGCCATTTGCTACATGGATGGACCGTGACAGCAACATGCTAGCTGAAAAAAATCAGAGACAGAATGACAAATACTGTATGTTCTCATTTAGATGTAGAATCCAAAAAAGCCAAACCCATAGAAACAAGATTAGAATGGTGGTTGCCAGGGACTGCGGGGTGGGGGAGAATGAAGAGATGTTGGTCAAAGGGTACAAACTTTCAGCTGTAAGATGAATACGCTCTTGGGATCTAGTGTACAGCATGGTGGCGATAGTTAGCAGCACCATATCCTGTACTGAAAGCTGCTAAAAGAGTAGGCTTAAATAGCATCACCACAAAAAGAGAAATGGTAATCATGTAAGGGGATGGAGGTGTTATCTAATCCTAATGTGGTAATCATTCCACTTTATGTAAGTTGATCAAATCACCATGTTGTATACCTTAAACTTACACACTGTTGTGTATCAACTATATCTCAATAAGGAGAGAAAAAATGATCTCATTCTTACAAACTTATTTCTACTTTTCATCAGTCTTGTGTACATACATAGAAGCCTCAAGGCTTCTATAGCAAAAGGAATACTCAGGATGTTGCTTGAGCCAAGGTGCTATAAAAGGAAAGAAGTCAGACCTGTATGAAGCCATTTGTGTGATTGATCCTGTAATAAGGAATGAAAGTAAGAGAATATGAAGTGTCCAAAATGAGATAATTTTTTCACTTTCCTTTTTCATACCATTTAATTTGCAGGGATATTTTTAATAATAAGCATGTGTTATGTTCATGATGATAACATATAGTGAGGCTTCTTTTTTAAAATAAATCTCTAGGGGTGCCTGGGTGGCTCAGTGGGTTAAAGCCTCTGCCTTCAGCTCAGATCATGATCTCAGGGTCCTGGGATCGAGCCCCACATCAGTCTCTCTGCTCGGCAGGGAGCCTGCTTCCCTTCCTCTCTCTCTGCCTGCCTCTCTGCCTACTTGTGATCTCTGTCTGTCAAATAAATAAAATCTTCTTTAAAAATTTAAAAAATAATAAATAAAATAAAATAAATCTCTATTTGCAATGGAGGAGTCCCTTACCAGGTACTCTACAATTCTTTTTGAGCTAATTCCTACATTATAACTGACCTTGAGAACAGACTACGTGGCAGGCCCGAAGACATGGACCATAGCCTTGTAGAGGGAAAAATTTCTGTGGACTTCCATGGGGTTCAACTTAGATTCTTTTTTCCTTGTATGTAAGTGCCCTCACACACACACAGGGCCAATTTTCATGGCTTTAAATTAATTTTAAATTTGCCAACAGTTTCTAAATTTGTCTCTGCAACCCAGACCTCACTTCAAAGCTGGAGATTCTGTATATACAACTACCCGCCTGACATTTTCTTTTTTTTTTTTTTAAGATTTTATTTATTTGACAGAGTGAGCACAAGCAGGGGGAGCAGCAGGCAGAGGGAGAGGGAGAAGCAGGCTCCCCACTGAGCAGGGAGCCCAATGCGGAGCTCAATCCCAGGACCCTAGAATCATGACTTGAGCTGAAGATGAACGCTCAACTGACTGAGCCACCCAGGTGCCTCTCATATTTTCACCTGTGTATATTAGAAGAATCTCGAAATTAATATATGCCTTACTAAACTCTTGGGTTCTGATCATCTCCACTGTTATGGGCTGAACTGTGCACCACTCCCATCAGGTTCTTATATTGAAGTCCTAATGCCTAGTACCTCCAAATGTGACCATGTTTGGAGATGGGATTTTTTTTTAAGATTTTATTTATTTATTTATTTATTTATTTATTTATTTGACAGAGAGAGAGAGAGAGCACAAGCAGGGGGAGCAGCAGAGAGAGAGGAAGAAGCAGGTTCTCTGCTGAGCGGGGAGCCTGATGTGGGGCTTGATCCGAGGACACTGGGATTACAACCTGAACCGAAGGCGGACGCTTAACTGACTGTGCCACCCAGGTGCCCCTGGAGTTCGGATTTTTAAAGAGAAAATTAAGTTAAAGTGAGATTATTAGGGTGGGCCCTAATCCAATATGACTGGTATCTTCACAAGAAGAGGAAATGGGGACACCAACACCTACAAAGGAAAGACAGCGTGAAGACACAGGAGTGTATGTCCACCTACAAAGCAAGGAGAGGCCGGGAACAGATTCTTCTCTCAGAAGAAACCAACCCTGCCAACACCTTGATCTTGGATATCCAGCCTCTGGAACTGTGAGAAAATAAGTTTCTGTTGTTTAAACCACCTGGTCTTTGGAGTTTTGTTACAGCAGTCCTCGTAAGCGAATGCACCGTTTAAGCACTTGGTACCACCACCTCTAGTAGCTGACAGCCAGGAACCTGACAGTCCGAAACTCCTTCTTGCTCAGCCCCACATCCAACCTATGACCAAGTCCTGTTGTGTCAACCTACAAAATACATCTCAGTCTATCTACGGCTCTCCATTGCCACCCCCTGGCCCAAGCTACCATATCTATGACAGGAAGAGGATCAGCCGCCTGACAATTCAGCATGGTTCCTGTCAGTCACCTCTAGTAGAGTAGGAATGGACCTTTGACTGGAAACTTGAAATTGCCTAAAGCTAGCTAACGGGAGAGGGGTGCTTAGGGGCAGATGGTAAAGAGGCAGGTGTCACAACTTACGACAGGTCCTGTGCCAGCTGCTGAATGGGTCTCTGGCTTTTGGGCAATTTTGACCTATGTAGACTTATTCTGACCCTCATTATCTGCCTCATCTTTGGGCTTCGCCTCACAGGACAGACTGCAGATCCACGGCCCTCGAGAACTGTGCATCCACTGGTTCTGCCGAGACCCTCAGCACTTAAAGGTGTCCAGCATCCTGCTGCCAGCCCTCTGGTCTGCCCCTATCGTCGGCTCCTTCCCAGAGCTTCTGGGCCTGAGCCTCGGCCCTCAGAGTGCTCCGCAGGCTCGGACCCTCCACCTTTGTGAGGCATGCCCCTACGTTGATGGTTCCCCAGCATGTAGAAAAGAAAGGCCGATGCCCTCCCCAGCAGCACAGCACGCAACCAGCTGGGCCCCTCTTACCTCCCAGCCCTGCCTTCTATATTCCCCCCCTGTCTTCAACCCTCTGGCCCTCATTCTACTTGTCTCCCAAATAGGCCACTCAGCTTCATACTTCCAAGTTTCATTCAGGCTGTCGCCTCTGCCTCGAATGCTTTTCCTCCACTTTTAATCCTGGCTTCTTCAGCTTGTTCCTTGAGACTCCGACCAGATGACTGCCTTCCTCCATACTCCATCCCTCCCCCTTCTATACCAGCTGGCGATGCCCTCCTCCTCCTGCTCCTGTATTCCCGTCTCTCTCTGACTTTACCCATTATACATCAGATACTCATTTACTTCATCTTCGTCACTAGACCGTGAGCTCTTGGAGGGCATAGACCACCTCTTACTGACCCCAAGCCTGACGTAATTGCTCCCATACAGTAGGTGTCAGGTAAGCGTTGGTTGAGCCAAGCTGCCCTGACTCGCAGGCCCACCGCGCCCTGTGTCCCAGACCCCAGCCCACAGCAGGGTGTCTGGCGGCCACCTTTCCTGAACCGAGTCCCATGACCGCTGCTCCAAATGAAGTACACAGGTAGGGTAGCCCAGATGGGTTTTTAAAGTTTCTCAAGGAAAAGAAAATTGTGAAATGCCCCACTGGGGCCAAGAAGCAATCTCTCCTAGTCCAGACTTGCGCCCAAAGCCAGCTGCTTGGGCCGGGAGATAACGGGGCCCCATGCTGAGCTGCCACCAGCAGACTCAGAAAAGTAACAAATTGACAACATTCAGGAAGAAGATTCCTCATTTCCAAGAGTATCATCTATACCCTGTGGCATAAAACACCTCCTGCCTTATTAACGTCTTTTACATTTTTTAGTGCTGAATCCAAGGTGAAAGGGAGGAGGGGGAGAAGCTACGTCTGTACCAGAGTCCTTTAGGAACCAGGAAAATGCGGTGGCAGAGATGAATTGTGGACCCAGAAATAGCATTTTTTGGATGAAATGTATAATGTTCACTCTTTTTCAAAAAAAAATGTTTAATACAGCCCAAATGACATCATATCAGGTCAGACAGAGCAGAAGGAAGGAAGAAAAATACTGAGCATGAGAAGGATTTAGTATAGGCAGGAGCTTTCTAGAATGGATTCCACACTGCATAGACTAAAGACCAGAAAGAAAAATCTTCCTCAAAAAAGGAGTCTCCTCTTACCACAGTTAAATACTAGCTGCATTTATTTAGGGTTTTTAACGCTCTGCTCCACTTCAAATACAAACATCAAAACTTGAAGGAAAAGAATATTTACCCAGTCAAACTTCCCCCACCTCCCCGCAGGTATGCTTATGAAGTAGGGGGGTTCCTTATCATATTCACTAAGCCCAATATAATGCACTCTACCCAGAACCCCTTCAAGTCCCTCCGCTAGCTTCGCCATTGCCAAGGGCTCTCGTTCCCACATTCCCCACCCCTGAAATCACAAGCAGTCCTATGTGTCACTGAATTATAAAATCATAGAGATTAACATGTCCCCATTAGTATTCTTTTGGTTGCAAGTAACTGTATCCTACTCAAATTAGTTTAAGCAAAGGAAAGCGAGGAGGAGGTTTTATTTATTTTAAGACCACTAAGCTGTCTCACAGAACCCGAGAGGAAAAATGCAGCCCATCTCAGGAAAGAACTGGAAGGTGGAACTGGAAATCATCATTATTTCAACTCCATCTCTCATCTCTGAGTCTCTCTGCAAATCTGCTTACCTGTCCTGTTTCTGCAGACTGGCATTTCCTAATCCTTAGCCTACAGGGCAGGCTGTGTAACCCACGCCTCCTAAGGTGTCCTGTTCCAGCTCCAAAAGGAAAGAAAATAAGTGGCTGCCCTCTCTTCAGTTCAATTCCAAATTTCTGGGGAAGAGAATCTAATATGGCATAGCTTGAGTTAGGTACCATCCCTGTCCCAGTCAACTGTGCCTAAAGAGGTACACCCTGCAGGGTCACCCAGCGCATCTGGAAGTAGTTCCCAGGGTAGAGGTGTCTGTGCGCTAAGGTCCAGAACCAGCACTGTCGAGTGACAGCTGCATCTCACCTAACCCTAACACAGCATGAGTCCTGTCCAATCGCTGCCTGGAAATCTGAACCAAGTGAGAAAAGAGAAGATGTTTGGGAAAGGAATTCAAAAGACAGATACAGATAGATCAAGAGATGCCAAGGAATGAACAAGCAAGATAAGTATTTTGGTATGGTTTTCAAATAATCATTTATCAAGAAAGAAACTACAACCAACCATGGCTGAAATTTTAGACAGCTAGAGGGGAAGTGCGGCACTTGTCACCAAGAAACGATTCACGTGCAGACGTGCAGGACACCAGAAGGGTAGAGATGGTATGACTGAGTGTTTTCATCCACTGACGATACAAAAGTATTTATAATTTTGTTTTCCTTTTTCTATCTTGATGAAAAATTCTTCATTTTCATAATACTATAGAACTAATAAATATAATACGCATGTATTATTGTTAATGGTTCTTTCACATTTCTATTTTAAGTTGAACCATATGTAATTGCCATTTTCATAAGCCAAAACTGACAAATATCAGCAGTTTCAAAATAATATTTTTCAAAATAATACAGACACATCTTTTTAAAAAGAACTACAGACTTATCAGTCCTCAGGACTATTACCACTGCACCCCGATCCTGGCTTCCCGGAGACAACCAATTTCAGATCTTTGAACATTTTCTTCTGATTGCTTTTTTCTAAATAATATTAATATATTCTTATTCCTTGGTATTTCCATTTTATATTTTATATGTCAGCTTCCTCCTGTGGATGATATGAAACAATGTCATCAAACATATCAGATAACGTACCAGTTTCAGTAGTTTTCTTGGAGACATTCCTACCACAGATTTCCAACCTTCTGCTCAAATTTTACCTGGTGCTCTCTAGACTTACCAACAAGCTGCAATGCTGGAACTTCCCGTCCCCGTCATCGGGAACTCCCTTTGCCCCTCTTCTGTACTGCTTCTCCCCACATTGACTTGATGTTCTCCTCTTTCTTGCTTTGCGGTCTCCATTCTGTGGAGTATGTACCCAGTAGCACTCTGAACATCATGCAAAGGAGATTAATTTGTAAGAATTTGTATGTCTGCAAATGTCCTTCCACCTTCAATGTTGATCGGTGGTTTGGCAGAATATGGAATTCTACATTCAAATGTACCTGTCCTAGAATTCTGAAAATGCTGTCTTCCTTCTTCCAGGGTTTCTACTGATAAGTTCCATGCCACTCTGATTCCTGATATGTTTTACATAACCTGCTTATTCTCCTAAGATGATTTTAAGCCTTTCTCTGTATGCCCGGCCCTCTGAAATTACTTGAGGATGTACTTTATAGTCAAACTCTGATCCTTCATTTTTCTGAGCCTTTAAATCCAGAAGTTCCTGACCTGGAAATTATTTTGTATTATTTCTGCAAATTTTCTCTTGTATTGTTTCTTTCATAGTTTCCTCTCCTCCAGTTTCTCTCTTCTCTCTTTAGGGCTCGATCTAGTCAAATACTGACATCTTGAACTGGTTCTCCAGTTCCATCCTCTTTCCTATTTTCTCTTTTATTTTATTTTATTGTATTTCTGAGAAACCTATCTTCCACGTTATCTTCCTCAGTGTTGTCTTCTAACTCATTATGAAATATGTCATTTTTATCAAATTTAAATCCCAGGAGCACATCCATGTCATATCCCCTCTTGTCTCTCTAAGGATACCTCACATAACATTACTTCTTATCTCTTTACGGATATTTAATTATGGGGAGTGGGGTTTTTTTTTTTAAGTTCTCTTCATTCTTAATTGTGTTTCTTCAGAGTTACTTTTTTCTATTTGCTTGTTTGGTTATTATCTTTTCTATGAGAGATTTTTTACAAATGTCTGATGGTCTTTGGTTGTCCATCTAAATGTGAAGTCCGAAAAAGCTGACTGGAAGCTCTGTGTGTTTAGGTGCAGCTTGTTGGCTTCCCAGCTTTCCAGCAAGGGATCGAGTGGTGATCCAGGCACTTTGTGTGGAGGATTCCAAATACCAATGTCTGGAGGTCTGTTTTCTCTCTTGTATTCTTTGTCCTGTGGGTTTGTGCCTTTTTAATGTCTTCTGGCATTTTAGTGAGATTTGAGTAAAGAAAAGAAATAAGCATACACACCCAGCACCCTGAGCTGAAAGTGCTCCGACCATGAATGTTTCTTTCTAGGAAATAAGCGTTCACATGCTTCTTGTGTGTCTCCAATACCGTGTTGGTGAATCAGCCCTCAGAAGTTGAGGATGGCCCCTTACCTTTTCCTTCTGTGTCTCTGCAACCATCTCACTGGGTAGAACCCACTTGTGGATTCTCACTGGTTTTTCTAATTCCTTGAATGCAGAAAGCAGTCAGCATTTTGGAGAACTGGCTCACCATCTCTCCTCCCTGCTGCTTGCCAGAATGCACCTATTTACTGCCTGTATAGTTAGCCTGGTTCTCACAGTGCGACCTCATCACAAATCCAGTGTGACTCTGGGACTGTCATGCATTGTGGGGACATTCTTTGCCACCACCCAGAACCTGGCAAGAAGCATGGGCTTCCTGTGGGAAGTAGGGTGATTTGGGGGAGGGGGAATGAGAAGCATCTGCTTTAAGAAGACTCTGGGTTTCGCCCCCGCTTGATTAAATATTCAACTTCTCTGAGACTTAATTTCTTCATGTATGAAATGGAGACAATATTAATATAGTGAAATGATATTTCAAAGTATTAGTTATGAGGCTGTACAGGATTCAGTGACTACTGTCCCACCCATGTTCTGCAAATAAAGGGAAGGACATCCACTGATGCAGCAACAGTTGCCTTTGGGAACAAATGTGTTGCATTCTTTATCTTTTAAGGTCAAAGGACACTTCCTGGATGCAAGACAAGAACACTTGCAAATGGAGATGCAACGGGGAAAGCAGATTTGGACTTGTACATCATAGCAAATGAAAGATTTCCAAGATGTAGGAGAAGGAAGAGTTTGGGAAGAAAGAAGGAGATACCCTTTAGGAACCTAACTGAGTGCAGGCTGGGCAGAGAGGCTCTGAGAGTGGAGGGGGCTGTGCCCTGCTCATCGTAGAGCTCTGAAAGTTGGCCAGCAGCCTTCTGGAGATGACAGTGAGAAGTTATAGGTGTGGCTTTAGAAGTCCCAGGAGTTTCCATGGGTATGAATGGAAAGCAGGCTTGTTGAGAATGAGCATCTGTGAGCTAGCCTGGAAGTAACCATAGCACAGGCAAGTGGGCCCCATAAGTGAGGCTGGGGGAACAGATCAGAGGAAATTCTCTACACCTAAGCTCAGAGTGACAAGGCCTGAAGTAGGGCCATATCAACAGAGGAAGGTATTCCTACTTCCAGACTAAGCACAAACTGAGATGGGAAGAGAGACAAAGAGGAACATTTGTAGGGAAGACCACATCAGTGAGGCAACCACGAGACCAGATGCTCACCAGCTCGACGCTACCAAGTCCTAAAGGCTCCCTTGAACAAAATGCACGAGTATGGGGATGGGGGAGCAGCAGACCTTGAAATGTTTGCATTTTAAGTTTTAAATCAGAAGTGACAAAAAAAATTAATATGTTGGGTTGAAAAGTCTTGAAACTATGCTACATTACATTTTTTTTTCTAGCACCAGGAATAAGATTTACAAACTGAGTTCAATGTTAGAGAAACTTTTAAAGTTTAATTTCTTCTCATCTGAGTCTTATAAGCTATTGTGACTATAAAAGTCATGGCCATTGTATTTGCTTCATGTAAGTTCTAACTATGATTAAATGGGTTCTGTCCATGAAGTCCCTAATACTGGGCTTGGCACATAAATCACAAACACTGGTAACATCCATTAGCCTTTGCCTACCCCTTCCAGAGTTAAGACTAGTGTGCCCAGAAAAATACTGCAGGGACCAAACACTCTCAGCCTGGGAGCAGTGCTTAACCCTGCTTGCCTGTATCCTCCAGGCAGGGGAAGCTTCCCGGACACTGATACATCTGCCCCCATGTTTTTTTTTTTCCTACAGAGCAGGCCAAGCTGGACTTCTGGCTCTGGCCTCTATAGACTATGCTTTCCTTCTGTCAACCACACTCAGTTCAACCACACTCACTTTGCCCAGGATACCACCGTTTAGGTTTACTGAATCATCCTCTCTTTTTTCCCATTTCAATAAGAAGCCGATAGTACACCCACAGTCACTCTGCTAGGAATGTTAGATAAATAATGCAGTTTACCAGACACTGTATGTTCAATTCAGCTTACTTTAAAGAGATGATGTGGAAAGACCCCAACTGCAGAAGGACAAATTCAATACATCTGGGGCCAGAATGAGCCAGTCCTGTTGAGAAGTCCCTTCTACCATCAGGAGGGCCCTAATTTCATACCCATGTAACTGGTTGCTTCTGTCATTTTATAGGCCTTCAGCTGGGTCTGCAATCTGATGTATCAATTTCTTTCTTCCAGGAAATGATGAGCTACTAGGCAGCAGAAGATGAGATTTTCAGGAGAAAGTTAGAGGAGTTTTATGGTCTGCTTTTGTCATCCATACCACCCGATGACAGCTGGCCTCCATAAATACTTATTAAAATTAATATTGTTTGAGCAAGTCAAAAGAGAAGAAAACATTTCTGCAAGTCTATGCATAACATAACTCTCCCCTGCACAGAGCCTGGGACCATCCACAATAGCATCACACGATGGGTGGTAATGCTGTTGTGATGGAAAGAACATTGTCCAGGCATGAATAAACTCTGTCCAAATGGCCTTTAGGACTAACGCTCCCAGTTTTAGAATCTGACAATTCATTCATTCCACCTCTGTGGTTTACCAGAAGCATCCACACACGTAATATTACCATCTGGTTATTGTACCAAGGATTTGGTAAAATCTCAAGTCAAAGCAGCCCTTGCCCAAGACACAGCTACAAGCCTACGGTCAGCACCTGCTATTACCCATATAACACACCAAAGGCTTTGGTCCCTGATCCAGAACTACAAAGAAGCCATGTCAACAGGGACTGTGTACGATCAGTTAAAGTGCTCTCTGTCAACTAGAATGGTAATGTTCACATATATGGTATATCATAATTTACAAAGGAACATTGCCCAACTTCATTCCTATTAATCCTCACAACATTATAAAAATAGGTACCATGACCCCTATTTTTTTAAGGAAGGAAATGGGGGCTCATAGAAAATAAGTGATTTGTCCAAGGTTACAGAGTTAATAAGTGGTAGACCCAGAATTTGAACCCAGGTCCCAGATGTTGTACCTATTCTTGTTCCAGTAGACCCTTGTGGATCGCAGCAGGGCACAGTGATGTGATCCCCACTCATTCACTTTTGCCCATGACCTTCCCCTAAGGCAGCAGTTAGGACAGTCTGGACCTACTGCATTGGAAAGGAAGAGGGTAAGAAGCAAAGAACAAAAAAGTGAGTTTCCAGCTTTTGAGTTGAAAATGGAATTTTGGAACTTTTGGCAGCAAAAATAACGGGCGATCTCAAAATCTGGCTTCTGCGTACAAAAAGGCAGCATTCTATAAACAGTAAAATTAAAAAGACATGCCTGAGGAATGTCAGTTCTCCATCCAAAACCCCACAGGCCAGAAGGAGGCAGAGAGATGGAGGGAGAGTCACAGATAATGCAGAGGTAGGGGCCCAGCACCTGAGGTGGGTGTTCTGGGTCAGGAGCTAGACCTGGCAGTGCATAGACTCTGAGGTAACTTTCCACGATCTCCACCTCCTGCCTAATCCCCTCCCCTTGAGAGTGAGCAGGGCCTGTGACCTTCTTCCAAATGACAGAATGTGGCAAAGGTGACAGAAGGCACACGACCATGTGTATGTGATCGCACAGCATACCGTTCCAGTGTCCACCTTGTAAGGAGACACTCCCTTGCTAACTGAAAATCCAGCTGCCCAGCTGTGAGCTTCCCTTTGGAGAGGACCGCACAACAAGGAACTGAGCTCAGCCTCTAAACAACAGCCAACAGTTTTTCAGTTAAAAAACTAAAGCCACCGTCTGGCAGCCCACAAGGAACGGAGTGCCGCCAAAGAGCCTGTGAGCTTGGACAAAATGTTCCCTCTACTGAGCCTCAGGTGAGAGACAGCCCGGCCCCTCAGCGCCTCCACCGCAGCCTTACCAAGGACTCGGCTAAGCCACAGCCAGACTCCTGGCCTGAAGCAACCAGGAGCTGACACCCGGGTCTTGTTTTAAGCCTCTAGGTTTGTGCTAATGTTTGCTGTGCAGCCACAGAAAATGACACAGATTAGTTCAGGAATCTGTGGGAGAAGGGCTGGACGTCACTCCCAGCTAAGGCCCAACAGGGTAAGTGGGTCCTCGAGACAGTGTCACAGTCTGCGTGTGGTACAGACCCAGCAGAGGGAACTGGTAGAGGACATGTCTCAGCAAACAGGGCCACCATAGCTGCTCCTGCGCCTTCCTCAGCCCCACAGAAGCTCCAGGGCTCATCTAAGGGGATCAAGGATGTAACTGAGAAGGGACAGCAGACAGAGAGGAGCTTTGTGGTCAGAACAAAGGAGGCACGGGGCCAATGACACAGACATCTCTGCAGGCGCCAAGAACCACACCAGAGGGGTGGAGTTACATACCCAGACACAGCATGGACTCTTGCTGTGACCAAAGACCAAGAGCTCTCCATCAAGCTGAGACATCGCCAACTGCCTGGACTCGAAGCCACTCCGGGGACAGGGTAGGAGGTGGGCCAAGGATGCTGGACAATTCTGTTCAAACTGGAAATGGCTGCAATTACCTGGAAATGACTAGGATGCATGTTCTGCCACCAGCGGAAGAGGAGGACGGGTAAACAACAATTCTGTAGACTGAGGAGGGCTGGAATAGCAGGAAAGGCAGCGATCTTAGGGATGTGCCCAAAACATCAGTAAAGGCTTCCTGGAGGAAGTGACACCTGAGTTGAGTTTTAGGGGGAAAATGAATGTGAGATTCCATAAATACAAGATTCCAAACTTTTATGGTTCTATGAATTTAAGTTTTCCAAGTCTAAGATTCTTTTTTGCTAAAGTCTAAAGATCAAAGGCTCCCTGCTGGCACTGTTATCTCTGGGGCCCTACGTGGGAGTGGGGGAAACACGAACTAAGATATCTGAAATAATCTGAATCAGACTCCTATTCCTCCTAATCTCCCGCATCTCCATCATCTCTGCCTGGAGGCCTTTCCTTCTTTTTTAATTTACTCTTTTATTTTAAAAAAAGTTTCACATGCACACAATTTCAAGAGTCAAACCGTTTTGGTAAGACTTGTATGAAAAGTAACAGTTGCACACACCGCCCCATCCCACTCTCTTTCTCACCACCCAGGGGAACCTACTTTCAACTTCTAGAAGGTTGTTTTGGACTTCTTTCCTCTCCATCTGTAAGTAACATGCCAACGCTGCTACTTCTTGATTTTTCAGACACACTATCCACTATTTCCAACAGAGAAACTGAGACTTTTTCTGCCACTCTTTCCAGCCCCACCACACACACCTACTTCCTAGTCCCATTTACCCAGTAGTGTTGATGTATAATTTTAAATTCAATACATTCGGTGTTTACGTTATTATGGTCCTGTAACATTATCCACAATAGAGTCATGAGGCTTATGAAATATGTTATTTTATTTTCTAATACATTTCGTTTTCCCTGGAGTTTATTATTGTCTTGGTCTTTCATTTGTTAAGTTTCCTATACCCTTATCATTAATTTAGCTGTGAACTCTCCTTCTTATATGTAAATCTGTTCTCAGTATGTTCAAGCTCATTAGGCATTTTATCATTTTATCTTCTTGAATAATTCTGTCCCGGTCTCCTGACCCACTCCAGCAATCCGAACTGTTTGCATGATCATCATCTTGGGATTTTCCTTCACCATCAACCTGGGGATTCCTTTGTTTCTCTCCCAGGTTGGAATCTCTGTTTCCTGTATCCCAGTTTGTAACTCCACATCCCATTTCGCCATCTCACACACACACACACACACACACACACACATGCTTTCTGGCCTCAGTGTGCTTTTGCTTGTAACAACCAACACCTGCAGCTCTTCAGAAGAGGTTCTTTGCCTACAGTCAGAGAACCAAGCATCTTGGAATTTTCATCCCTCACCCAACATGCCCCAGAGCAGCTCTTATCTATTGATGGACAAGTATGAGAGTATGCAAGCCAGTGCCTTTGTTCAGTTGGGACAACTCTAAAGTAACAGACTCCAGCAGTCTCCAGCAGGATCAGACTGATTTCTGCCTGGAATCACACCTTGCCTGGCTTCCTCTATTTCCTTGTCCTGCTCCCTTCACTCCCTCCTAAATCTCCTTAATAAGTCACTTGCACAAGAATCCATTCTCTGAGTCTTCAAGGTGACCCAACCTGAAATACACATCCTCCTTTTGCTCGGTTTAATCCCTTCGTTTGTTGGAGTACATCTTCCAGTAGCTTCCTGAGATAGAGCACAGGGTAAATAAACATTTTTTGACCTTCTATGTTTGAAAATATCTTATTCTACTGGCATACTTAACTGATGGTTTGGCTGGTGTGTTACTTTTATGTGCCAGCTTGGCTAGGCTGTAGTACTCAGTTACTTAATCAAATGCTAATCTAGATGTTGCTGTGAAAATATTTTATAGATGCAGTTAACATCTACATTCCTTTGACTTTGAGTAGAAGAGACTGCCCCCAGTAATGTGGGTGAGTCCCATCCAATTAGTAGAACAGCCTTAAGCATAAAAACAGGCTTCCTGAAGAAGAAGAAATTCTGCCTCAAGACTGCAACATTAATTCCTGCCTGCATCTCTAGCCTGCCCTACAGATTTCAAGACTTACCAGCTCTCCCACAGTCACATGAGCCAATTCCTTTAAAGAAAAATCCATTTATATATTTCCATAACTACGTACAATTATACACTTGTATACCCAATAGAGTATATAGTGCCCACTGGCTCTATTTCTCTGAAGAACTCTGGTACTACTGGGCAGCAGAGTCCTCTCAGTCTACTGTTTTGATGGTATTACTTCAGCATCTAATGCTACTTCCCAGTGCTGCTGTTGAGAAGTCCAATATGATTCAATTCCTGATCCTCACTATAGAACCTGATTTTTCTCTCTGAATCTTTCTTCATCCTTATTGTTCAGAAATTTCATGATGTGTCTTAGAGTCAACTGATTTTCTCTCATTGTGTTTGACAGTCAGCAAGACCTCTGGACTTAGAAACTTGAATTTTTAATTCTTCAAAATTCTATTGAGTTGTTTCTTTAATGATGCATTCTTCTTTGTTGTCTCGATTCTTTTTTTCAGGGACTTTTATTAGTTGGATGTAGGATCTCCTATAGTGGCCCTCTAACATTCTTGTGTTATCCTTTCTATTTCCTAGCACCAGACTTTTTTCTTCTACCTTTGAGAGATTTCACCATGGTTTTCTTCTAATTCTTCTATTGAGTTTTTAATTTCATCTCTCATATTTTTAACTTCTAAGGGTTGTTCAATAGTAATATTTTGTTTCATGAATGAAATAAGCTTTTAACTCTGAAGATATTAAAGTAGTTGTTTTTCACTTTTGCCTTCTACAGACTATTCAAAAATGCTTGTATATTTGAGTCTCTCTCTTACATATAAAGTTTCTTCATAGTATGAATATCCTAGACTATCTGCTTAAAAGGGTGACTCTAAAAAAGTGAGTTGGAAGTCCCAAGTATGTGGCAGAGTTCATGAACCATCATCTTCATGGTAGGGTGATCTGGCTGGGCTGTTTTTCAGAGGACCCTGGTTTTGGTGTCTTTGGGTCTTTCCACTTATCTGCCAAGCTTACCTTCTGAAATTTTGTATATCCCTAATACACGTATTTTATAGATAACCTATCTGAGACAGACCTGACTGAATGCAGAGGGCTGAGATAAATGACCTGTGATGTTCTCTCCCTCCTATGTATCTGTAGAACAGACCTAGGATAATCACTATTTTAGCCACTTCCCAGACATTTTACCCAAGACAAATCACTTAGTCTCTCTAATCATTAACTTTTCAATTGGTAATCCAGGTTGGAAGTTAATCCAATTGTCCCCCAGGACCCTAGACCTCCTCTGCCATTAGCCCAGTCTATAACATGACTGTCTGCTTACTTGTCTCTCACTCTATGCTGACTATATGCTTGTAGATGACAGGGCCTGGGTCATTTATCACTGGGCTATATAGGCAGCCCAAGACTTTGAACTCAATGACTGCTGGATCAATGTTCATTCTCTTCCCTTTTATTTCCCCTTATGAACTAGGGACCAGATTCTCTTTGGAAGACTTGATGTTTCATTTTGCTTATAGGTAAAGAATGCCCACAGAGCTCAGGAAGAAAATCAAGAAGAAAAATGGAAAGGAGGTGATAGACTGAGAGGAAGAAGCAACCAACTGGAAGAACTTGAGAAGAAAAGACAAAATTTAGCACATTTCCAAACCATGATTTAAAAAAAAAAAAAATGAGGGAGGATTGGGAGAAGGAAGGACCGAGGATACAGGTAAATTTGGATTCTGGAAAAGAAAAATAGAACATAATAGAACTATATGATTACAAGGCTATAATATCTTAGGCTTGCTGAAAGCAAGGTTCTCCTTTATGCTGTCGTTGATTTTGCCCAAAATTCTCCTTTTTAGTTAATGGGTCCTACCCCCACATTCTACCCATGTGGTTTTCTCACCCACTGCCATTTCCTTCTATGAATTCACCTTCCTATGTTGATTTAGTGATAGGCACCCACGGTCTGGGCCAATGACAGCCCTTCTTCAGAACGTTATTCATTAGTGTATACTTAAAGAAACAAAACTCAGGTGCTCCCAGAAGCTGTTTCTCACCATATGGAGAAAGCCCATTTACAGAGAGAACCAGAGAAAGAACACTGGCCATGTCCAAGACCACAGACTGAATTGTTTCTGAAACCTCACTGTTCTCTTTCCCTTTTTGCTGTATAATAGCTCAGTCTTAATTGATGTGCATGAGCCAATAAATCCCTCCTTTTGCCCAAGTCTGCTCAAGATGAGTCCCCATCACTCGTAACCAAATGTAGTCCTAGTGAAGAAAGACTGTGATAAAAGCCTGTACTGTTCATATACTTAGAAATATTTATAGATGTGCAAATATCTTTAATATTCTGAGGTCTAGGAAGAAGATGCTACTTATCTGTATTTGTTACTAAGTACCCTCAGAAAATTAAACACAGCAAAAATCCCTCCTCTAAATGGCCATGTTTCCAACTTCAGATGGTCTTTCCTTTCCATTAATCCCGATTTCAATCTCATGTACCAGCAATTCAAATCTCAGAGAGAAATTGTTTCTTTCCTCCTCTTTGACATCACGTCCAAAAAAATCATCACTTCCAGATTCTACAAGTTTTGAAAGATTATTCCTTTTCATAGACTGATACCAATCATCTGTCTTCCAAATCTTGGAAGTTAAAAAAGGATATGTTTTCAGTTTCAGTCAAGATAGAGTAAACGTATTCCAGTCTGTCTCTCCCACTAAACACAATAGAGAATCTTCAACAGAATGCATGGAGTGTGAGAACTCTGGAAAGAAAATGGTGGTAGGTAGACTGGGAAAGGAAAGCAGAACTCAAAGAACCACTGAAACAATTGGTGAGTTTTCTGGTTTTACCCTTCAGTATCTCTGATCCTAGACTCAAAGGCAGTCAAAAGCCTAAAACTGTGCACTAGATGAGGACAGAAAGAACTCCAAAGAGAAACCATCTGTATTTCTGTTCTGAAGCATGAGAAAACAAGTCCCTATTGATCTGATAGAGTGGAAGAAATTCATTGAGTCAGTCGGCTTTTTTTTTCCCCACTCTCTCACTTCCTAGCCCCTAGGCAATTTTATGGCAATATTATAGATGGGAGCAGTAGCCAGGTAGGCACCTAAAATTTGGAGAGAGAACCCTTCTCTCTGACCAGAAAAACTGAGGTCTCTGCGGCAAGGGGAGAATCCCCATTGGCTTCTCTCTCTCTCTCTCTCTCTCTCTCTCTCTCTCTCTCTCTCTTTCTCTCTCTCCCTATTCCTTCATTTCATGGCTCTGGGCAGAAACAGTCCCAGAGGTGCATGGTAGAATGGCCCAGTTCTTGAGCCAGAAAACCAGGAGGGGAGGACCTTGGGAGCCAACAGTGTCTAGGTAGACCCAACCCCCAGCCATGGGGACATGTGCTGATAGGCCTACCTTCAGCAAGCCATTGGTTTCATTCCCCTTGACAGTGATTCATTTAGAAATGATACAGAATGCAATTCTGCCCAATGAGAAATGAAAGGAAGGCTGCCAATAGTGAGGCCAGAAGGGCAGTTTTGGTAAAGGTTTCTCTTTAAAGGAAAGAGAAAAGTCCTGATCCTAGGTGTCACGTCCATGGACTAGGGCCACAGAAGCCACAGAAACTGTGCTGGAATCACCATTAAAGCTGATGCTCTGAGACTGACAGAATGGGAAAATGGAAAGAAGCTTCAGCCATGGAATTAACCAGTCTGGATCTGCCATGCCCGTGGGCTTCTTCTTACAATGAATAATAATTTTTTTCTGTTTATTGAGTAAACGGAGGAAAGACCTTCTGGAACTTGCAGTCAAGTTACCTAAGAGTTATACCTTACAAGATACATACATGGCAAAAAGATTGCTGGACCAGGGGCATAAAGTCAGATCTTCACCCAAACCTTCTCTCACTCTATATTGTTTTAGGTTCGTTCTCTGAACTCTGGAGCAGAGGATAACTTGGTTCACAATATATATTAACTTCAGGGAAAAGTGAGAAGTCTGTATCTGGAATAGAGGGGAAAACTCCCCTTCTTCCAGGCCATTCACAGATACTTGCAACATCCTTATATTGGCTTGCTGTACAGGCAGCAGGCCCTGCCACATGTGAAAACCCAACTACAGGAACAGTAGCAGTACAGAGATTCTAAGGTCAGCTCTCCCAGGAAAGGTAGAAGCATCTTATGTGTTACAAAAGGACCTACTACATGGATTAACACATGTAATGAAGTTTTAACCACCATACCATTTTTTTGTTTTATCAAACAGTAGATGTTTGATAAATGTTTAAATCATTTTATAGGAAAAAAGTAGTCCCATGAATGTGTTTTAACCCAGATATTTACATCTGTGTTTTTTCCAGACTCATCAAACCACAGACACCATGTATATGGAGTTTGTAAGAGTGGTTATTTTGTTCTGTATCTGTCTTGCTTGCAGTTAGCCTTGGGATGTATGCACATTTCTACATATGACTCCGTTCACTTATGTCTCTGTTTTATGGTCACGGAGAATTCTGATACACTATGATTCTCTCAAGCTTAGTAGGCATTTTGGTCACTTTCCATCTTTTCATATTATGAACTTGATGTCATATATATCTTCATATAAACCACCTTTCTTTTTATTTGGATTACTGTCTTAGGGTCTATTGCCAAAACTAAAAGGGTATGAATGCTTTCATAGTTTCTATTCCAGATTGCCACTTTGCACTTCAGAGAAATAGGAACAAATTACAGACTGGTCAGTAACACGTGGGTTTTCAATGCAGAATCTAATATAACAGGTTTTATCAATCTTATTTTTTTGTTAATTTATTATTGGCACTCCATAGCTGTTCAAATCTGCATTTCTTCAGTTATGATTCAGGCTGTACACTTTTCACGTTAGTTTCCTATTTATAGACAATCAAACAAAACAAAAAGGCATTTTGATGGAGCAAATTTAGGATTTGCTAAGATGATATGGCGACATTATAAATTGTAAAGGCAATACTAATGAAAGATGTTATCTGTCATTCTTTATATATAAACAATATCTTCATTTTTTTATAAATTTTCAAGTAGAGTTCAGGTCTTAACCATAAATTTGCATAATTCTGTATCTATTTTGTACCATAAGCTTTATTCATAATGATTAAAATAATTTTCTAAGCTATTTCATTTAGTTATTTTGCTACCAAAAGTTAAAAGTATTTTGTAATTGATTTGATTTGCCTTGTTTCTGATGATATCTTCTATTGCTTTAAATATCACAAATATATTTCTCCTCCATTATAGAAATAGATATGCTACTTCATCTTCTTTTGATTTTTTATGGCTTGTTTCATGGTCATTTGTAAGGTGCAAACCTGAGGTAAATTTCATTACTGCCGGGACTTCTGACTTTACACTGCCAAATTCTTTCCTTACAGCCTTAACTGAGGATAAGGACACCCAGCCATTTAGTTCTGTGCAGGGTGCATTGGTACAGAGCAACTCAGAGCTCAGGATGCTACGGTACCCTATGCTTCACCTTTTTACAGAATTCCTTACTAACCAGAAAGAGTAAGTAAAATGGTGTTCATAAGCATCTTGAGGTGAAAAAAATGTGCGTGCACCCATGTTTTAATGCTGTCTTTCTGCGTATTTCTTACAACTGCATGTGAATCTACAATTGATCGCAAAGCAAAAAGTTTAATGGGAAAAAAAACTTTTAAAATCCATGCAAACTTAATAAGATATTTTCTTTTAAATAAATAAATTTCTAGACTCACTCCCTCTCAACAAAAGTCCAAAAGCTTGGAGTATGGCTATTCTTTATCAGTTTCAAAACTCTGGGCAAGAGCCGCCAGGTGCTGGGATCTCAATCCTCAACTTCCCATTATTTGAGGAATCAGCTCTCAAACACCTGCAATGTTAAGGCCAAAGGCAGGGGCGCCTGAGTGGCTCAGTGGGTTAAAACCTCTGCTTTCGGCTCAGGTTGTGAGGGGGCCTGCTTCCCCATCTCTGTCTCTGCCTGCCTCTCTGCCTACTTGTGATCTGTCTGTCAAATAAAAATCTTAGAAAAAAAAAAAAAAGGCCAAAGGCAGGTTTAAAAGTGCTGTTGTTTAACCAAAGTGCCAAATATTTATTAAGGACCACAACAATCTTGCTTGAAAGTTGGACACCAACTCTCAAGTAAACAGCTTATAGCAGAGAAAATTAATATTTTAAAGCTGCCAACAGCTTCTTCCCGCAGCTACAGGTGAGGCTTCATTTTTGAAGCTGGGGAACTGTCATTTTGGTAACCAAGTGGATTTTGTATCCTAAAGTTTAAGGTGGTTGTCCTTGGGCAGGTCTTCCCTTTCTTCTTTTTCATGGTGACCTTTTTAGTCATGCAGACAGAGATAAAGCAATTTCTTACCCCTTTTTCTGCAAAGAGCCCTGAACTAGTCAGGACTTCGGATGTTAAGCATTCTGCTCGCTAATGAAATTTTGGTTTATACTTTAGCAGGACTGTGCCCTTGCAAATAAATTATTTTAAAATATGAATTTAAACTGTCCAGTCCCTGAAAATTATTGCTTGTTCGTGACAGATATTTCCTTTTTTATCTATCTCCAGCGGGCTTTTTCCCAGTAGATTGCCAGACCAGCTCACGCCAGAAGAAACATCAGGCCTGGTCTTCTCACAATGAGGAAAAGCAGCCCCAGCCTGAGCTTGGTAACTGCTCCCAGCCTAGCCAGTTGGGACCCCACGCCTGGAGCTGCCTCTGCTGTCATTGCTGCCTCTATCCCAGAGGCTCCTGGCTCTGGACAATCCAGTGGTTAGGAGCACAGGTCTGGGTTTGAATTCCCCAATTCCACCACTATACCCCTGCGTGATTTTTGGCCAACTCACTTTACCTCTCCTGACTCAGTTTCTTCATTTTCAAAATGGAGAAAGTAATACCCACTAGTTAGGTTCTTCCCTGTGTCCCTGACCTTGGATGGAGTCGGGGGCTCCTGCCATTCCGTACATAGAAGCTGAAATCCAGTTGACCAAAGGGGATGAACAGAGGAATGACCCCTCCTACCCTACCCCACCCCCCACTGGATACACCAGCAGAACCCGTTCTCTGCAGCAGCCACCTAGAAGCTGCTAAGTTGGCAAGAGCCTGGGACTACCTGCAGCAGAGGGATATCGCCCTGTGCCTGGAACCTCAGCTTGTCTGCCTTCCTTGCAGTCTGCCTCTCCCTCTATGTGCACAGAATTACAGCTGATTCCAAGGCTGACCTTGGTCTTCCTCACATCCTCACCGAGGAGGCATGGACAACACTGGGCGGCGAATAGTCTCTGCTCAGTGGGCCACCCTCTCTGAGTACTTGTTCCAGCCCCTGCTCAGGTGACCTTTTTGGGCCAGGACCCATACTCATAGGCTCTGCGACTCCCTATGTCGCTGGGTCATCCGTCTGCTCCTTGAAAGAAATCTCACCACACCCACAGCTCCCTGCAGTCCCCTCACCACACACACACACACACACACACACACACACACACACACTCTGCCTAGATCCCCTCTCCCAGTACTGTGTGCCATTACAAGATTCCTTATGTGTGTGCTTTGCTTCAGAAAGCTCTCACCCTGCAGTCTTCAGAGAATGACCCCTGAGCTATGAACCTTTACCCAGACACAAGAATAGACGGAAGTGCCTGGGAGTTTATGTCTTTGAGGTCCAGTGCCTGACTGCTGCTGTTATGAGAGCCACTTTCCTTGCCTCAGTGAGAGACAAAATGAGGGGTAATTTGTGCTCCAGAGCACCACAAAGGATCGGGCCAAAGCTGCAACCTCACCTGGAGGAAGCTAGACGATGTGTAACATTTATCTTCTCAGGTTGTTATGAGGTTAAAATGAGTTCGTTTTTGGAAAGTGCTTAGCTCAGTGCTTAGCATATGGTAAGCCCTCTCATACATTTTGCTATGATAATGATGATGAATTATATCAACTTCAGAACTTCTGTGCCCTGTAAAACAAAATGTGAAAGTAGTCACATAATGGCTGTAAGACAAAATATAAAAAGTTTTGTAACACAAAGGTGAAAGAAAAACCAAAATCCATCAAAAGGGTTTACTCTGGTTAGTATGAGACCAATTTCCAACAGTGTGTGGAGTATTTGAGCCTGGTTTATGTGCCACAAAACTGAACATTCCAGGTGGTCAAAACAGACCCACTGTTCAAGAACTTTTTTTTAATATTTTATTTATTTACCTGAGAGAGAGAGAGAGAGAGAGAGAGAGAGAGAGAAAGCGAGCACAAGCAGGGGGAGGGGCAGAGGGAGAAGCAGGTTCTCCTGCTCAAGAGCCCTTAAATGTTTGTCCTATCACCTCTAAAAGTTACACTTACCTACTGCTGCTCAGGATAAACAAGCAAAACCAAGACAGACTGAAAATCATCAATAAAGAGACAGAAAAAATTGGTTTCACGGGTACAGGTCAGTGATTCATCAGTCTCATATAATACCCAGTGCTCACTACATCTTTAATGTCCTCTTTAATGTCCATCACCCAGTTACCCCATCCATCCACTTCCCTCCCCTCCAGCAACCCTCAGCTTATTTCCTGAGATTAAGAGTCTCTTATGGTCTGTCTCCCTCTCTGGTTTCTTCTTATTTTTCCTTTCTTCCCCTATGATCCTCTGTCTTGTTTCTTAAATCCCATATGTCAATGAGATCATATAATTGTCTTTCTCTGACCAATTTATTTTGCTTAGCATAATACCCTCTGTTCCATCTACGTCATTATAAATGACAAGATTTCAAATTGTTGATGGCTACATAGTATTCCATTATATGTATATACCACATCTTCTTTATCCTTTCATCTGCCAATGGACATTTGGGCTCTTTCCATAGTTTGGCTATTGTGGACAGTGCTGCTATGAACATTGGGATGCAGGTGTCCCTTCAGATCACTATATTTTTATCTTTGGGGTAAATAATCAGTAGTGTGATTGCTGGATCATAGGGTAGCTTTATTTTCAACTTCTTGAGGAGCCTCCACACTATTTTCCAGAGTAGCCGCACCAGCTTCCATTCCCACCAACAGTATGAGAGGGTTTCTCTTTCTCCAAATCCTTACCAAAATCTGTCATTTCCTGCTTTGTTAATTTGGGCCATTCTGAGTGGTATCCCATTGTGGTTTTGATCTGTATTTCCCTAATGCCAATTGATGTTGAGCATTTTTTCATGTGTCAACTGGCCATTTGATGTCTTCTTCAAAGAATTATCTGTTCGTATCTTCTGCCCATTTCTTTTTTTTTCATTTTATTTATTTTTTCAGTGTAACAGTATTCATTGTTTTTGCACAACACCCAGTGCTCCATGCAAAACGTGCCCTCCCTATTACCCACCACCTGTTCCCCCAACCTCCCCCCGCTGATTCTTCAAAACCCTCAGGTTGTTTTTCAGAGTCCATAGTCTCTTATGGTTCACCTCCCCTTCCAAATTTTTTTTTAATAAACATATAATGTATTTTCTTGATTGGTTTATTTGTTCTTCGGGTGAAAATTGTATTTATTTATTTGAGACAGAGAGAGCATGAGCAGGAGGAGGGGCATAGGGAGAGGGAGAATCAGGTTCACCACTGAGCAGGAAACCCTGAAACAGGGCTTGATCCCAGGATGCAGGGATCATGACCTGAGCTGAAGGCAGGCACCCAACCAACTGAGCCACCCAGGCACCCCTAAAGAGCTTTGTCTAAAGTTTTTAATGTTCCAAGAACACAAGGGGAAGGGAGCTTTAAGAAGGAGGCTCCCTCTACAGAGGCAAGCCTGGGGTAGTAAAATATGTAAAGCCCATCCTCTGGAGGGGCAGAGAGAGGCAGTGACTATAGTGGCCGCTGCTGGAAGGCACCTTGTTAGGAGACCCACTCTTTTGACAAGTGACCTGTTCCCCATAGCTGCAACCTTCTTTACTTATCTCTGTCATTCGAGAGGGTGGCCTCAAAAATTAGAAAATCGGCTTTGACCTTTGGCACTAGTAAATCCCCCTATAAAGCAGCAGTACTCCAGAGACCGAGACAGACCTAGAGTGCACACAGTTATTGTGGGCATCCTCAAGGGGAGCCTGCCAGGTACTTGTAAATTGGGCTATGCAGTTGCCACTAAGCATCAACCCTCCCTTCCTCTGTACCTCACATCTCATTTGTCCCTATCCCCCTGCCCACAAGGAACCTCACCTCTGCCAGCCCATAGAGGGATGCCTCCATCCAGGCCACAGGTGCTCTGACAAGTGAACCCAAAGCCAGCCTCCAGAGGTGCCCTCAATGTGCTAAGCTCCATGCAGAAGTGAAGAAATTGTCTCTTCCTAGCTCTGTGTCTCTCATCACCTGGGTCCCAAAGCAACTTTGTCAGCACTCAGGGTCCCACCAGGTGGCCCCCTCAACTCCCAGAACACCTCCATCCCCACCCCCAGGCTTGGGCAACCTGAAGGAACAGGGCACCAACAAGGACCTCTGTGTCTTCCAGTGGTCCCCCACTCTCAGCCCACAGGGCCTCATGCGCAATCCACTGAGCTGAACTTTGAGCAGACACCAGGCCACCCACCCAGTCTCTTCCTGTTCCTTTTTACATCTCTGTCACCAAAAAAACCTCTATGCTCTTCCAGCTACAAAGCAAAAACCCGCAGATTCTGATGTGTCTGAGAGAGAGACAGAGAATACTATCTACATCAGCAGTCAACCACCACAGTGTACCACTCTGGTACACTTGGCAGAAGAAAGCCAGGCAGGTCTCTCCTCAGGGAGGAGGTGGGTGGCACTAAGCAGGGGGCTATGCAGAGTTAGACGAAATATTGGCATTTACTGCCTCCTGTTTGACCTGCAGGCCCGGAGGTGGCACAGCAGCAACGTCCTGGAGCAGCAGGTCCTCTGGCAAGTGGCAGAGAGACGGACAGCCTCCATGGGGAGAATGGTGTCTGGGAGGTGGTTATCCAGCTCCCTCTCCTCTCTGCTCCTGTCTCCCCTTTCTCCCTTCTCCTTTGCTTTGCCTTCATTTTTACCTGTTTCTCCTTCCTGCTCCTTAGCTTCTCACCATTGTTCTTCTCTACTTCCCTTCTCATTGTACTTTCCCTCCAGCACCCCTGTTAGAGCACTTTTCCATATGCTGTTGAAAGTGAAAAAGAATTAAGTGAAACTGGTCCCAGCCTTAGGGGTTAGTGAGATTACCAAAGGGTGAGCCCAAGTTACAAATACCTTGCAGAGCCAAGCAGAAGGGTAGGACTGGGTCAGAAATGACTTTGACCCTCTGAAGTGTTTCTTTAGGATTCACCTGTTAAGACAGCCTTGGGGGAAGACATGGCCCAAAGAGATAGCCCCACAGGACCCCTCCTAATCAGTTCAGCAGACAAAGGAAAAATTTTAGAACACTTGCTGATGTCTGCTCAGTGACATGACTGAATTTATCTAATAAAAAATAAGAGAGCAAAGAATTTTCTATAAGGGACTCACCTATTTCTTTTTTTTAAATATTATAGGATCCTATTTGAATATGTGTTCTAAAGAAAAGTCTTTTTATTTATTTAATTTTTTTAAGAAAAGTCTTTTTAAATCAACAACAAATCAAACCAACTCCACACACAAGAAGGGAAATAATCAAGATTAGAGCAGAGATCAATGAGGTAGAAACCAGAGATACAGTAGAATGTATCAATGAAACTAGAAGCTGGTTTTTGAAAGAATCAATAAGATCGATAAACCATTGGCCACATTTATCCAAAAGAAAAGAGAGAAAGCCCAAATTAATAAAATTATGAATGAAAAGGGAGAGATCACAACTAACACCAAGGAAATAGAAACAGTCATCAGAAATTATTACCAACAGTTATATGCCAATAAGCTAAGTAACCTAGATGAAATGGATGCATTCCTGGAAAACTACAAACTCCCAAAATTGAACCAGGAAGAAATTGACAACCTGAATAGGCCGATATCTAGTAATGAGATTGAAGCAGTGATCAAAAACCTCCCAAAAAACAAGAGCCCAGGACCTGACGGATTCCCTGGGGAATTCTACCAAACTTTCAAAGAAGAAATAACACCAATTCTCCTGAAGCTGTTCCAAAAAATTGAAGCAGAAGGAAAACTTCCAGACTCTTTTTATGAAGCCAGCATTACCCTGATCCCCAAACCAGGCAAAGACCCTACCAAAAAGGAGAATTTCAGACCAATATCACTGATGAATATGGATGCTAAGATTCTCAACAAGATACTAGCAAACAGGATCCAGCAGCACATTAAAAAGATTATCCACCATGACCAGGTGGGATTCATCCCTGGGTTGCAAGGTTGGTTCAACATTCGCAAATCAATCAGTGTGATAGAACAAATCAATAAGAGAAGAGAGAAGAACCACATGGTCCTCTCAATTGATGCAGAAAAAGCATTTGACAAAATCCAGCATCCGTTCCTGATTAAAACGCTTCAAAGTATAGGGATGGAGGGAACATTCCTGAACTTCATAAAATCTATCTATGAAAGACCCACAGCAAATATCATCCTCAATGGGAAAAAGCTTGCAGCCTTCCCGTTGAGATCAGGAACACGACAAGGATGCCCACTCTCACCACTCTTGTTCAACATAGTATTAGAAGTCCTAGCAATGCAATCAGACAACAAAGAGAAATAAAAGGTATCCAAATTGGCAATAAAGTAGTCAAACTCTCTCTCTTTGCAGATGACATGATTCTTTATATGGAAAACCCCAAAGACTCCACCCCCAAACTACTAGAACTCATACAGCAATTCAGTAATGTGGCAGGATACAAAGTCAATGTACAGAAATCAGTGGCTTTCTTATACACTAACAATGAAAATACAGAAAGGGAAATTAAAGAATCGATTCCATTTCCTATAGCACCAAGAACCATAAGATACCTGGGAATAAACCTAACCAAAGACGTAAAGGACCTGTACTCGAGGAACTACAGAACACTCATGAAAGAAATTGAAGAAGACACAAAAAGATGGAAGACCGTTCCATGCTCTTGGATTGGAAGAATAAACATTGTTAAAATGTCTATACTGCCTAGAGCAATCTATACTTTTAATGCCATTCTGATCAAAATTCCACCGGTATTTTTCAAAGAGCTGGAGCAAAAATTCCTAAAATTTGTATGGACTCAGAAGAGACCCCGAATTGCTAAGGAATGTTGAAAAACAAAAACAAAACTGGTGGCATCACGTTACCTGATTTTAAGCTTTACTACAAAGCTGTGATCACCAAGACAGCGTGGTACTGGCATAAAAACAGACACATAGACCAGTGGAACAGAGTAGAGAGCCCAGATATGGACCCTCAACTCTATGGTCAAATAATCTTCAACAAAACAGGAAAAAATATACAATGGAAAAAAGACAGTCTCTTCAATAAATGGTGCTGGGAAAACTGGACAGCTATACGTAGAAGAATGAAACTCAACCATTCTCTTACACCGTACACAAAGATAAACTCGAAATGGATAAAAGACCTCAATGTGAGACAGAAATCCATCAGAATCCTAGAGGAGAACATAGGCAGTAACCTCTTCGATATCAGCCACAGCAACTTCTTTCAAGATATGTCTCCAAAGGCCACAGAAACAAAAGTGAAAATGAACTTTTGGGACTTCATCAAGATCAAAAGCTTCTGCACAGCAAAGGAAACGGTCAACAAAACAAAAAGGCAACCCACGGAATGGGAGAAGATATTTGCAAATGACAGTACAGACAAAAGGTTGATATCCAGGATCTATAAAGAACTTCTCAAACTCAACACACACAAAACAGATAATCATATCAAAAAATGGGCAGAAGATATGAACAGACAGTTCTCCAATGAGGACATACAAATGGCTATCAGACACATGAAAAAATGTTCATCATCACTAGCCATCAGGGAGATTCAAATTAAAACCACATTGAGATACCACCTGACACCAGTTAGAATGGCCAAAATTAGCAAGACAGGAAACAACGTGTGTTGGAGAGGATGTGGAGAAAGGGGAGCCCTCTTATACTGTTGTTGGGAATGCAAGTTGATGCAGCCACTTTGGAGAACAGTGTGGAGATTCCTCAAGAAATTAAAAATAGAACTTCCCTATGACCCTGCAATTGCACTTCTGGGTATTTACCCCAAAGATACAGATGTAGTGAAAAGAAGAGCCATCTGTACCCCAATGTTTATAGCAGCAATGGCCACGGTCGCCAAACTGTGGAAAGAACCAAGATGCCCTTCAACGGACGAATGGATAAGGAAGATGTGGTCCATATACACAATGGAGAATTATGCCTCCATCAGAAAGTATGAATACCCAACTTTTGTAGCAACATGGACGGGACTGGAAGAGATTATGCTGAGTGAAATAAGTCAAGCAGAGAGAGTCAATTATCATATGGTTTCACTTATTTGTGGAGCATAACAAAGAACATGGAAGACATGGGGAGATGGAGAGGAGAAGGGAGTTGAAGGAAACTGGAAGGGGAGATGAACATGAGAGACTGTGGACTCTGAAAAACAACCTGAGGGTTTTGAAGGGGCAGGGGTGGGAGGTTGGGGGAACAGGTGGTGGGTAATAGAGAGGGCACATATTGCATGGAGCACTGGGTGTGGTGCAAAAACACTGAATACTGTTATGCTGAAAATAAATTAAATTAAAAAAAAAGAAAAGAAAAGTCTTTTTATAAGCCTCACACACCTTATTGTCAAAAGCACTACCAGAGACAAGGCCCAAACACTGTAAGGAAGACCACAAATACTATAAATAGGAGTTTAAAAATTCATTCAACAAATGTAATAAAGTTAAGTTTTATATTCAAACAGAAGGGAGCTAGACATTAGAAAATTACTCCTTTCTAATTGGGAAAGGTCCATCCCAAGGATTTCTGAGGTCAACACAGAGGAAGGATTCTCTTTTATGCCAGGGAAGATGGATTCAGACCTATGGAGCATAGAGTTATTTTCTCCCTTATACAAAGAGGTGGGGATCTGGGCTCTTAGGGAAAGCTAAGCCCTGGCTGACAGCATTAAACTTCCTAAGCTGTCTAAATGCTATAGACCAATGTTCTTGACATGCCAGACAAAGCAAGCAAGAGTCAATATCATCTATTCTGATCTGGGGGTGAGGAACTAGGGATGGTAAACAGAAGCAAGTCGGTTCTTTCTATATTTTTGTGTTTTTCTAAATCTTACGCTAAACATGGTAGTCTATCTAACATATATATATCGTATTAATAAGAGTTAACTCTATAGTGTTTGGAACACACAAAAACTTTTGAAAAGGACACTAAATTCTCTTCAGCTTCCCAAGGCTATAGGAAGCCCAGCTGTGGACTCCTGCAATTCTCAGTGGGTACCTGAACTAGAAGCACCCAGCTTAGGAACATGCTTAGAATTGCCTGGCTAACCTAAAAGTTCACAGCAAATAGCATGACTCCTACCTAACCGAGGCATGGGTTGGGGGTCAAGACAACAGCTGCTAAATCAGGCAATTGACTTAGACAAAGCAAAGGGGAAATGGACAGCAGCCCACGTTTTCCTGTTGATAGCCCATAGCTGCTTCCACCATGCCTTTGGATTAAGAATGATGGACAGGAGAACTACCTTCTGCCAATTAATTCCAGAGTATAATTTGTAGCCTGGGCCCATCCTGGAAGATCCTGGGCTGCTAACAAACCATGACGCTGCTTTAATTTCTCCTTTGCCCCCATACTTTATTAAAACCTGGAGTGGGTTCCATCAAATATCCCTTCAAGGGAAAAACAGAGAGAGGCAGAGAAATGGAGCAACATTTGTCTCAATGCAATATGAAAGATTAGAGTTTGCTGGATAAAGAGGGTGAAGGGAGGGGGTAGGAATTCTTGTGAAACACACGCACGCACAGGGACACACACACACACACAATTTCTCTTTTGCAATGACCTCCTTATGCCCCATCCATCAGCCTGGGGTTGGCTTATTCTAACTAGCAGATTCCTTTATTCTGTATAACAGGCCCATCAGACACAATCTGCATGCCAATTACTGGCACAGACCCCTTGATACCAAAAAATGGAAATTAGCTGTCAAGGAAAGGCTTCAGTCGGCCAGGTCTCTTTCTTGCTATTTCCAGCTCATATACACACTCACTCTGCTCAGCGCCTGGCTCTCACCAGGGAGTCCCCAGTGGAAAAAGTCATCTAAAAAATACAAACATATTTTATTGTTATTAGTATTAGTTGCTGACTTTCTCAGTACAATGTGAAATTCACCGGTGGGCAAAAGCTGCTTAGGGCAGAAATGGGTGAGAGAGGTTGATTTCTGATAATTGCATTTCTATGGGAGCAGATCAAGGCGTCCCATGAAAGGACATTCAAAGAAATGTGAGGATAAGGGCAAAAGAAAACAGACAAGGAAGGGGATTCTGTAACCAAGATAACAATCGGAACTTTCACACTTAGGAATGGGCCTAGGCAGAGTTGAGAGGACAGAGGTGAGACAAGCTCCATGAACAAGCCTGCAGGACTGCCTTGCATCCCAATAAGCTCTCACAAAACCAGGCTGTGGCCAACCTGGAGGGCTTCCTATGGACACAGAATCATTCCGGTGTGTTTTCATCCCAACCTAAGCATGCCGCCCACAAAGTTTCTGTCCTTATGCTCCCAGAATCTACAAAAGAGCACATTTTATTATTGTTCCTCTTCTCTTTTTTCCAAAGTGAGTCACAGAGGGAGGGAGTTTATTTTCTACTGTCAAAGGTCTGGGGTCCATGTTGATTCTCATTTGGTGAGACAATGAAATCCATCTGGACCATTGTGACCTGGAAAATTCAGGGCACCCCCTTCATTCAAGGACACATGCAACCTAATGTCAGAGAGGACTTTATCTTTAAAATTTTTAGTGAGGGGTATCTCTGTGTTAAAAGTTGAGTTGTATGGATCCGTCCAACAACAGTAATATGTTTCATGAACTATTTTCATTATCACACAATTCAATACTTGCTCAAAATCTGGATTCCTTCATTGGAATTTGAAACTATCTTTACTTCTAAACAAATTGTCTCTCCCTTCCATGCATTCTGGGAGCTAAAGTTGTCAGTCAGGAAAATCTGGAGTTTTTTAAAATGCACGGTTTTCAGAACATGATGTAAAAACAGCTTAATTTGCCCAACTGAATTCTTACTACGTTCCTCACACCTAAATGTACAGTTTGTGGAAACAATGAAGGAATGAATGCCAGCAGCTCAGGTGTCACTACAAATAAGTTGGTGAAGACACATACCTTGACCTTGAGGAGCTCAAGGTCAGACCTAGTCCAAATACTTCATTTCCTGTCCCTATATATATTTTGCAGTTGGTGTTAACAAAGGAGTTTCCTTGGCTTCCACTAAAGGATGACTTATGTGTTCCTGCACCCAAATGCTCTTCTTTAAGCTCCCAGTCTTGAGGTACTGGATTTGCAAAAAGCTATTTACTTTCTCATCACCCAGAGTGCTCCCGACATTGAAACAAAAGTAATTTGGTTTAGGATCTGATGATATTTAAGGCTTCTAACCACTTCAGGGATGCTTCAGGATGCATTTCTAGATTTCCTCCTACTTCCCTGCCTGCTCCTTCTCATCCTTCTTTGAAGATTCTCCCTCCATTCCTTAAATATTGGTATGCCTCTGGGTCTGCCCAAGTTCTCCTCCTTCTCATGTATTCAGGCTCCAGGACAATAGAAAAGGCAAGGAGAAGGGCATCTGTGTGGCTCAGTTGGTTAAGTGGCCAACTCTTGACTTCTTCTCAGGTCATGATCTCAGCTTTTTGGGCCTGAGCCTCATGGTTTCGGTGTCAGTGTTGGGGCTCCCCACTCAGTGGGGAGCCTGCTTTAGGATTCTCTCTCCCTCTGCTCCTCCCCACACTTGCTCACACTCTCTTGCTCTCTCTCTCTCTCTCTCTCTCTCTCAATAAATAAATCTGAAAGAAAGAAAGGAAGGAAGGAAGGAAGGAGGGAAGAAGAGAGGGTGGGAGGGAGGAAGGAAAGGAGGAAGGAAGGAACAAACGAATGAACAAAAGAAGGCAGGAAGTAAAAGGCAAGGAGAGTCAAAGCCGACTCCCAGGTTTCTGGCTTGAGCAACTGGATAAAAACAAATCATTCTAGTTAGGCATCCTTGGTTGCAAGGAATAGAAATCCAGTTAAACTAGCTCAAGAAAAGGATTTTTATGAGGACACAAAATATCTCAGAGAAATGCAGAGAAGGGAAAGAGAAACCAAGGCCACTCCAAGACATATTCTCACCTCCTTTCCCATTAGGGACTCCTCAACTACTCTGTTGAAGTTCCCTTCCTGTCCTCTAATCAGCTACCTCTAAGTTGCCCCCTTTCCCAAACTTCACCTAGCCCTTCATTGCCACCCCAGACACAACTCTCACACAGTCTTTCTGTTTCCAGTGCCTACCATGAACTGAAAATTTTCTTGGTATCACTTAGATTCACCTGAGTGATATCTGACCAGCCCAACTCACCTTTTGTGTTCCAGGCAACGTTAGCAATGAGCTCCCTCAAATGAAAGGTTCACATCCTTGTGCCAATCAGCTATGACTGGGGTGGGTCCAGATGGCCTGCTGTCTATGTAGCAGGGACTATGGGTGGAGGAAGAGTCTCTGAGAGTGTTAGTGAGACAGTTATCCTCAAATGTGCCAAATACAGTGGTATCATTAAACAGAGAGACTAATTCTATAAATATTCTTTGTGAAAATGCTAAATGCACAGCAAGAGAAAATGGTTGAGGCTTATAGCTCTATCATTTTGGAGGGAATAGACTCAAAACGACCAGCAGAAGAAGCAGAAGTTTCCATATAGGGAGAAAAGAGTCTTGAGACGTGTATTGGTTTTTTTATTACTACTGTAACAAATTACCACAAACTTAGTGGTTTAAAACAATGCAAATTTATTCTCTCATAGTCTTGGAGGTCAGAAGTCTGAAATGGGTCTTATGGGGCTAAAATCAAGATATTGGCAGAGCTGTGTTCCTTTTGAAGGCTCTACAGACAACTTTACCCCTTGCCTTTTCTAGCTTCTGGAGGCTGCCAGCATTCCTTGGCTCATGACCTGACATTACTCTGGCCTCTTTTTCCATCATGTTGGGTCCCTCCCTAAATTGGATTCTCCTGTCTCCCTCTGTTCCTTATAAGAAGGCTTGTGGTTACATTGGGACCACCCAGATAACCCAGGAGTATCTCCCCATCTCAAGATCCTTAACTTCATCATATCCACAAAGTCCTTTTTGCCATGTAAGGTAACATATTTACAGGTTCCAGAGATTAGGAAGGTCATTATTTGTCTACCAGATGAAGGATATGATGGTCACAGAGAAGCAACACTGCCACGCATCTGAGGAAAAGTCCTTGAGTCTAGACATAGCTTCATCTGTATCCTTCAAAAAACTGGTTTTCACAAACTGGAAGGAGAGGAAATTAAATGTGAAGAGATTAGAGGTGTGCAGGTGGTAGAGAAAAGGAGGCAGAAATGCTGCTCACTCAGAAAAATCCAGCAATGAAGATGAAGAAAAGACTATAGTCTAGGGAGAATCAGGCTTAAGGAAGACAAGGAATGACAGAGTCACTGAAGTATGAAAGTTGGAGGCAAAGACCCTTCTGAGTCATGGGGAAGCAGAAACAGACCAAGCCTTAGGGTGTCCAGGTTCAAAGGCACCTCCATGGGAATGCTTATCTAGGGGCCCCAAGAGGAAGGGAAGTTCCACATGACTCTCAGCATATCCAGCTGAGGTAAGATGTTGACTCAACCTCCTTGACTCTCGTGAAAAGGCCTGGAGGTCTGGATAAGGAACAAGAAAGCAAACAGTGGAAATGTTGGGTTGTAGGCAAGGCAGGAAGGTTTCATTGGGGGATCTAGAAAGTGAGGGATGGAGACCTGCTAGAGACAGCAGGTGTAGAAAAGACTGAGAAGCTGGGAAAGGCCGGGGAGTGGAGAACTGAAGTGGGAGGGGGAGACAGCAGCCAAAGTCCGTGTCCCTTCAACACTCACTGAGGGATGGGATGTATATTAGAATGAAGAGCCAATCCATAGGCATGGTGCTACTGGTCTACTGAACTTGAGGTAGGACTTGGGGCTAAAGAGGCAGCTATGATTGGACAGGGAGGCCGGAGATGAACAGTGTCCCATCACTAACCATGCCACACCCCTAAGGCCCACAGAGTTCCATGGATGAAAGTCACTGGCTTTCCTGGATGATCCATTTGCTTACCACAGTTCAGTGAGCCCCTGGCCACCAGGAAAAAAAAGGACCCAAGGTTATCTCATCAGCTTCAATCATTATTTTTTTTAAATATTTTATTTATTTATTTGACAGAGAGAGAGGTCACAAGTAGGCAGAGAGGCAGACAGAGAGAGAGGGAGAAACAGGCTCCTCACTGAGCAGAGAGCCTGATGCAGGGCTCCATCCCAGGACCCTGAGATCATGACCCGAGCCGAAGGCAGAGGCTTAAACCACTGAGCCACCCAGGTGCCCCAGCTTCAATCATTATTTAGCCCCATATCTTTCTTTGCTGGGGTGGGGGAGAATGATTATAAAAAACATCTTGACCTGCCTTTGGCTCAGGTCATGATCTCAGGGTCCTGGGATCGAGCCCCACATCGGGCTCTCTGCTCTGAAGGAAGCCTGCTTCCTCCTCTCTCTCTGCCTGTCTCTCTGCCTACTTGTGATCTCTCCCTCTCTGTCAAATAAATAAATAAAATCTTTAAAAAAAAAATCTTGAATGACTCAATTCAAGAAAACCTGAAATCCACTGTCTCCACTTGCCATGCAACTGTTTATCCATGCTTGTCAGATGGACGTTGGCAGAAAGCACACTTCTTCCCTAGAGAAAAGAAAGATGTCACTGAAATTATCTTGGACTCCATAGGTGACATTACTATAGCCAGACTGTGGAGCATCGAGTGCCAATTTACATGTTAGCTTCTGTTGCGCTAAATGAAAGAAATCATAGCCTTGTGTCGATTATGTAGGTGAGAAAACTTCCCCTGCCGTGGGCCTAGTGCTGGGCTGCATGTGGGCCCAGGGGCCAGTTATCTGCTCATGTAGGTGGATTCTTTGCTGCTTGGCTCTAGAGGAAAATACATCTTACATAAGGTGCTGCTCCATAGATAAGTCTGGTGTTAATATGCCTCAGACTGCCTTTGCCATGGTTATTATCACGGATACACGCGACATACATCTTTTTTATCGGTGTGCATTGTACTTGTGGTAAAAAATACATAAATAAATAAAAAAGGAAAAGAGACCACAGGATGTCATTTGTTATTTAAAAAAAAAAAGAAAAAACATTTTTTTGCTACAGATTCAACCCATACCACATATTATCCCCAATGAATAAAACTGGAACATCAAACATGAATTAATCAAATTTGGAGGTTTTTCAGATTGGACTTTTCCAAAGTTAGCGCGATTCAGCAGGTACTTGCAGGGTTTTGTAGCCGAGTTGAAGGAACTTGTTAAATGCTACCTGTCATGATTCTACCCCCTCATTACTGTTTTAAAATGTACAGAGTAATTTCCTCCCCCACTGCCAAAAAAAAGAAAAAAGAGGATTTCATAACACACTGTTTTTAAAGATTTATTTCTTTATTTGAGAGAGTATGTGTACATGCATGTGAGCAAGGGGGGAAGGGGCAGACAGAGGGAATCCTCAAGCAGACTCCCCACTGAACACAGAGCCCAAAGTGGGGCTCAATCCCAGGACCCCAGGATCATGATCTGAGCTGAAATCAAGAGTTGACTGCTTAACCAACTAAGCTACCCAGGTGCCCCTGGTAATGCACTTTTAGCTGCAAGAATGGAGAAGATGTGAGGGCCCAGTATGAATCTGGGCTATTTCTTCTTTGATATCCAAGAACTGATCAGTCTAGGGAAACTGAGGCAGCTCAACCCGATGTTTGTTCCAATAGAAGCCAATTATGCGGCAGAGTGAACAGTAGCTGCATTGTTAGGGAACTCCTGACCATCCTCTGAAGACCCTGACCCGCTGCAGGGCGGGGGGCTGGGTTTCAGAGTTGTGGGAAACTGTTCGAGGATGTTCAGGCAGTGATAAGACAATAGCACATTTCCCCATTTTCCTAGACCCAGGAAGGCAGACACTTGAATGGTACCTAGTGATGAAACCACCCAAGGCAGCCAGGGCCAGGAGCCCATGGGGCTAAAGAAGCCCCAGTGAATTAAGAGTAACCATGTCTCTGGGTCTCCATGTCCCTGTCTATGAGAGGCCCAGAGTGGACTAAATGCCCAGTAATAACCTCCATGCTGGCTGTATGTGTCCAGTGCTTAAGGGCCAGGTTCACCACCACTATAGTGTGTCCTCTCTATACATCTCTGGGCTTCCTTCCTCGGCAGGGAGCAGCTGAGGTGCTAGCTACAGATCCCAGTGGAGCTTTGGCTGAGCCCTCATCCCCAAGAAAAGCCCAAATCCCAGACTGGAATTGGTACTAAGAGGAAGGGATCTTCCATGAGGCATAAAAGCTCCAAAAAGTTAGGTTTGATGACATGGGTAGAGACTAGAGAGTCGGGCCTCCAAAAGGAAGGTAATATTCAGTGTAGTCTGGCTGAGAGTTTTGTTCATCACTTGCCCAAGAGGGCAGGCACTGAGGGCTCCAGTTTCAAACAACATCCACAAGGGCTGAGGGAGGGACACGTGGAGGGGACTCTCAATGCTCCACACAGACCCTCTAGGATTTCTTTCACTATTTGTGTACTTCTCTCCTGCCTGCACCACGCTTTTGCCCTAACAGCCAGCTCTGCCCTTCTAGAATTCAGACCCTCCAAATGGGCATCAGTTTACAAGTCCTAGACAGGACTGAATGCTAGGAAAGAGGCTTAGATATTGTCCAGAGCTTGATCCAGACCACCAGAATTCTCTCTAGCCTCTAACTCATGTATTCCCAGCACTCTCTAACCCCCTCACCTCTTTGGTAATAACATGACCCAACTGATTGCTTGCCAATATCCCCACCCCCAACCCCTTACACAGCACCCTCTTCCTCACCCTCAACTGCTAGTGCCTGAAGATATATTTAATGGTGTTTGCTGCATAGAAAGGGCCATGATACCTGTGTTTTGTCCCAGACCCAAGAGGAAGATTCTACCCAGTGTAATTTAAAATGCCCCTCCCATTGTAAATTGTAGCAGAAAGAACACTAAGCAGGGCAAGGCACCCACATCCAGACATCAGAAACGGGCTGAGAGCTCATTCAGTGGGAGAGGCCAAGGAATAACAGAGCAAAGAAATGAGAGAATGGGAGTGAACAAGGCCCATACAGCCCCTCCACTCACCTCTCCTGTCAGGCTGACAACGATTCGTTCCACACTGTCCTGAAGCAGGAACCCTGCATTCACTCATTTGAAAATAGAATAATTGCCTATGCACCTATCCATAGAAATCAACAAATAAAGAGCCAATATTTACAGATTTACTTTGAGTATCTACAGATACAAAGGAGCTTTCTGTCAATAATAAAAGTAACTGGTCCAAAGTGAGTTCAAAATTAAACAAATTCCCAGCTGCCTCTTATTCTATTGGATAAAGATAGCAAGTCACCTTGGGGCCCGTGGGTGACCCTTCTTATTTATGCAAATTGAGGCTTTATATAATATTTTCTCTTTTGGAAGAGGACGTTGAGGCCCCATAGGGATATAAGGTATCTAGTAACCGATGCCCTGGAGGAGTGTAGCAGGGCCATATGGGCCATGAGGGCATGCCTTTGCTGGAGACCCCTAGATCTGCAGAGTTCAGAAGGAAGATGGACTCACAGGCTAGGTAGAAACATTAAAGCAAGAGGATAGAATTTTTATTTCAGGATGGTAATCGGGCTGGAACATAAGAATCTTAAGATCAACATTTGAGTCTAAGCAGAGTGGACCTTGAAAGAGGCTTGACACATGCCGGAAGAGAGAAGTAAGCCTATTTTACTGGCAACCCTTAGGGTGGGGGTCAGCGGTGGAAAGGGCGATCCACCAGCTCCCGCAAGAGCTTCCTACCAGCCCAGCTGTCCTTAGAGGTCAATTGCAGAGAACTTGTAGGGAGACCACATTCCAGAGTGCCAGCCTACTCCTCCATTTACTCTTACCGCTGCAGAAAGACCTGGATTGAAGAGCTACCCTACATAAGTTTAATACTGATTCAGTCAAGCCTCTGGAGTCCAGAAGCTTGGCAGCCCCTCTGCCCCACTGACTTGCGCCAGGACTGAGGCGAAATGCTCCCCGGAGTCTGGCCTCCAGTTATACCCCGGGGAGAGGCCCGGTCCCTGGCTGCTGAGAAGGAACTGAGAGAATGTCTGGCCTTCCAGGGCAGTCCTGGGTCCCTGGCGGCCCCCATCTCACCCCTCTCTCCCCACCCCACCCCCTCGTCGGCGTGTGAAGCGACCATCTCTGCTACGCCAGGCCTCACAATTCACACAGGAATCCGCTTCGCAATCCAGCGCACAGCATCACTCGGTCCGCATTACCTCTCCATAATAATCTCATATATCAAAGCTGGGAGAGACCCCGGCTCTGCCTGTGAGCGACTCCGTTAGACGCTGAATATCATTATCAGAGCCCCTCGCTCCCTCGGCTTCGTATGCAAACTCCTGAGCTCCCTGGAGTCCTTCCCGAGGAAAGTGCCCTGCTCCACGGACATTTGTTATTTTGCTAGTGAGGACGCAGAGGGTCCACCGAGACCAACCAAATGAACAGCGCCACGAGCTGGCCGCAACCAAGACCTACATTGACACCTAGTGGCCTCTCTGGGAACTACAGGCGCTCTCGGAAAGTGAACAATGCCACTGGTCTAGATACTAATATCCAGCAAGAGGACTGAATGGCAAATATTCGCTTCGACACCTCTTTGGTGATAGACAAACCCACATGTCATGTTTAAATATCTTAACTTGACAAGGAGAGGGAGAAATTGAAGTCCTAACTCTCTCATTCCATCTCAGGATAAAGCCAGGTCATTGAGAAAGAGAAATGGAGGAATTGAATCAAACATGTAAATGGAATCCAACTTTACATTGCATAGCCCTCCAGCTTGGGAATCTGTCCTACATAGACTCACACAAATGGGCAAAGATAATCACTGCAGCAGTGTGTGGATTTTAAAAAGAGGGACGCCTGGGTGGTTCAGTCCGTTAAGCGTCTACCTTTCAGCTGGGGTCATAATTCCACAGTCCTGGGGTGGAGCCCCAGGTCGGGGCTCTGAGGTCTGCGGGGGGCCTACTTCTCTCTCTCTCTCCTCTCTGCAGCTCCCCCTGCTTGGGCTCTTTCTCTCTCTCTGTCAAAGAAGTGAGTAAAATCTTTTTAAAATAAACAAATAAATAAAAGAAAAAAGAACAGAACCTAATAAGGCCATATACATATCTAACACAATATGTATGTAACATATGTAACACAATATATACAAGTCATACATGAATGTGTGTATGTGTGTGTGTATATACATGTGTATATGTGTGTGTATCATGTATACAGTATACATGATGTGCCTTTTTTGTTATTGTTACATAATTCAATTTTATTTGAAGTTTCCTTTCTTCCCATGCAGAAAATAGAATCGTGGTCCGTCCAGGATGAAGTCAGGCATTTTATATTTAAACTTAGTCAATGCAGAAGTTTCCTTTCTTTACCTCGGCCCTTAGATTTAAAGGTCTATCTCATATCACATTTTTTTTTTAAGATTTTATTTATGGGGCACCTGGGTGGCTCAGTGGGTTAAAGCCTCTGCCTTCAGCTTGGGTCATGATCCCGGAGTCCTGGGATGGAGCCCCGCATCGGGCTCCCTGCTCAGCGGGGAGCCTGCTTCCTCCTCTCTCTCTGCCTGCCTCTCAGCCTAGTTGTGATCTCTGTCTGTCAAATAAATAAATAAATAAGATTTTATTTATTTATTTGACACACAGAGAGAGAGATCACAAGGAGGTAGAGCAGCAGGCAGAGACAGAGAGAGGGGGAAGTACTTGAGCTTAAGGCAGAGGCTTAACCCACTGAGCTACCCAGGCGCCCCTCGTATCACGTTTTAAAGGGAAGGTGTCTGTTCCCCACATCTCCAAACAAAGGTTTATCACTGTCTCCTCTGTTCCTAAGTCCCCAAACTTTATCTCAAGAGTTCTATAACAACTTGATATTTGATATCTGACCCCCTGTTCATATTTAATAATCTCTTGGTATCATTGTAAAGATGCTATTCCCTCTTTATCTCTTCAATATGAAACATGATGTTAAACTTAAAAGTAATATCCAAATATTACAACTGTCACCCATTGAGAAGCTATTAAAAGGGTTGAATTGTTAGACATTCCAAAGGATTTGTGAGGAGGATGTCTCTGGAGAGTTGCTGGAGTGCTCTGAGTTTCACTGCTGGGGAAAGGTGAAGTGAGGGCAATTTATCTCTAAATTCCTCTAAAGAGCCTTAGAGTTCCATGCAGAGAGCCCAAAATGTGCTTCCTGCTGTGGGGAATGAAGAGGGTAGGTGCCTGGCTCCCTCTAGAGACAAAAGTGCCTGTGAAAGCAGCGTAAATGGCAACATCTGGGAACACTAGATGCTAAAGAAGAAAATGCAGCTATGTACTAGTTTGGGTTCTCCAGAGAAACAGAACTAGATAGATGATAGATATAGATAGATAATAGATAGATAGATAGATAGATAGATAGATAGATAGATAGATAGATGATAGATAGATAGATAATAATAAGGAAATCAGTTCTCATGATTATGGAGGAAATAAAGTCCCAAGATCTGCAGTTGGCAGGAGAGCAGTGGTGTAATTTGCAGTCCGAATCCCAGTCTGAAGGCAAGAGGAGACTGGCATCCCCACTTCAAGACAGGCAAAGAGAGAATCCTTTCTTACTCAGCCTTCTTATTCTATTCAGGCCTACAGTGGATTAGGTGAGGCTCACATACTCTGGAGAGGGCAATCTGCCTTCTCCAGATGGAGATGAAACACCTTCACAAACACACCCAGAATGATGTTTATCGAAATATCTGGTTCCCCATGGCCCAGCCAAGTTGACACAAAATTAACCATCACAAGACCACTCCTTGTCAATTTGGCATTCATATGCCTCTCCTTAAAATACATTCTATCTCCAAATAAAGATAATAACAAGGCCATAATGCCACCCAACATGATATAACTATCCTGCATACAATTAAAACTGCACTCCTTCCCCAGAAGAGGAGATAAGGTCCTTGAATACTGTTTACTTCTGATATCCCATAACTTAAATACTATGATGTAAAGTTAACAATGTTTAAATACTACGATATAAAGTCAATATATCTTAAGTTGCATGATAATGGAATAAGAGAGAGAAGAAAACAAAGATACTTGCTTTATATGCTCACACACACCTAGAAACAATTCCTAACACAATAAGGAGGAATACCTGTGACAGACTCCTCATTTCTGTATCTGGTCTTATGATATTTATAACCATCTTCTGCCACGACCTGTTTCCTTTGCCTTCAACAAGCACCTCAGCTGGTTCTTTACCTGCTGAGGTGACTTAAACCTTCATTCTGTAAGGTCTGGGCCGTTAGTGGTCCTGCCTAGGTTGGACTATTGTGATTTGCCATTGAACTTAATCACAGCACGTGGTAATAGTAGGCGATGCCCTAAGGGATCTCCTGTATTCCATATACTTTGTTACCTCTACTGTGGAGGAGTCTAGTTTCCCTTATTGGTCAAGATCAATCACCCCAGCCAGCACAGTCACTCCTTTCTCTGACTATTGATTCAGAGACATGAGGACTATAAAGTAGCCACATGGTGGTCTTAAGTTCCAGTTCAGTGGAATGTGTCTCTTGATGGAGGCTTTCTTCCCTCTGTAACTAAGACCTCTAGGCCAGCAGAGCATAAGGTCATGAGAACAGGAAGCCCAAAAATTTTGCTAGTGGGTCACTAGAGGTAATAATGAGTTGTGCCATTCCCAATTCCACCTCTTGACTCTTGAGCCCATGAATCTTGGCTTGGGGAAAAGGGCACTATGTTGTATTGGACCTTGATTCAGAGCATAAACAGTCTTATGAAGAGCCTTGCCCTAGTCCTGCAAAGGTACTGCCATCTAGGTGGTACCATAAATGGTCTTCAAAAGACCATTCCATAGTTCCATCAAGCCATGTGCTTTGGGATGTTGTGGAACATGGTAAGGTCAATGAATTCCACATAAGCATGGGTTCATTGCAATACTTCCTTTGCTGTGAAGTTCCTTGATCAGAAGCAATTCTGGGGGCACCTGGGTGACTCAGTCTGTTAAGTGTCTGACTCTTGATTTCAGCTTAGGTCATGATCTCAGGGAAGTGAGATGGATCTCCAAGTCAGGTTCCTCAATTAGCACAGAGTCTGCTTGAGATTCTCTCTCTCCTTCTCCTCTGACCCTCCCCTGCTCATGCTCTCTCTCTCACTCTCTCTCTCAAATAAATAAATAAATAAAATCTTTAAAGAAGAGAAGCAGCAACAACACAGCGTGGAATACCATGACAGTGGATAAAGCATTCTGTAGGCCCATGGGTGGTGGTTTTGGCAGAAGCTCTGTATACAGGGAAGGCAAATCCATAAGCAGAGTAAGAGTCTATTTCAGTAAAAAAAAAAAAAAACCTCTGCCCCTTCCATCATGTCATGGAAGTGATCTCATGTAATCAACCTGCCAACCCACCACCAGGTCATAAGCTAATCACCCCAGAGAATAGTGCTCTACGGGGATTCAGTGTTGATCTCTGCTGGAAGACTGAGCACTAGCAGAGGTTGACCTTGGTGAGAGAAATCCATGTTACCGAGTCTACGCATAACCTCTATCCCTGCCACCATGGCCACCTTATACATGAGTCAACTGAATGATGAGAGGAATGACTGGGGAAAGAGGCTAAACTAAATCAACCTAATGGACCATCCTATCAACTTGATTATTAAAATCCTCCTTTTCTAAAGTCACCATTTAGTGAACATTCAATGGGACACAAATATCTTCATGTTTCTTACCCGTTCAGAGGCAAGAAACACATATCCACATATCTCTTCCCCAAATTTTTTGTCACCAATTTTTCAGTCATGTTCCTTCCAAGTCCCTAACCATCCAGTCAAATCATTGGCCACAGCCCATGAGTTAGCATATAATCGCACATCTAGCCATTCCTCCTTTCCAAGGAAAGTGAACCACGAGGCACACTGCTCAAAGTTCTGCCCCCTGGGAGGGTTTCTCTTCACCACTCCCCATCAGGGATGTCCCAGAGAAGAGCTATTTCCCACCCTCTGGCACACACGTATTTTACCAATACGTATTTTACCACTACATAGAGTAGTTGCTACTTCTTGTTCACTGGAGCCAATTGGCATAATATTATCAGTGTAATAGACCAGTGTGATACATTATAGAAGAGAAAGGTGATCAAGATCGCTGTGAATTAAATTATGACACAGGGCTAGACAGTTGATATACCCCGGAGATAGGACAGTGAAGGTGTATTGCTGGCCTTCCCAGACAAAAGCAACCTGCTTTGGTGATCTTTACTAACAGGTATTGAGAAAAAGGCAATAGGAAGGTCAATAGCTGCACACTAGGCACCAGAGGATGGATTGGTTTGCTCAAGCAATGAAACCATATCTGTTACAGCAGTTGCAACTGGAGTCGCCACCTAGTTAAGCTTACAGTAATCCATAATCCACTGTCATTCTCCAAGATCCATCTGTCTTCCAAATGGGTCAAATACGTGAGTAAAATGGGGATATAGTGGGAATCACCACCCCTGCTTCTTTCAAGTCCTTGATGGTAGCACTAACCTCTGCAATCCCTTCAGGAACTTGGTATTGCTTTTGAACTGCTCCTTCCTATGTAAGAGCAGTTCTACTTGACCTTTCCCATCCTGATAGTCTTCATTCCACCAATCAGGGAACCAGTATGGGGATTCTGCCAGCTGCTAAGTATATCTATTCCAATTATTCATTCTAGAACAAAGGAGATAAACACAGGATGTGTTCAGGGTCCCAGTGGGCCCTCTATGAGTCAAAACTAAATTAAACCCCATTAATCACCTGACCTCCATGGATGCCTGAGTGGCTTGGTTGGTTAAGCATCTGTCTTCAGCTCAGGTTAGGTCCTAGGATTGAGTCTCGCATCCTGGCTCCTTGCTTAGTGGGAAGCCTGCTTCTCCCTCTACCTGCTGCTCCCTCTGCTTGTGCTCATTATCTCTCTCAGTCTCTCTCTCTCTTTCTGACAAATAAATAAATAAATAAAATTTTTTAAAAAATCAACTGACCTCCATAACTGTCTATCCTTGACTGGTGGACCACCATGACATTTTGGGTCCCCTGGAGTTAATGTCAATTCAGAGTCAGTGTCCTGTAGTCCCTAATGGCTCTATTTCTTTCTCCCCAGTGCACAGCTACCCTCAAAAAGGCTATAAGTCTCCTTGGGGAAGGCGGAGGGAAGATTAATAGTGTAAATTTTTGGCTGTGTACCAAAGTCCTTCCTAAAGGGGACCTAGCCTCCACTTCATTCAAGGGGTTCCGGGTTTATAATTTGGCTCAAGCTTGGAAATTGATTGAGGAGCCATGACTGTTTTTTGATTCAGGTCAGACTTGTTCACTTGACTTAGAACTTTTCTTATACAGATCAATGAAAAATTTAGTAGGATTCCTATCTACTTTCACTTCTAGGAACACCATGAGCAACTAGCCAATGCCACAGATCAGCTGAGTGCCACCACTTTACCCCTGTCACCCCAAGAGCCATTTACTCCTATTGTATTTTGGTTTCCCAATTCAATGACTGCAGCTCTCACTGTAAGGTCTGGTCTATGGAGAAGAGCAATCATCGTGCTCTTCAAGTATATTGGGACTCCCCTCTCATATTTACTTCTCACAGGAACAGTAAAGTGTATATCTTCTGTACCTTCCCAGTATAGGTGAGTAAATCTTAAATGATAAATTCATTCCAACATTCTAGTCTCCCTAAGCCTTTGAATCCCTTCCTCTACATGAAGCCAAGGTAGGTCTATCATTTCTAATTTGTTCACTCTAATTCATTCCAACATTCTAGTTTCCCTAAGCCTTTGAATCTCTTCCTCTACATGAAGCCAAGGTAGGTCTATCATTTCTAATTTGCTCACTCTAATTCATTCCAACATTCTAGTTTCCCTAAGCCTTTGAATCTCTTCCTCTACATGAAGCCAAGGCAGGTCTATCATTTCTAATTTGCTCACTCTAATTTGCTCACCTTTTGGTCCATGTTTATATTAACCAAACAAATTGTTAAAGCCCTTCCTAACTCCTTGAGCTTGCAATATAAATGCAGAGTCTCTGCTTAGTGAGCCTATATCAATAATTTCAACATGATCCAAATTAATGTTCCTTCCACTATTACCTCACACCCTCAATATCCATTCCCAAGTGTTCCCAAGATCTCTGTCTACACAAATTAGAAAACTCAAGTAGTCTTTTAGAGTATAGTGCATCTATACTCTAGTGGGTCACACTTGGTACTTCACCTTCAGGAACTGCTGGGATTTGAGTCTAGTTATAGTCTGGAAGGAAAGATGGGAAGTGGCTGTGGGACTTAAAGAAACGCACCTTTGTCTTGCATGGCAAGTGCCTGGGGTTATAGCTTCCTCAGCCAAAACAGAGTTAATTCTCTCAGTAAGGAATCACTACTACTGGGGTGGGAAGGCAGCTTCCCTTCTACTGGGGGTAGGGACGTCTCTTCCACAGTGAAAAAAGATTCATCAACATTTGGGGGCTCAAGGTCCCCAGCTTCATCAGGAACTTCCTACACACCTCCAATTCAACCTACAGGATCCCATTCTTTCCCAGTCTATGACCTTACTTTAATACCCTGCAAGGCTGGGTATTCAATTTACATGATAATTCAGCCAATTGCAGGGTAAGATTCTGCATTTGATTTTCAGCAATTTCAACTCTTCAGCTATAGTAGAAAAGGGCCTCCTTCAGGGCACACATAGAAGCTTTCCGGTGATTTATGTGGCATTTGAGCTGGGAATTCAAATCCCTGAGCTCATCCTTTTCTTTTCACACTTTGTCCAGCAACATCAGAAGCAACCAGCCAACCTCATTAGATTTGTTATTTTTCAAAAAAAAATGTTAGAAAATATTAAATACACAGTTACCCAACTCCTTGCTTATTAGTAGTTGAATAAGAATGTCCAATAATGATATTTTGCACATCTTTATTGCCAAATTTTGCCATGGATTATCAGTGTCCTCTTTACTATAAGAAATAAAAGTCATTAGCATGTTTAAATTTAATTATATTAGAGAACAATTCCAGAAACCCCCCAACCAATTCAGAAAATTCATCCTTAAAATTCTGTTCCTCTAGAACCACTCTTAGTACCAAAATCTGTATTAGTCTGGGACTTAGAAATGGATGGATAGATGGAAAATAAGGAATTGGCTCATGTGATTATGGAGACTAAGAAGTCCCAGGATCTGTACTAGAGACCCAGGAGAGCAATGGTATAAGCTCTAGTCGGAGTCTGAAGTCAGGAGAAGACTAATATCCCAGCTTGAAAACAGTCAAGCAGAAAGAGAATTCTTTCTCACTCAGTCTTCTTATTCTGTTCAGGACTTCACTGGATTGGATGAGGCTCACCCACATTGGAGAGGGCAATCTGCTTTACTCCGTCTACCAATCTAAATGCTAATCTCATTCAGAAGAACCCTCATTGACACAACCAGAATAATGTTTATCCAAATATCTGGGCATTCCCATGTCCCAGTCAAGTTGACACAGAAAAGTAACCATCAAAAGCTGGTAGAATTAAATTTGTTGCCTGCATCATGGACTTACATTCTGAGAATTTCAACAGAAAATCTTACAAAGAGCTCATGAAAGTGTCCCTAGGAGAAGGAAATCAGCTTTAAACCTCCGCCGGTGCCAGGGAACCCAAACTGAGCTTTCAACTGTTCCGGTCAAGAAAGTCCCTTCCTGAGCCCCCCTTCCACTCTAACCTTCTTGAAATCCAATCTCAAACGGGCCCACAATGGCAACAGGTGAAGGAAGAGGAGGTAAAAAAAGAGATGGAAACAGATCACATACTTCCCTGAAGTAAAGAAGCCAACCTGCTAAAGACAAAAGAAGCTTTCTCATAAGAGTTCAATGTTTTTGTTACTACCTGGGAATAGGCAGTTTTAATTATGAACTGAATTAAGGTGACTGAGTTAAAGTGACTACAGAGCTTTCTACCACCTAAGAGTGATCTGAAAAGTCACCAACTGAAAAGGAAAAAAACTGTTCCCCCAGGTAAATTTTACGGGAGGATGGAGACATCCTATGAGTCAGTAGACTTTCAAAGTATCCATTATTTCCATCTCTTGTCTTATGAATTTTTCTAGTTGCTGAGTCTGAAATATGTCCTTTGTCATTTTTCTTCTATAGCTCATTCTGCATGGGAGAGTTTTCCATGAACAAGTCCTTCTCTGGTAGATACTTTTGCAGCTGCCTTAGCCTAGGCCTCCTAGTTTACATACTCAGGACTAGGTCTTATGGAGTTTCAAGTGTCTTCTCTAAGCCAACAAAATTCCTGATGCTGTATCCCTGTGCAGGACCAACCCAAACAAAGATGCCTATTTCTCTTCCTGCACCACGGGCAAGCAGCACACTTCTGGAGTATTTTCTGTCCCCATTCATGAAATGGACAAGACAACCAGCCCAACCCCAGCTTCACACAGTGAACATGGGTCCATTCTCCTTCCAAGCTTGGTGTACACTTATTTCCATTTCCACATGAGCTTTGAAGCCATCTCTCTCTCTCTCTCTCTCTCTCTCTGTGTGTGTGTGTGTGTGTGTGTGTGTGTGTGTGTGTGTGTGTGTGTCTCCAGTTCCTTTTACCCTTGGGCTACCCTTCATCAGCTTACTCTATAGGTTTAGTCTTCACTATCGTTCCACAAAGATTGTGTGCGCGTGTATGTGAGTGTGACCTACCATTCCTCTGTGTTTGGAGGAGGTTAGAGAGGGTTTGATGTGTGCTCACTCCATCATCTTGGTCAGATGTCTTCCAGTTATGCTTCAGACACTACTGAGCTAGACAAGCAGGATATATACCCCAGCCCCAAGTCACCTCAGTTTTGCAAGCCCATCTCTACAGTTAACTACACTTTCCCTTAGTGATGGGAAGAACTTGCTTGCTTATTACTGGCTTTGGCAGAAATTCCTCCCTCTCTTGTCCTGCCTCCCCCAAAGAGGGGACACCTCTTCATGAGAGCTGATGGAGGACAGAGTATTCCGCATTCTGGAGAGCCCCAGTGCCAAAGCTTCCCCAAGCCCTCCCTCTCACAGTAAGGAACTTCAGAGGTGATTCAGGATTTTCAGATGAAAACTCAGATGCTGATATCACATAGGTCAGCTTCCTACTCCAACAGACTCAGAGACCCAAAACCGCCAATGTGCTGCTCTTACCAGCCTCCTGTTCTTGCCTGGGGCAGCATCATCAGCAGAGCCTGGCTGATCAGCCCAAACCTTGAATCTCCAACAACCAATTAAGGTAAGAAAAACAAGAAGAGGGGCCTGAGCTCTCCCACTGGGGCAGGTGGAGCGTCCAGACCCAGAGAGGCAACATGGATGTCTCAGGAACTACATTTGCTTAGCATATAGAAACATCTGATACAGCCACACCCCTCAGACCTCAGCAGCCATACATCACCTTCCCCAAGAGCTGAGTGACTGACCAATCAGCAAGAAGTTCAGTTGACTAGAACCATCACACGCCAACTGTGCACCAGACAATGCACTAAAAACTTCACTTTTCTCATTTATTCATCTACTCATCCTGATGTGGGAAGTAACGTCACTCCATTTTTCAGATGAGTAACTGAAGCTCAGAGAGGTTAAGAAATTTGCCAAAGATCACACAGCTATTAAGTGATAGAGTCATAATTCAAACCCAGCCAGTCTGAAGGCAGAAGCAGCACTATTGGTCCATCTGCTCCCACTGCCTCTCGCAGTGGGGTTCTCCAGGATGTTAAGCTGATCCATCCCACATCAGCTCCCACAGAGTGGTGTCCACATTTCTGGGAGGGACAAGAAGAGCACGGACCTCAGTCCAGGCATTGGGGAGTGAAGGAAGGCTGTACCATGGAAGGAGAGAGCAATCCCCAACCTTACAGAGCCAGAACAAGAGGACCCTCAAGGACGCCCTTTGGACTTGCTGTCTGATGGGTTCCCAGAGTTCACCTACATCAAAGCTCCCAAGCGGCTCTTATTGGAGGGCAGCCCAACAGTCAAGCACAGCGCCACCCTGGAAAGGCAGTCCTGATGCCTTCAACTCTGTCGTGAGGGAGAATATAGGCATTTGTGTCATTTAGAGTTTGGCATTAGGCAGACACAAAGAAACCCCAGTAGTCTACTTCTGGGACCCAGCCTCTCCTTACAGTTGCTTGGTTGCAGGTCCCTCACTCCTCTGACCCGCACTGTGGTATATGCACTGGGCCAGACAGCCTCTGGCGGCTGGGGCCTCCAGGCCTTTTGGGTTCAGACCAGTCCCAAAGAGGAAGGCATGGCTGTAAGGGCTATTTCTGTGCCAAGCAAATGTCGTTCCTGAGCCATCCATGTTGCCTGCATAGCCCTGGGTGTAGAGAGTGCCCGCTCCCCAAAAATCTTTGCTCAGTAGTAGCCTTATACCAGCAACAGTCGGTCCCCACTCAGAATGGCTACCTGATGTGGTTACAGCTTCTCCAGAAAACAAAGCTCCCAGGTGTCTGTCATTGGAGGGTTCCTAACCAGCCGGTAGAGGGCCCCACCCTGGCAAAGCAGCCTACATGCCTTCAGCTCCACCCCCCAGGGAAATATGCACATTTGTGGAGGTGAAGGCCTGAAATCAGGCAGATGCTATGGAGTCTATGAAGTCCCTTTCTGTAAGCAGACCTCACCTGATATTTTTCTGTTCCAGGGCCCTGGCTCCCATTCTGTCCCCGCATGCATGGTCCCAGCTCACACAGCACACCTTGTTAGCAGGCCTTGGGCTGCAGGGGGCACCCCCAGGCCTTTGGGACAGTGGCAGGACCCCACCAACTGAATGGCCTCAGGTGTAGAAAGCCCATACCCTGAAGATATTTCTGACACTCCATTTAAAACTGGGGACTGCCAGTCTCTGTATGGACCAGCTGCCTGATGGTGTCAGAGTCTCGCCAGTCAAGGTGCCCAGGTGTCTCTTATTGGAGGATACTCTGACTTTCCCCACCCAGCCACACCCTGACAAGGCAGCCCATAGTCCTCCAGCCCTGTCCCAGGGGAATATGCACATTTGTGAAGGTGAGAGCTTGGAGCCTTGAACCGCCCCCCCCACCCCCACCCCCCACCGCAACTTTGTAGGGCATCTCTGGACACATTCCCGGACCAGGTCCCTGGCTCCCCTGACATGCCCGGCTCATACATGTCCAGCATACACCCTGTCAGCCTGCCCAGGGCAAACTGGGCCCTCCAGGCCTATGAGCTCAGGTCGATCCCAAACCACCTGCATAGCCTCCTGGGCGAAGGAAGTCCAAACCCCAAAATTTCTCTGAGTCAGCTTCTTTAAAGGGGCGACAGTCAGTCCTCATTTGGACAGCTGCCTGCTACGGTCCCCGGCTTACCAGTCATTGGAGCTCCCAGATGTCTCTTAGGGAACAGTAGCTGGGCAGCCCAGCAGGTCTCATCCTGGCCACGGCGGGGGGGGGGGGGGGGGGGGGGGGGGGGGGGGGGGGCGGGGCGGGAATATGTGCATTTCTGTAGCTAGAGCTTGGAATTTGGCAGATACCAAATAACCCAGGAGCTGCCTCAGGGAACCCAGCCTCTTCCTACAGCGGCTGTGTTTCCCGCTCTGGCTCCCAGGACCTGTGCGGCTAACGCCTGCGCGGTACACACCCCATCAGCCCACCCGGTGCAGCTGGCGCCCTCCAGGCCTGCGGAGCCCCGCCAGGACTCAAACCACCTGGACAGCCTCCTGCATGGGTGGATCCCACCCTCAAACAGCTTTCAGAGGCAACAGCCTTTAACTTGCAACAGTCAGACCCCGTTTGGTCTGCCTGATGGGGCCCAAGGGTTTGCCCACATTCAAGGCTTGCCCCTATCTCTTGTTGAAGAGTACCTCAACTGTCCAGCATGGCCCCACCCTAGCGAGGCAGCCCAGATGCCTCCAGAGGTATATGGACATTAGTGTAAGTTAAGGCTTGAATAAAGCAGATGTCACCTAACCCAAGTAACTGTTCCTGTGATCCAGCCTCTCTCTGCAGCTGCCCTGTTCCGGAGGCCTGGCTTCCCCGACCTGCAAGGCCTCTCATGCCCATTCCAACCCCATCAGCTTTGGGTAGCCTGGGCACTCTAGGCCTGTGGCACTAGGGCCGGTCCTCAACCCCTGTGTCCAAGGTCATACCAAGGAAGCGGCTACATTAGGACAAAAATGTATCTTAAAGAGGAGCAGGCTTCAGCTCAGTGTTCTGAATCACAGCCAGCTTCTGAAAAACTGCAGCGTTTTGTTCTCCTTTTCTTTTGTGGTTGGCATCTGCCCTTGGATCAGGTCATGATCCCAGGGTCCTGGGATTGAGCCCCACATCGGGCTCCTTGCTCAGCGGAGAGCCTGCCTCTCCCTCTCCCTCTGCCTGCTGCTCTCCCTGCTTGTGCTCTCTTTCCCTCTCTATCAAATAAATAGATAAAATCTTTTATAAAAAATAAATAAGTAAAAATTTTTTAAAAGAGTCTTCTGTTGTTTTGTTTCCTGAACAGCGGATTACCACCACCCCCCAACCCGCCCCAGGAGATCCTTCTTCAAGTAGTCTGAGGACCACACACGTGTCCTTGTTAACATTCCCCAAGTGACCCTGGCATGCTGGCATCTGCTATACCAGCCACTCCAGACTTTCTTTCCTTGATTCTTTCCTCCTAGACCCATGCTTTTGGAAGGAGTGGGCTGCCTCTTCCACTCCTTCTAGTTCCATTCAAATCTCTGAGCAGTGGAAACCTCAGCCCCCACATTTGACACAGCCCTCCTGCCAAACCCAATGGCCTCTTCTCTGCACAGCACAGGATACTGATGCTCAAAACCTCCCCCCACCCCCCGGCCCTTGCAGTTCAGCTCCACTGAGTTACAGGAAACCGCAAAGATGAAGAGACGGAACAAACCCGTTGACTTCAATTCTCTGTTCACACCTCCCGACCTCCGTCCACACAGCCAGCCCCTCATGCTCTGGGACTGCGGCTCCCGCTGCCTTCTGGACAGGTGGCACCCCAAACCTCATACATTCCAAAACAAAATCATTATCCTTGCCCCAAGTACAGGCCACTCTGCCTTCCCAGTCTGTCATTCTCCCTTTCTCAGGCCCAGGACTCCGGAGTAATTCCCCACCTCCTCTGTCTCCTTCATTGGCTATGCACACTGACTACAAACATGGTCAACTGCATAATTTGTGGGGCCCCTTGTGCATGAAGAAGAAAAAATGTCATTAAAAACACATTAAAAGCTTTTCCCTTCTGTGATCTTCTATGCTTTGTCAGGGTGGTTTTTATTTGCTATTCAATGTGTTCTAACTAAAAAAGAAAAAAAAAGTTAAAAATATTAATTAGTACAAATTTTACCTCTCATTTTTACATTGCAAATATCAGAACATTTAGCTGTTCCATGGAGTCACCAGAATTACATAATGCCTATTTCCTGCCTTGTTCCCAGAGGGACCCAAGAGTTGGCCAGAAAAGGCAGACTCAATCCAGACTCAGGAAGTTTGCAAGGCCAGAATCCGTTAAAGCCTTAACTCCTAAGCCTCAACTTTATGGGTCTTCTTAATACATGAGTATCATCAAAGATACTTCCACTGGATTTTGATATTTTTATGTGGCCCTGTCTGACTCCAGCTTACGACTTACAGGGGTCAATCCACTTCTGTTCCCTTGAAACAGAAAAATTCCTTCTGACTGAGGTACTCATGTTTACTAGTTTCTGTTTTCTACATCTGTGCAGTGGAGAAGACAGCAATCCAACAAAACACACTTTTTTTTTTTTTAAACTTCCCTTAGTCTACATGATCTAGATGCGCTCTGCATTCCATTTTAGACTTGGGACTTCGGGTTTACTATGTGTCAGTAGACCCCAGGCAATGCTCCTATTTCTGAAGTTCACGTTGTCTCAACTTTGTCGGTGGGAACCTCTTCTAACTTGGCTCCTATGTCCTTTTGATTCCGTTAATCTGTTTAAACACTCCTGCTTCCTGACTTGTTGAGTTGTTCAGGTTCATTTTGAACTTTCAGCTCAAAATACGGAATCTGCCATTCCTCCCAAGGGGCTTTCAGTAGGAAAAGAGAACTACAGGCCAGAATGAGGGAGCTGAGATGTGCTCTCAGGTGACAGACACATCTCTCTGGCCACTTCAGAAGACAAAGGGACAAAACGTGTTTTCAGATTCTATTTTTGTTCTTTTAAAAGCATGAGTTCATATGGACATTTCCAGTTCCGTACTAACAATACAGAATTCCTACTCAAATCCTTGATTCTACAATGGTATTTCCTTTTCTTCTATGCTAAAAAAAAAAAAAATCTAGATTCCTAACAAAATAATATAATTACTTATTTTCTTTGTCTGAAAAGAAAATAATTCTGAAATAGCTTTACAACATTAATGCAAACTATCTAATTACCTAACAAAGTCCAGTTTTTCTAATGCTTATTTTTTTTTTCTTTTTAGGCTGCATTCCACTAAGGATTTGCAAAACAAACAAACAAAAATAGTCTTTGCTCAAGAGTCACTTATAATCTCTCACTCTGGCTCTGTGAGTCCTTATCTGGCATAGAGTTTTGCTTCAAACATTTTCCTTCATTTTCAGTCTGAGAACCATAGCGTTACAACAGCCAGCCAACCAAAGCTCTTAGGCGCTGGAGACTGGCAGCCACTAGGAGGAAGTTCCTCTCTGACACAAGATGATGGAGAGACCTCCAACCGTGTAGTGGCCGAAATTCTGCACCATGGTTGCATTTCACCATTATGTGCCCATCTACAGTGGCTTAGCCCGTAGGTATAATATCAAGATTGGTACACAGGATTTCTGGCCAAAAGAACCAGTTCTGCCTGCTATTAACCAACGTATCCAGTCTCGATTACTTTCACACATTCAGCTGTTTCTTTCTTTCTTTTTGTAAAATCCTGTTCTGATCTTCTAAGCTTTTTAATGTATCTTGCTCCTTTTATGAACTATGAACCCGCCCTTCTTTTATAATGTTCAGCATTCCCTTACCAGCTTAATATACCGTGTTATGTATTGTTACCTCAAGGCTGGCCGTGAAGAATCAAAATCAATTAGCAGTATCTTAAGTCCAGTCAAAGCTTTTAATTTTCTCACAAGGGGGTCAAATTCTTTACGATTATCCAAGAACAGTACCTATAAATACATTATCTTTAGAGTTTAACTGAAATTTCTATTGATTCATGGGTCAAAATTCAGACTTTGCTTCATATACATTATTATTGCCCTTATTTTAATTATGGATCAACAGAAAGTAAAACTCCAAGTTCTCTGAAGTCTTTGGAAAACACAATTACCAATTCCCTTCATTCTACACAAAATTCAAACTTGCCAAAGCCAAATAAGAATGTCATAAAATACAACGAGGTATACTTCAATCCATTTTCAGTTAAAAATACATATGTTTATATTTATATATCCACTTTATATACATATCCACCTTAAATAGGGGCTGCCTGGATGGCTCAGTGGGTTAAGCCTCTGTCTTCGGCTCAGGTCATGATCTCAGGGTCCTGGGATTGAGCCCCGAGTGGGGCTCTCTGCTCAGCAGGGAGCCTGCTTCCCCCTCTCTCTCTGTCTGCTGCTCTGCCTACTTGTGATCTCTCTCTCTCTCTGTGTCCAATAAATAAATAAAATCTTTAAAAAAAAAAGGCACAACCACTCAGAATGCTTTATAAAATTAGATATTCCTGAAAATAAAGTTGAAACAATCAGAGTCTAAAAAAAGAGAGAGAATTTAGGGACACCTGGGTGGCTCAGTGGGTTAAATCCTCTGCCTTCGGCTTGGGTCATGATCTCAGGGTCCTGGGATCGAGCCCCGCATCGGGCTCTCTGCTCAGCAGGGAGCCTGCTTCCCTTCCTCTCTCTCTGCCTGCCTCTCTGCCTACTTGTGATCTCTCTCTCTCCGTCAAATAAATAAATAAAATCTTTTAAAAAAGAGAGAGAGAATTTAAATATGTATCCACCCATGGATGTCTGGGTGGCACAGTCAGGCAAGCGTCTGACTCTTGGTTTAGGCTCAGGTCACCATCTCAGGGCTGGGAGATCCAGCACTGTGCCTGGCTCTGTGTTCAGCGTGGCAATGCTCGGACTCACTTTCTCCCTCTCCCTCTGCCTTTCCCCCACGCCCCCACTTTCTCTCTCTCTAAAATAAATTTTAAAATCTTTAGAAAAATAAAAATATATTACCAGATATATCACATAATATTACAACCTTTTAATAACTGAAAAAATGTTATCAGATTATTTCACCTTTAAAAAGAAAGTTAAAGAAGACAATTTTACAAATTCATAAAATTTCCAGATTATGTGGGTTCTCATAGAACCCGTTCATAAAAGCTCTCGGTGTTTAGAAAAACACACTGCTTCATGGGGCACAACTAGTTAATGTTGGAGGAGCTATCCGGATTCTGCCCCAGAATCAAAAAAGCTGTGCCCTAAATCCCTGACTTTGCATTCTGTAGGAGCCACATTTATGACTTCAATTTTTAAAACTACATTCTTTGAATTTAAGATAAAAAGATACATTATCTGGTTTGAATTATCAATATAATTAATACATTTTTAAAGTTTTAAATGGTATCTAATTCAAAAACTCTGATTTGGGAATAAATGGTTTTTTGGGGGGTGTGTTTTTTTTAAACAAGTCATTAGCCAAAGGGAAGAGTGGGTCCCAGCTCCAGCCCACGTCCTGCTGGTACAGTCCACATCCCCAGCACCTGCGCGGTTAGAACCACACCTTAGACCCAAACGATGACTGTCAGTCCTTCAACTTGCGGCTTGTCTATGCCAACCCAAAACTAAACTTCTCCTTCCGAGTTTAAAACTTTGTTAGAAAAAAGAATAAAAGAAAAGGAGGGAGGGAGGGAAGGAAGGAGGGAAGGAAGGAAGAAGGGGGGAAAATGAGGGGAAAGGAAGAAAGGAGACAAATTCTTTTTTCTGACAAACACTTTCTCTCAGGGACTGAAACAGAACTGCTTACAGTTACACATATTCAAACTGCAACATCTACTTGCTGCCATCTGCTAACTTCAGACTCTTCACTAAAAACACAGTAATTCTTCACCCCGCTGGCCATGCTCCACAATCTAGGCTTAACCTGAGAAGGCGCTATTCCATTTTGATCTGTTTCCAATCGGCAAGACTCCAACGTGAAGATGAGAGAGAGGAGAGTTAACTTCATGACCTGAGCCTCACCTGCGAAGGCCCTTCAGCCTCAGTAATGTAAGTGGGATGACCTCAGATGGCCCTGGTTTTCGGGTAGGATTTCCTAAGGCTAGAAACCCAAGATGATGTCTGCAGGCTTCATCGTACACCAAGGCAGTTTGGTAGAGAAGGGCGGGCATCTCCAGGAAATGAGACAAGGGGCCACTTCGGGGCTGAGTGGCTTAAAATCCAGAAGCAAAATGTAGCAGTTACTGAGGTTTGTACGGACACTCATTTTTCTAACAGCCAGGATTTTTTAAGTTGTTTTTAAAAATTTCCCCAGTGGAGAGACCAGGGACAAGTGCCTCCTTCACAGTTACGGGGTTTGCTCTTGAGACTTCCTGCAGGTACCCAGTTCTGCGGTAGCTCAGTTTTTCCTCCAGAATCTTTCATGGGGTTTTGCAGCCTCTCCTGCGCTTGCAGATTCCCACTGAGGGAGGCCGGAAGGGCTGTGTCTTCATTTTGGGAGCCTCCTACTTCCGCATGTGCCTGCTCCCACTTTGGGCAAGAATGGGTTCTTCCACGCTTTTTGGTTAGGTTCTTGAGGACCTGAGGGTCCCTGGGACCCACAAGACAAAACTGTCATTTGGGGTCAACTCTTGTATGCCAGGTTCAAATTTCGGAGTAGGCGCCCCAGTGGTTTGATATGACTGCCCTCTCATGAACCATGGCCTGAGGAACACCCCAGAAAGTCGGTCTAGTCCAAGAATAGCCTTGAAATAGAGCAGGCAGAAAAAATAAAAATTCAGAAAACGCTTTTTTTTTTTTTTTTAAGAGATAAGGAAGGATAACCCAGGGGACAGACAGACACAGAAGAGAGTGAGGCAGAGGCCAAGGGCCCAGCAGGGAGGGAGAACCACACAGGCAGAGTGAAGCCCCTAATGTGCACGGGAGACAGAGCCCGCGTGCGGATATGGCGGCCACGAAATTCTCAATTCACTAACGACAGTGGAGGTTTGTTAGGGGCCAAGGCCCGGAAGTTTTGTAATTGAGTTCTCATTCTAGGAAACTTGTGGGAGTTTTCCTTTCTCCATCCAGGAAACTTGGCTCAGGGGAAACGGGACTTTTTCCAGTACTCGACACAAGGTGGCGCTAGACACCCGTGGACTCAATGAGGTCCCCTTCCAAGTAGGCGCCAGAAGCTTTGCGAAAGTTCCCTGAAAGGATGCATCAGGTCAGGCCAGATTCAAAGGACACTGAGACCTCTGCATCCGCAAAGAATTAGCCTATGGATAAAATAGGGCGCACAGAAAATAAGAAAATATATATATTGTATATAAGATATATATATATATGTAATACACACACATACATATGTAAAAGGTGAGGAAGAGTAGCACAGAGGCTAGACAGACAAACTGAACCTACAAAGCCTCTGTAAAAGAAAAATAAAGGCACGTCCCTGGGACTCCCTGGCAGGATAGGAGACAGGGAAGTGCGGAAGGACTGGAAGTGGAGAACAGCCAGTAAAGTGACTACTGCTGGTGTCCAGTGAGCCAGGGATTGGTGGCAGTGGAGAACCAAGCCTTCTAACTGAGGTATTTACACTTACCAGTATTCTTCATTGACATGGTGAGTCAGTAAACCCAACATGACTGCATAACAAGGCTCAACTGAAATGCATTCTATTCAGCTTTTCTGAGAAGTCACTGTACTAGTGTTGCTCTTTTTGTGTTATTATGGACTTGTGACATTTCAAATGTTCCGACATCAGCCAACATTCTCTCTGTTTTTTAAAAGGTTTTATTTATTTGACAGCCAGAGATCACAAGCAGGCAGAGAAGAAGGCAGAGGGAGACAGGGGGAAGCCGACTCCCTGGTGAGCAGAGACCCCGACACGGGGCTCGACCCCAGGACCCTGAGATCATGGCCCGAGCCGAAGGCCGAGGCTTTAACCCACTGAGCCACCCAGGCGCCCCAATATTCTCATTTTGATGCTCACACTCTCCCAACTTTGGCCAATAGGGACCTTTTAGCTTTCAAATGCCCTGGTTTTTTCAAACTTTGCTTCTGGCCCAGCGTGTTAGGTGCTCTGAGATCGCCTCATATTCTTCTGCCCTAGACCAGACATGGAATCAGACATTGTTTCAAGAAACCCTGGTTCCTTTGGGGGGAGAAATAGCATTAGAAACCATAATGTAGGCATCAGGATGCATTATGTGCGTTATGGGGTAACATTGCTACTCGGCCATTTGGAGGGAGGGGAGAGCCAGCAAAGAAATATATTTTTAATTACAAGTTTTACAAATGCATGACTTCATTTTGATATGCTCAGTTCAGTTCTAGCAACACACTGCTCCTACTCAAATGTGTGAGTTAACTAGCCTTCCCTTTAACCAATCCTGAAATCTAGGCTCCTATCAAACATAATTATTTACTTGTTCTGAAAACTTAATTAAGAGACTAGCTCCAAAAACAAAAATACACTATCAATACAGACTGCACAAATACTAAATGGAGTTTTTGTTTTAGGCTGCAGACTCCTAAAGATTTGGTGCCAAATTATTTCGTTCTAGAGCCACTCCTAATGTTCGCACCCCACGTGGCTGTGTAAGGATGGAACTGACAAGAGAGCTGTGGTCTGGGGTTTCCATTCACTTTATGTACAGGAGGCTGCAACCTGCCCCCACTCCTCATTTTCTGCTCTACCTTTGAATTTTTCATAGGATTTATACATTCCCAATACGCCAGATAATTCACCTTTAAAAAGTGGTGACTATCATTATTTGGTTTTATATTATTTTGTTATTATTCTTTCTGCTTTCCCCAGTGGAAGTGTAAACCTCATGAAGCAGAAGGTTTTGTTCAGCTGGACTCTGGCAGCTTTCCCTGAGGACAGGGCTGAGAGGTGGGCTTGGCTCTGGGGGCAGGGGCTCTCTGCGGGCATTGAGTGCAAAGATGCGTGGTTTTCCTGTTTTGTTGCAGTTATTAACTGTGCCCTTTTCACTCCTGAAAGTGCCAGAGTTTAAAGAGCCAGGTGAAGGGGGTAAAAAGAGAGGAGGCATGGGGGGTCAGGATATAAGCATTCCAGGAGGGAATAACCAGCTACAGAGGAGGGAGTCCCCTCTCTGAGGAACTAGCTCAGTGTCTGTGCATGGTTGGGCCCCAGTAAATGCTTGTTTGGGAACTGGGATGACAACAGAATAATTGAGATAATTTTTTATCTACATATATATGCCAGGAGAAATGGATGAGCACTGGGACAAATTGTGAGAGGGATTCAAGCAGGGGGACATCAAGGGTGATTTCTGGGGTCTAGTCCTGGACAGGTGGCAGAGGGACAACAGCCCCAGCGGGGAGGGGCAAGGAAGTGGGACAAGGGAGAGTGATGACCAGTACAGTAGTATAGCCTTTATTTTTGCACACTGAAAATATGTCCAGTTTAGGCTAAATATAAAATTAACACATACTCTTCATGAAGAAATCCAACAACACAAAAGCATGCAAAATGGTACAAAGGAAAGATCTTCGACAGCATCATCCTTCCGGAGAGCATACCCTCTGGCTCCTTGAGACCCCACTGGGGTAGAGAGGGGGGTTGTAGGCCTCTCTCTTGTAGGAGAAACACCTGGTTGAAGTAATTACATGGTCCCCACCTCTGGGCTGGCTGGAAAGGGTCCTGGAAGTTGGTGTGGAGACAGACCACTCAGAGGCTCCCAAGCTGGGGGCTAAGAAGGAACGCATAGGCCTTGCCCGTTAATCCCTTCACTTCTCCAGAGACTCACCTCTCCATTTCTTCCCTAGGCCTGACTCTTCCTCACCTGGTTGGGAGAGGGGCAGGAAGAGGCTTCCAAAAATGGGTCCCGGATGAACATGCTAGAAGGCACTGAGGACACCCTGAGTGAGCTGTCTTAGGGAGGAGAGGTACCCCAAGGGATTCCCTGTGGAGCAGCCTGACCAGGTGAGGCTTTAGCCAGCTGCACTGGTCAGGGTTCTCCTTCCCTGCCGCATCCCCTACCTGGGGTCACCCCCACAACTCCTGGCCAATGGTGGCCTTCAGGAGCCTCCCTGGACACAAGGTTGATGATGTAAACAGAATCCCAAAGACCACTTTTTTGGAAGAAACCAAAAGGATTACCGAAGGTGACCCGTTTTTATTTTTAATTCTATACTTTAATAACTCTACAGGTAAAAGGAACACAGCAAACACCACGTTTATTATCAACATCCTTCTGCATTCTCCTCTCCTCATACACATACATTCTACCTGCTGCCCTCAGTGTGCGTGTGTTGTTTACCCTTTACAATATCTTTTGTAGGCACAGCGCTGCCCATTTTCCATGGGCCTATGACCTCCTTCTAGGTCATGTGTTGTAGCACTGGCTGAGCCATGGACCTCTGCGCAGACATTTGGTTTGAAGTGAAGTCAACACTGTTGTACCCATCCTTCCTTTCCCCACCAAGGTTTCCCTTAGGAAAGTGGCTCTCCAAGCCAACTGGTGTAGAGTTTTTATCTTTCTCGCTGCAGTTTATATACTGCTCTGCTGAAAAGTTGAACCAATCCCAATGTACAGTGCTGCCAGTTTCCCGAATCTCTGCGAGGGCCAGAGAGATACAGTGGTCTGACAGTTGTATGTTCAATTCCCCCTTTCTAGATGAGAAAGCTGAGGATTAGAGAAACCAAACCCCTTTCTCCAGGGTCATTCAGTCAGCGAACGGCAGACAGATCTAGTTCTAGAGGTCACATCTCCTGACCCCCACTTCTTGCTTTGTCCGCCAAACCAGTCTGCTTCTGACAGTTGCCTCGAGACATGGACACACCAGGCTCTTGCTTTTCTTGTCCTCTGTCCGTGGAGGAAAACAGATACAGGGCCTTTCCCCTCATGGCGGCTGTGCTGTGCCAACCGGAGTCTCAGTTTCAGCTGGGCCCTCCCCAAGGCTGCTAAAGCCAGGCCCTGAAGGGTTCCTCAGAAGACAGCACAGCTGTGGCACAGGGTTCCACCTCTTCTCTTCTGCAGCTGATTAACTTCTGGGGTGAATTGGTTATTTTCTAAAAAAATCATTTTCATTAATATTCATTAGAGGAATGCTAGTATTATATGATGGTAGAGTGGTAGCCGCAAGGACAGAGAGTGTTGCAAAAATCCCAGCTACCTGCTCAGCTTTCGAGCAGCAAAAACCACAAAGACAATTCTAACCCCTGTTTCAGGAGGAGTGTCAATGCGGAGCCCACCATCAATTCACGGCTGCTGGTCCAGTCAGATCCTTAGGATACCAGCTACCTAAATCTGCGGTGATTATATCTGATTATTTTTTAAACTCTAGAGAAGTACTTTCCAGTGGAAACTTAATTTGAGCTATACGTGCAAATTAAAATTCTCCAGTAGCACATTTTAAAAAGTAAAAAGAAACAGGTGAAATTAATTTTAATGCATTTTACTATTAAAATATTATTTTAACTTATGGTCCATATAAAAATATTAAGGAGTTTTTCAAAATCCATTGTGTATTTTATATTTAGAGTGCATCTCAATTTGGACTAGTTACATTTCAAGTACTTAATAGTCACATGTGGAGAGTGGCTACCATATTTGGACGGTGTAGATCTGGAACACGAAAATAAAACATGACTCAGACGTTCAGAAGGTCTGCAGCTGCTGTCCCGTAGGTTAGAATAAACTTCCAAGCAAAGTTCTGTTGGTTTTATTTGAATTATTTTCAACATTTAAAAATCAGGAGATTTCTCATAAACGTTTTGATTTCTGGTTTCTCACTTAAAACTTGCGTGCATGGGTAGCTTGGTCAGTTGGGTATCTGACTCTTGACTCCCACTCAGGCCATGATCTTGTGGTCATGAGATCAAGCCCCACATCAGGCTCTGTGCTCAGTGGGGAGTCTGCTTGCAATTCTCTCTCTCTACCTCTGCCCCTCCCCAACACACGCACGCACTCTCTCTGTATATATATATAAAATAAATAAGTCTTTAAAAAAAAAACAACCTTACAGATCCGGTAGCATTGGCTCACATTTCCTCTCAGCAACAAATTGCTGGAACCGAAAAACAGCTGCCTTCTTTAGCCGAAACATGTTCGCCATGGTCCCCACCATCTCCCCTATCCAATTATGCTCACTGCAGTGCACCTTTTTTTACTTTTTTCATACCTGTCTGGGCCCCAGAGGCATCTGAGCTCACAAACTCTACCTTCTATGAAGTACACAAAGCCAAACTTCAAACAACCCGTTGAAGAATGACTAACTTGGGGCCATCTTGCTACCTACATTGCAGTGGACTGGGACAGCAGAAAGAGAAAGAATAAAGTGAGTCACAGAAAAGAAAGGAAGACCCCTTAGCACCAAAGCCTCTATCCCCATAAAGAAATTATGGATGAAAGACAAGGAAAAGAAATAATACTTTAAAATAGAGACTACATACTGAGCATTCTCGATATGATTTTCTTTGCATATATATTTTTGCTTTAGACTGTTACTTGGTGATATAAATTTGAATGGATAGAAAATCTTAGTGGTGTACTTCAGAGGGAAACCATCACCAACCGTGAAATTATAGATGTAGACATGAGATGTCTAATCCAAACAGATAAGTTAAACACTTAAAAAGTCAATAGGGATTTTCAAAAAATTGTCAAGGATTTCCACTTAGTAATTTCCCATGGTTTAATCAGAAAGATGCGTGGGTTTTTGCAAGGAAGGCTGGAAGTTACCTTAGAGGATTATCTCTCGCTAAGGCAAATGTTGAAGTGAAGCTAGGCTGTGCTAAAGTCAAGTTTGAGGCAGAGCAGAGGGTAGTGGGATGTACAGCTCCAGAATCTGTTTGGGTGTAATGGATACTCGTGCTCAATTTCTCATACGGCACTGTGGGAAATACATATACTCAGAGAGATTGTCCACTTAATAAATTGAGGGAGAACCAATAAAAATGAAAAACCTTATGGAAAGAAATGACAATGTAGGGAGGCTGGTAAAGATAACAGAAAAGCAAAAGCTAATCTAATCAAGGGTAATGGTGTCTATCTTCCACAGATTGAAGTGGCCACACTTCTTACAGAATATCCTTGCTTCTGGTCTCCTCTAAAATTGGTTTTCTCCAAAAGCTATGTTTAGGGTGTGGCTTGTACTCCATTAGGATCCCTAGGAGCTCTTGCCATATGAGGACTCTTCTTATGCACCTGAAATTCTCTAAGCAAATGACCCTTCGCATGGTTTTCTCCCTAGCTCTTTGCTCTGTCCCTGGGTCCTGGAAGGGTGCTAGTGCCCCTGATCCTGAGGCAGGGAGGAACCTCTGCCGGGCTGCTGAGTGTGCACCCGAGAGAGGAAAAATGCAAGAGGGTGTTAGGAATGGAACACCCTGAGAACAGAGGGTAAGCATGATTAACTGAGTTGAGAGGAAAACCACAAAAGGTAACTAACTGATGGAGTTAGGCTGAATTTTTTCACCACATGTGGAAAAGAAGGGCTTGTGACCACCTCAGCCATGGATGCTCCCCTCCCATCATTCTGGGTTGGTCCAGGACTGCTGCAGTGGAGGAGTCCCAATCAGACCAATCCTCCTACAGATAATAATTTTAAAAACTCGTCAAGGGTCACCTCGGTGGCTCAGTCATTAAGTGACTGCCTTCGGCTCAGTCCTGGGGTCGAGCCCCGCGTGGGGCTCCTTGCTCAGTGGGAAGCCTGCTTCTCCCCTTCCTCAGGCTTGTGCTCTCTCTCGCTATCTCTGTCCCTCTCAAATAAATAAATAAATAAAATATTTTTTAAAAATAAAAATAAATATTGGTGAGTGCTGTGAAGCATGTAAACCTGGCGATTCACAGACCTGTACCCCTGGGGCTAATAATACATTATATTTAATAAAAAATTTTTAAAAAATTTTAATAAAATAAAAATAAATAAAAACTAATCAGAATATAAAATCAACTTCCTTAAGGCGCTGCCGAGCAACCAAAAGTTGACACCTGGAAGGCGGTAATGTCACTGGGTGAGTTTCACAGTTCCTTGTCGGAGGGCAAGTCTCTCTCTTCGTGCCACAATACTGACAAATTCCGGTACAAACACAAAAGTCAGAAAGTGAGAGGATCGGGGTTAACTGTTAATGGACTGAACATTCCAATTAAATGGCAGAGATTATTGGAATGGGTTTATTTAAAAAAAAAAATTAAGACCAACATATGCTGCTACAAGAGACATACTTTAAATATGAGGACACAGATACGTGTAGACTAAAAATATGGAAAGAATATATGTCACACAGACAGTAAACAGTGAGGAGCAATATTGATAGCAGGGTAAGGAATAGTGCCAGAGATAAAGAGGGACATTTCGTGATGATAAAAGACTCAAGTACTGAAGAAGACCTGAGAACAATCCATGCAACCGAAACGGAATCGAAACATATGAAGGAAAAATTGACAAACGTAGAAACAGACACATCCACACTCCTGGCTAGTGATTATGTGTTTTCCCTCGCAATGACTAAGAGAGGTCTACCAAAATCACTGAACAGGATCATCAAACACTTTGACCCAACTGATATTTATGAAACACTCCAACAAATGGAGAATACACACCCTTTAATGGTCCTGGCAACTTTGAGCCCTGGGGTTCTTGAAGAAGGGGAAAGGCCCACCCTGCCCCACTGTGTTCGCCATACCACGGTGCCTTCCCAGTTAGCAGTGAACACTGAATCAGTCAGAGAGGCTGGCGGGCGCTGATGAAATGCACATGGGTAAGCAATGATGGAAGAGGAAAAACGAAACGAGTCGATGTACGTCAAGCCTTAGAACAATGCCTGGTGAGAGGGGGGTGGGGTTATGCACATTGGGGAGGGTATGTGCTATGGTGAGTGCTGTGAAGTGTGTAAACCTGGCGACTCACAGACCTGTACCCCTGGGGGTAAAAATACATTATATGTTTATAAAAAATTTTAAAAATTAATTAAAAAAAAAAAAAGAACAATGCCTGGTGCTTAACTCTGCACTAGCATCAGCTAAAGGTAGGACTCCATACAAGCGCCGGAAAGAGAGAGCGGGCGTTAGGATAGCAAGGTGAAGAGATGTCCTGAGAGAGGGTCATGGGGAAGATTACACCCTTGTGCAGGGAGAACACAGCCTGCACTCCTAAGGGCCATGAAGATATCACAAGAGTGAGACTCCTTCCAGAGTGACCCCAGGCTGATAAGGAACTGGGGGACATTCTGATTCTAGCTGCCTCTGAGAAGCCGCCTGCAAACTCCTCTTCCCAGGAGAGAACTGTGAGAAATCCTTGCCTGACCCGGATGGGACTGGTTTTGTTTGTTGTTACTTTGTTTTCTTTTGTCCTGCTTCAAGTATTGAGGTCTGGGGATGGGTGGAGGGCACAGGAGGTAGGAAAATGGAACAAAGGGAGCTGTTGGAAGCCTGCTTTTGCTTTTCTCCCACCCTGGGGTGGGCATAGGACCTGTCTGCCCTGGAGACTCAAACCTGTGGCCCAGTGTCCCTGGTGCAGGCTTCATACACATGCACTTTGCCCTGGGAACCAATGAGGCTCTTGGCATATTAACTGAGTATGCTGGGTGGAACATACTACTGGGTGTAGCTGCTGTTTTACTTACAGCAAGAGACAGAACCCTTGCAGGCCAGTCTAGAAGAGGAAGGCTGCGTGTGACTCTTGAAATGCCGAGCATCCTGGCTGGTGTAACACACCTGCCGTCTTGGCAGTGCCCGGTCCTAAGGGCACGTACCAGTGGCCTGACGGGAGCCTGAGGGAGATCACCACTCCCCAGAGAAGGGGCTTCTCTCCCAGCCCCACTGATTAGAAGTGAATCCCTATAAATCCTCTTCCCTTCTCTTTGTGCAAATGCTTGTAAAGCCTCACAAAGTGCGTGCCCATACCAGACTAAGGCTCAAACTGATGCTGGTCAGGGTCGTGCCGAAGAAAGAAAAAAAGAAGAGCATTACCAAGGTGTCGGGGAGCACCACCACGGGGCAACAGGAGTACCGGAGCAGCCGGCCCATTTTCCAGATGGAAAGGGGCACCACCAGAAGGATGAGCATGAAGCCAACAAACGCAAACAGGGCCAGCGCCAGCGGGAGGGTCTCTCCTGGAAATGAAAAGATAAGGGTGGGCTTAGGAGACAATAGTGAAGATGAAGTTACCCATTCCGGCCTCTCTTGCTCTCCTGGAGTTGGCTCTGCACGCCGGCCAAGCTGGCAGATGCCAACATCCCGAGATTTGATATACGCCTTAGTGACGAAAATTATCAAATTATCGCCATTAAAACCATTTTTTTTAGAATCCAGATGAAGGCGTTGCTTCCAGAAAGCCCCAGGGGAGATTGCAATCTTTTTGTTGGGAAGGGAAAGGGAGGAGCATCATGGGTTGAGCCACTCCTTGTGTTAGCACGTACCTTGGCGCAGCTGCCGGGAGGAAGGCAGAGTGCCAGGCCCCCGACAAGATGGGGGGAGGTGCCGGAAGAGAACAGCCCAGAAGGGAGCTGGGTGGTAACTGAAAACAAAATGTGTTTCACAATTTGCTCTTGGCATTGACTCACGTTGTGGAGGAAAATCCTGACTTCAGACACCAGTCACGTTGTAACTGCGATATCGAGCCCCTGTTATCATTATGTTTCCCCAAGGTCACACAGATCACGCGGGCTCCAAAACCCAGGGTCGGCCTACTAAGTATCAGAAAGTGCCAAGTGCGAGCATCTGGAGATGCAAAAGGGGTGACAGGTTATGCTCCCATCTCTCTGCTCGATGTAGTGTGGAGCAACTCCTGCAGTCCCCCAGGTCGGAGAGCTCACGACCACGTGAAGGGCGGCACAGCCCAGGAGGCCCAGAAGATGGTGACGTCACAGAGGTGGCGGGGGCCCCGTACTTCGTTTCAGTGCTTTTGGACAATACTTTGGCAGTACACACCAAGAGATAAACAGATGTCCATACCCTTTCATTTACTTCTCTGAGTGGCTTCCAAAAAGGAAATTCGAGGAAGGAAAAAATTATATGCATAGAGCAGTTCCTAGCAACATGCGGACTAGGGCGACAGCCTCACAAGCCACCTGTCTCTCCACCCAAAGTGGCAGACCTCCCCCTCCAGGTGTGCTCTGGTGTGCATTGCTCACAGCACAGACCACCAAGTGAAACCATCTTGTTTGTTTACGGGTTTGTAGCCTGTCTCCCCAGCTAGACAATAAGCTCCTATGAGGCCAGGGACTTCCCTGCTGCATCCCCATTCCAGTGACTAGGCCAGCATTTGGCACAGTCAATGCTCAGTAAGTAGTCACTGAGTGAATGAATCAATCAATCAATGAACATCGTCATCAAAAGCAAGCAGAAATGACCTAAAACATAGAAATGATCTAAATACCCCCTGATAGATGGTTTGACATATTATGAGATACCAGCATAGCAGTTTAAGGAGTCAGCTACTGAAACAGGAATTGGGATATACACAAATTTGTTCACGATGTAGTGGCAAGACTGGAAAGCAGAGAGTATACCTATTAGTAGGAGGATGGTTACATATATTTTGGCACATTGATAAATTCACTTATTATGCATCTTCTTTAAAAATGAGGTTGTAGGGGTGCCTGGGTGGCTCAGTGGGTTAAGCTGCTGCCTTCGGCTTGGGTCATGATCTCAGGGTCATGGGATCGAGTCCCGCATGGGGCTCTCTGCTCAGCAGGGAGCCTGCTTCCCTCCATCTCTACCTCTGCCTGCCTGCCTCTCTGCCTACTTGTGATCTCTCCCTGTCAAATAAATAAATAATCTTTAAAAAAAAAATGAGGTTGATCCACATATACTAACATGAAAGGATGTTCACATGTACTTCTAAGTGAAGACAAGCAAGCTGCAGAATGGTAAGCCCGGTACAGTCCCGTTTGTGCCTGTGAGCATTGGTATCACACAATGATGGGAAGATTAAATGTCAGACCTGCCAGAGGAAACCTCCCGAGTGGTGTGGGGGAGAATGGAGAACATGGACCTCTCACTTTCCATACTTCTGCGTTATTTGAATTCTTTTTTTTTTGTTTTGAGATTTCATTTTGTTATTTGACAGAGAGAGCACAGGCAGAGGGAGTGGCAGACAGGGAGAGGGAGAAGCAGGCTCTCCGCTGAGCAGGGAGCCTGACCATGGGGCTCGAGCCCAGGACCCCAGGATGGTGACCTGAGCTCAAGGCAGATGCTTAATGACCAAGCCACTCAGGCACCTCTGTGTTGTTTGAATTCTTTAACAAACTTGGCTTAAAAAGTAGTATAAAATAGTAATCAGAAAACCCATGTGGAAATGGGATGAATGTGATATTTGTAAAAAAGCAAGCACAGTGTGTGTGTGCAACACTACAACGTGTGTCTACACATGGACGGTGATGGAACAATCACACCACCTTGCAGAGCAATTTGGGAACAGTGGCCGAATTCAGACGTGTATGCCTCTGACCAGCAAGCAGCTCTGCTTCCAGGAATTTATCCTCCAAATATACATACACCGGCAAAATGATCCATCTACACGGTAATTAAATAAAGCACTGGCTATAAGAGCAAAATATTGGGAAAAATGAAACGCCCATCAATAAAGGACTTGTTAAATTTGTTACCCATCCACCCAACTATATACTATGAGGTTGTAAAGAAGGATGAGAAAGTTCTTTATCCATACTGAAAAATCTATAAGATATATAAAGCAAAAAGGATAACGTCCGGAACAATTGCATAGAATATGCTACCATTTGTGCTAAAGAGAAGGGAAATACATAAAGAAATATTCTCATTTACCTGTTATGCATTTAAAAATCTTTAGAAGGATGTAGTGCCTGAGTGGCTCAGTCAGTTAAGCATCTGCCTTTTGCTCAGGTTATGCTCTCGGGGTCCTCGGATTGAGCCCTGCATGGAACTCATATCTGGCTCCCTGCTCAGTGGGGAGCCTGCTTCTCCCATTCCCTCTCAGCTCCCCCTACTTGTGCCCTCTTGTTCTCTCTAAAATAAATAAATAAAATCTTTAAAAAAAAAGATCTTTTAGAAGATATACAAGAAGGTAATACCAAGCGGGGAGAGGCTGGAATTGCAAAGATGGGGAAGAATAGAAAGGAGAGTTTCCACAGGTATCTTAGATACTTTTTTAATCATATGAAAGTACTAAATTTTTTAAATAATAATTTTTTTAATATTTTATTTATTTATTTGACAGCGGGAGAGAGAAAGAGATCACAAGTAGGCAGAGAGGCAGGCAGAGAGAGAGGGAAGCAGGCTCCCTGCCGAGCAGAGAGCCGGATGCAGGACTCGATCCCAGGACCCTGAGATCATGACCTGAGCCGAAGGCAGCGGCTTAACCCACTGAGCCACCCAGGTGCCCTAAATAATAATTTTTTAAAGATGAAAAGGTTATACACAGAAATGTCAGTGGTATTTGAGCACATCGTAGATATGGGGTTTGGTTTTGTTTCTTTTCAAGGGACTTTCGAACACTGTGGGGTCTAAGACTATAAAAAATTCAAGGGATGGGGCACCTGGTTGGCTCAGTCGGTTGCACGTCTGACTCTTGCTTTCAGCTCAGGTCATGATCTTGGGGTACTGGGATCAATCCCCGTGTCAGGCTCCACTCTGAGCACGGAGTCTGTTTTGGATTCTCTCTCCCTCTCCCTCTGACCCTCCTGTTCAGGCCCTCTCTCTGTCTCTCTCCAAAATAAATAAATCTTATAAATGAGTGAATGAATGAATAAATAAATAAATATTAAAAATTGAAGGGAGAAAAATTAAGTCAAACAGGAGGTCCCTGTAGACTTTGCACCTAGTCCCTTCCAGCAGAAAGCAGCAGTGATATACAGCGGTGGGTGGGGGTGGGGTACCTAGGAGCGGACCTAGCCCTCCTTGCAAGGTCTGACTCTCAGACCTCTGGCTGCTTCTCTGGCACCCTAGCCCAGTCTGGTTCCCAGGCCACTGCCATCAGGGTAAACCAGTCTTGCAACATCTGGCCTCAGGCCTAGGGCACTTTCAGAAGGAAAGCGTCCTACACAGCTGCTCAAGGGACCCCAGAGAGCCCTAGGGTGAACTCTGGCCTGGAGGGTAATTAGAGGAAAGCACACTTTCATCACAGACACCCTCCCGGCTGGGGAGCAGGTAAACGAACCCTAAGGGAAACTCAGAACCAAAGGTCCCCAGCGGACAGCCAACCATCCACCAGGAGGGGTTGTGGCCTGTGCGGGTCTCCAGGAGACCGGCAGGCCATGCGTACCTTGCACCTTGACACACTCCGCCTGGCTGAAAGGGCTGTGCCTCCCGATGGCCTTCACGAACGCCCGGACCTTCACACAGTATGCGGCTCCTGGTTCCATGGTTTCCAGGTGCACTGGAATGCCCCGGCTTCTCACCACTTTGACATGTTCCTTGAGGAGACCAGAAAACAGTTCCAGCTTGGGGGAAGCAGGACAGGAAAGGGCAGAAAGAGCCAAGGAAGGGAAGTTCTAGGTATTTCCTTTCTGGGCTGCATAGTGAATATTCCCTCTCATTCATACGTTCATTCATTCATTCACTCTTATTTACTTATTAAGCGCCTCCTACAAGCCGGTGTCTCCTGTAGGCCCTGAGGTACACAGCAATGAAAAGCAAAGTCCGGCTCTGATGAAGCTTGCCTGGGGGAGACAGACCCTGAGTGACACACAGCAGGGGGTGATGGGGCAGTGAAACAAAAGACAGCAGGGCAAAGTGAGGAGGAGGAGGAGGCCCTAAGCACAATGGTTAGGGAAGTCCTCTCTGATGGGTCACATTGGCACAAACACCTAAAGGTCAGAGCTCTGATGAGCCTGGGGGCTGGGCGTGGCCGGTGCTGCCACGGAGATCAGTGCACAGTAGCCATGCGGCCAGTGGGGTTTGTCTCCTCCCACATTCATCCATTTACCCACCCGTCCGTCCATCTGTGCTCCCCTCTACCTCCACCCACCCACGGAAGCCTGTGCTCCACAGCTGAACCTGTGGAGGCTTGTCTGGGCTGAGCCCCAGTGACTCAGGGTACATGCTCCTCTCTCAGCACTGGCCCTGCCTGTCACCAAGGGTAGGGAGTGGGCTCCATCCCAAGAATCTCAGCGAGCTGCATGCTCCCTCCTGCCCACCTCCTGATCTGTCCCCCAAACTGCTCCATCTGGCTGGCAATGTCCTGTCCTACCGCTGGGCCCTGACCCTGCAGGAGTAAATACCGGAAACCATTGTTATTTCTTGCCCCAGCTACATATTTCACCTTTCAGGGGAAGCTACCCAAACCATTGTCCCTGTTGAGGACGTGGTGACATGTGTTTTGTCCCCTGCATAGTGCTTATAAGGCCAGGGGGTAACCTAGGCCTGCTCTATTCATAGATTCTGTGAAAGCCCGTTACTGCATCCTATCCAGACTCATAATAAAGCCTATTTTCCTTGGGCTGACAGGAGTAGCCTTTGCAAATCACCTTGGACCGGGTCTCCAATGGGTCTGGTATCCCTCAGCTCCTGCTCAAGCCCTAGCCCTTCTGTCTGTTTGGCCATTCACTCCGGGAGTGTGGACATCCCACCCAAGCCAGTCTGCAGCCAGCTATCCCACAGGAGGATGGGGCGGTGCCCCATCAAGGCATTCTGGGTGGCCAGCTGGCTGATCATTCGCTTTATTCACAAGCCACCTCCAGCTCCGGCTATCCGCCCTCCCTTCTTCACCCTACCCAGACACACACCCTCAGGAGCTTTGTGCCAGTTTCACTCGCTTTTGAAATCATCTAGATCTGGAACACCCTGGTCTGCTGCACCTAACGCTGCCAGGGAGAATGGCTGAGAAGCCAGGCTGAGGAGGAAGAAGAAATGAACAGAAAGATACAGTGGATCATACCGTGTTCAAGTTTAGAACAAAGAGGCAACCCCCATACTTCAGCAAATCTGGCCTGAGCCTGGGGTGGACCCAGGCAATTCTCTGAATAGGAAGCTCTAGGGTTGTGAGTGTGCTCCCATCTCTCCTTTCCCACCCTGCACCCAGGCCTGCCTGTGCTCAGCCCACCCCTAGTCAGTGAGCACTTCAGGGGACAGCTTTCCTCACACACCTCTCAGAGGTCTGTGACTCCTTCCCTGAGGCCTGACTCCAAGGCCAAGGTTGGAAGCCTCACCTTGGCACCAGGCTCCTTCCTCCAGTAAGCCACGAGGAACTCAAACTGGGGCCCCAGGTCTTCCAGCTTAATAACCAGGTGGAAGCCATCCTTGGTGACCTCCATCACAGGTGGTGTGAGGATGGCTGTTGGTAAGACAGGGGGAGAATCAAAGCCGGTTCCAGACATTACCGGTTTCTGTCCTAAGAGACTAGAACCAAGTCATCAGTAGAAATAGGCAGGGGTGGTAGGGAAGTCAGGGGTGGTGGACGTAACTTCCCGCATGCAGAAGCTGTACCATCATCCTCCTTATCTGAAGTTCTGCTTGCTGGGGTTTCAGTTACCTGTGATCGGGAGGGAAGCAGATGGTTCTCCTTCTGATATGTGATCAGAAGTTCAGTACACAGTGCCTGCATCATTCCCCTGACTCCTGCCGCAGGCATTTTACCATCTCACATTTTCACAAGGAGGAGGACGGCCAGTACAGCACAGTAAGACAGGAGATCACATTCCCGCAACTTTTCTCGCAGTGCATTGCTATAACTGTTCTTCTATTATTAGTTATTGTTATTAATCTCCTCCTGGGACTAAGTTAGAAGTTCAACTTTATCATAAGTATATGTGTAATAGAAAAAAACATAGGATATATAGGATTTGGTACTATTCTCAATTTCAGCCATCCCCTGGGGGTCTTGGAATGTACCCCCTGTAAATAAGGGGGACTACTGTATACCAATACTCTCGTGTATTCAGCAGGTATCCAGTAAATGCTTTTTGAGTGATGAGCAAATTTTTTTTAATGACAAAGACTTAGTACAATTCTCTTTTTTCACTCCTTGACCATAATCAAGTCCTCTGCTCCTTCTTCAGGAAGCACACATCCTCAAGAAAGGTGACTGAACACTCAAGTAAACATCTTTTTTTGTCTTAAAATTTTATAACCCACGCTCCTCTTTTTACTTTTTTGGCAGAGATTTGTTTTGGCAGAGATTGTTCCTCACCTGGACTCATCTAAACGAGCAGATGCTATTTCTTAATGCTTTTGCCAAACACCTGCATGGGCTCAGGTGTCTCTGCAGGCGGGGACATGTGTATCACTGTAGCTCAAAGAGATCAGTGACATATACTGGCTGCTGATAATTTTCCAGCATTAGGAAATCAGCAGCCCGAGAATGGGTTGGCCATGCTATCCTTGGTCCAATAATTCTTCACTTCGTATTTCTAATGGGGATGTGGGAAAGTCAGAGGGCTTCAGAAATTCCAATAATCAACTCTCGAAATTAAAGCTTCAGATAAACACCCATATTTCACATTGTTGGAATCCCAAACAGGGAGACCAGCAGTCCCTGTGGATTCTTTCCCATCAACAGACCAAGAACAGAAGGGCACACACAGGCAGCCTCCAGTTCCCGGCTACTGAGGACGGATCCACACTTGCCTGTCAGATCTAAGCACTGCGGGACCAGAAGGGCCACCCCAGTGGTTGGCCTTGGCTTGGGAAGTACAGTGGGCTGTGTTCTGGGCTAAATCCCCCACACTGGAGTCAGTGGATACTCAGAGGAAAAGCAGTTCCTGGAGGGAGTTTTTGGAGAGCAAAGCATTTCCTGGCATTTGAAGAGCTGCCTGGACAGGAGACAGGAGAACTGGAAAAATCAGGGACCAACTGCCAAACATAACCAGGTCAGAAGCTTCAGTTGTAAGTAAGCATGACTAAACGGATCCTCTCTTCTCCGGATGTAGTGAGAATAGAATTAAAGAAAATGGCCTAAAGTCATCCCAGTTCAGAGGAAAATTTCTGGACACTGTTAGGGCAGGAACCTGTGTGCTTGGGAAGGCACACACTATTCCTGTTGTTCACATGATGGGACTGAGCCTCAGAGAAGTTATGTGACTTGCCCAGAGTCATACAGTGAATTGCCGAATTTGAGCCCACGTCTTTCCACATTTCTAGACTCTGCTGCATGGGGAATTTGGCCTCCATAGGAGCAGATCTCAAAGCCAGCTATCCATGAGAACCATCTCAGGAAATTTGCAAACTCCCAGTCACAGAATGCACACAGATCATTTACAATAGAATCCCTGGGGATGTGCCCCAGACAGGTGGTTCTAGACTCTGCTGTGCCTGGGATGTGTACCCAAGGTGAGGAAACTCTGCTCTCAGTAAGGCTTCCCCTGAAGAGGAGGAGAGCCTTTTCAAAAGAGTCTTAAAACAAGATTTTTCACATGCCTGTGGCGAAGTTGGGGTGGCCTTTTTCACAGACAAAAGAACAGATGCAATGCCCTTTTAGGAGTCTCAACTCCATCCTCACTCCGTAGCTAACTCTGTCTGCGCCAGGATCCCACAGAGTATCTTCTACCTTCTGGTGCAGGTGCAGAGGCTCCTTCCCATTCCTCAGCTTCTCCTGCAGTAAGACCCCTTCCTGTTTATACTGGTCTTCTCGAGCGCACACCCTGCCCGTGTAGTTTTATAAGCACTTTATCTCCATCTGACCTGTACCTTCCCTTCCAACAATGGCTGCCTATACCCGGCAGAGGTCTGGGCTGGAGCCCCAGGCTCCTAGGAGCTGGAGACAGATGGTACTGGGAGCTGCTGGGGTACTGCACCCTCCAGTGCCCCCGAGCCTCCCCCGGTACCTCACACTGGGATCCCACTGACTCCGCTCTACCCTCTCAGTGCCTGGGGAAAGAAGCTCGGGCAGAGAAACCCACATTTGGCACCAAAATTCCCATTGGTATCCCATTCTGGTGGTCCCACTCTTCCCTCCTCTGCTCTCTGGCTCTCAGCTCCGAGCATCCCTTGGGCAATAATAAGAGACCACTTACCAAGAGCTGAGAGCTATGATGGGACAGCACTGCCCTGAACAGTTACACCTTTCACCTTTTATAGTGCCCGCAACCACCCAGAGAGGGTCTTCCTGCAGGTGAGGAGGCAGGGAGTCAGCTATCAAGTGGCTGAGCTGGGATTTGGATCGTACCTGTCTGACTCCAGGGGATCAACTTCCCCTTCAAATCTGTCTTCACCTTCCTCAGCCCCTTCCAGCTTAGGCTCCCTAACCTTCTGAATCTTCCTGGTTTCTACCCAATCTTATACAGTGTTCAGTAACCTTTGACTTACCCTATTCCTATAGATGCTGTCCCAAACCTTCCTTTGTCCTCACTCACAGCAGAAGACCTTCAGCTGCATCAAGAAAACAGAGATCATCAAAGGCCTCTCCCTTGCCTTTCCCAGAACTCAACCTGGTTTTGGTCTGTATCTGTCTCAGAAGAGGACCTGCCTTGCCCCTTCCCCTCTCCACTCAATCCTCCACCTAGCAGCCTCACCACCATCCCCCTAATATTCCATGAAGCCATTTTCCCAAAGACCCGTCCAGAGCCCTCCTTCAGGCCTATCAGTAACCCCTCTCCCCTCCATGACGCTACTTGCTGGGCCACCAATGGGTGCCCTTCCCTCCATTCACTTTTTAAACCCTGTCCTGAGTTCTCTTTGTCCTCATAACGTGTCCTTGGACGATCTCGGATGCTCCCAAGCCTTTAGCTATTATTTTAGTGTTGTATCTGATCTTGGCATGTCTGAGCCCCAGGGCCTGGTTTCTAGCTGCCAGACAGACATCCGCAGCGTGCTGTCTTGTGGGAGTCTCAGTCACAAAGAGCCCAAAGCCAGGAGAGTCTCCTATTCCTCCCGGGTTCTCTGTCTTGGATGACCTTCTCACCGACCACAACTAGAAGCTAGATACCATCATTGTCTCTCCCCACTCCATCTCCCAAAACTTGTTCCCAAGCTCTGTCCTTTCTGACTCAGCCATATCTCTCAAATGTGCCCTCTCCTTCTTGTCCTGTCCCTCACTTCTAGGATCAAAACCAGTCTTGGCTCCGCTGGAATGACAATGCCCTCCTCACTCTTCCTCTGCCTTGCAGACTTGTCCTACTTCAGTTCACGTTCCACACAGCATTCGGAGTGATCGGTGCAGAAGACAGACCAGGCCTAAACCCTCTCTTCTTCCATGACTACGCTCTACTGATTTCAACAAGTTTCATGTTAAAGCCCTTCACCATGTGACTAGCCCTGACTCCTGCTCTCCCCCAAACACACCTTTTTACACACTGACCATTGCTTGCACTCTGCCGGATCTGGCCACGCATCTGGATTCTTCCCATACATTTTTCCTCAATCATTTTCCAGGTACTATTACTGTAGAACAGTTATTTATTTCCCAGTGACTTTTCTGATGAGTCTAATAAAGGTATAGATCCTATTGCACAAAGAAGCTGCTCTCACAGGCAACAAATATGAGGTTAATGAGGCACCAGATGGGAGGCAATGTAAGATTTATCGATGTACTATCGATGTAGGAAGAAGCAGTCCTAGCTCCACCTCCCCACCTCAGAACGGCTTTCCTTCCGTGTTCCCCACCACCTGCAGACCCCAACAGAGTGATCAGGGTTGATTTCCAAAGTCTCTTTCAAAATGAGAGGGCATGTGGGAAGCAGCTGGTAATTTTTTAAATGGACCGGTTAGGACTGTGTGTGTTTATGATACACTGGGTTTGCAAGGCCAAGTCCACGCTAAAAGAATCCTGAAAGTCTCCGTGAATTGGATTCCTGAAGGTGACGCCCAGTGGGGGCGGGGGAGTAAAAAGAGAAGCCGCTTACTTGCGTTTCGGTTAAAAGGATGCTGCAGGGAGCTCCAGGCTGAGGTCCGTGAGCCGAGGCTGGCCCTGACGCGCAGGTTGTACGGCACAGTAGCAGTGATGTCATCAGTGATGTCACACGCAGGATCTTCCGTGGGTGAGCCCCAGCTGCTGGGGATCCAGATGTGACTCGTGTACAGGCTCTCATACTCTCTGGCCAAGGAAAGGAGGGCACAGCGTCGCACCAGCCCCTTTTACCCAGGCTCAGTGACAGGTGCAAGTAACTGCCTCATTCACCCACTTCTTATGGGTCAGCGAAACAAGCATTTGCTCCACACCCCCGTTCCTCCACTTTCTTCCCTCAACAACCATCCACTCTTTCTTAGTCCTTTTAATACTGAACAAGGGAATGTAGGCGTAAACCCCGGTGTGTCCTGGCCTCTCCACTCTGCAGCACCCCCTCAATCTCAGCTGCTGTCATCCCTGGCCCTGTTGGGGTCTCCTCTCTGATCTCCCAGCTTTGACTCCTGCCATTCTTCAAACCATTCATCACTCAACAGACAGTGACATTTCTCTCCTTAGTGGCTTCCAAGGCACTCAGAATGGAATACAGACTCTTTCTGGTGGACCGTAAGACTCTCTGGCCTTCTCTCTCACTCTTCCCCTAAACACGATATCCCCTCTCCATGGCCTCCGTGCCGTTCCTCCCACATGCCGAGCTCAGGAACTTTGACGGCCTGTTCACTTGTCAAACGTTCCACCCCCGCTGTTGCACGTTGGTTGGCTCTTCCTGGCCTTCAGACACCAGCTTAAACATCAGCTCCTCAGAATGACCTTCCCTGACCACCTATTTTTTTTTATTTAAATTCAATTACCCAAGGTATAGTACGTCATTAGATTTTGATATAATGTTCAATGATTCACTAGTTCAGTATAACACCCAGTGCTCATCACACCTGACCACCTAATTAAAAAGAGCCTCACTGTCGACCCTCTATCTCATCAGCCTTTAGCTTCCTCTGGCTAGAATACTATCTGAAGCCACTGAGAACAGGGCTGCCCAACAGAACATGTTCTATATCACAGTTGCTCACTATGGTATCACTAGCCACATGTGGCTATCAAGAACTTGCAATGTGACTAGTATGACTGAGAAACAGACACTTTAATGGAATTTTAATTAATTTCAATTTAAATAGCTGTCTGTGTCTAGTGCTGCCACACTGGAGAGTGCAGACCTGGTGTATTTATTTCTTTCCCTTTTTACTGTCTGTCTTCTCTTCTAACTGTAAGGTCCCTATAGCTAAGAACCTTGTCTATTCTACCCCTGAGCCCAGAGGAACATCTACACACGTAAGTGCTCAGTTTGCATTTACTGTTCATGAAACAGATTGAGCACCTTCTGTGTCCCTGTCCCTCCTCACCAGCTCTCAGAGCCTGGACACCTGGAAAAGAGCAGAGCCTGCTTAGCTCCAGGTCCAGCTGACCTTTAAGGTCATGATTTATTTTGGTTCCTACGGGCATGCTCTGATTCAGGAAAACTGGCCTCCCCCCACCTCCGAAGGATCTGTGTCTCCAGTGATTCATCCACCTCAAGTCAGAGTCAAACTCGTAACATTTTCTTTAGGATTAGACGGTTGGCTCACTGTTGAAAAGAACCTGTACCAAAATGTGTTGATACACACTCACATTCCCAGAGAGTTCGGTGTCAAATCCACAGGACAGCTTTCCTTGCTTCTTCAACTATCTCACTGCCCATGCAGACAGAGGAGGCAGATCATGGGAAATAACTTATCCCTGGCTCACAAAGTCCCCTGGAGTTCTGTAATGAGGACTGTACCTCCAGGAATCAACTATTCTTTAGAGGGAGAAAAGTTAGAAGCAAAAAAACTTACCCCTGGTACTCGACAAAATAGTGTGTTATTTCTCCAGGCACAACCACTGGGCTCCACATCAAGAGATGCTTCATGTTGGTTGATTGTACAGAGAGGTTCTGCGGGGCAGGCAGGACGGCCACTCCATCTGGGATTGGAGCATTTAAACAGGCTGACATGTGGGCTCATATCAGAGGAATGACACAGCTTCAAATCAGTTTCTAATGAAAGGCCTCACATGTTAATGAATCAGAAACAATTCTAATTTCATCATACTTGTGTTGACGCTGAATTTTTGCTATCATCATTATAATTCTGCCTTTGGTGATTAATGGCATATTAACATCAATAATAATAATGACTAATATCATGAGTACTTACTATGTTCTATCTAGGCCATGTGTTAGATTGTTACATGATTATCTCATTTAATCTTCAGGATCACACTGGGAGGACCATTGGTTTCCCCAGTGTACAAATGAGAAAACTGAAGCACATTATTTAAACTTTTATGTCAGACCCACCTAGATGCAGGCCTTGACTCTGCCACTTGCTATCCATGTGACCAAAGCCATGCAGGCTCCTGCCACTTTCTCATTACCTCCTTCTCCTGCTATTGCCATCCTCAGGTACCAAAACACATCCCTTTACATCCCCCCAAGAAGCCAAATGGAGCATCAGCTGCCAGCTGGGAAGTGCAGGCTCAGGTCTTCTGTGAAAGGAGTCCAATCCAGAAGGGCACCACCCCCAGCAGACCGCAGGACCCTAAGCCAACTGGGCCCCACGCATCTCCTCACACAGGTGTATGTGGTGTGCCCTGCGTGTGCCCCAGAGTGGTCTACGGTTTTCGTGCAGTATCAAAGAGAACTGTCAAAGTGAACCTGCCCTCCTAAGGAGGTGGGCAGTCCTGGGGTCCATCTTGCATGCATCCCAGGGTGTAGCCTGGATCTTCTGCTATGGTCTCTCTCCTCCCACTTTTACACACTTCTCTTTTAATGCCTAACACCTGCCTTCCTTTGCTGTTACAACTGTAGTGATAACATCGGTAAGAGTGTGGGAAGAACAGGGGCACTCACCCGGGCCTTTTCATCTCTGTGCCTGTCTCCAGATTGGCACCTGTTGTTTGTTATCAAGCCCTGTGACCACGAGGGAATGGGGGCTCCTGGGGACATCCCGCCTAATGCCCTTGATTCTCTGATGTAGGACCCTGGTGATCTACCTCCATCTTACTCTCAGCATCCACAGCCTGCCCTGCAAGGAAACACCTGGGGTACCCACAGGGTGGCTTCCTGCCACCCCCATTCAACTTTGCAATCACCTAAGGGTTGAAAAGAAGAAGAGCCAGCTGCAGTGGAATGGCACAGGAGGGTGGGTCATGGCCCTCTCCAATATCCTTCCTCTGGCAAAGTATATGTGTTGTATAACACATTTCTCTAGTCAGATATATGGGTATTATATAGCTATGTAAATGTACAACTATAATTAGTAATTTTTAAACTCTCAAAAATTAAATCTCCAGGCCTAGAGGGTTTCACTGGAGATGCCACCAACTATTAAAAATAAATAAATAAACACCGATTTTATACAACCTCTTCAAAAAATAAACAAAAAATAAATAAAAAATTCAGAAGAGAAAAGCTCTCCACCTCATTTTATGAAGTCAGTATTACCCTGAAACCATAATCAGACAAAGACAGTATGTATTTTAAAAACAAAAATAAAACCTAACAGAACAACATATCTCATGCACTTAGATGCAAAAATCATCAACAAAATACCAGCAATATGAATTTGGTAATGTAAAAAAGATCATGCACCATGACCAAGCGGGATTTATTCCAGGTATGCAAGGATAGTTCAACATTTGAAAGTCAGTTAATGTAATCCACCATATCAATAAACTAAAGAATACATTCATATCAATTGACACAGAAAAGGTACTTATAAAATCTAACACTCATTTGTGATGTAAAAAAGAAAACATCTCTTTTCCATTTAAGAACTGCAGGGAGTTATCTCAATTTGATAAAGGCCATCTACAAAAAACCTACAGCTAGTATCACACTTAATGGTGAAAGACTAAATGCTTTCCCCCTAAAATCAGGAATAAGGTAAGGATGTTCACTCTCACCATTTTTATTCAACATAGTACTGAATGTTATAGCAACTGCCATAAGGCAAACAAAAGATGTAAAAGGCATTACAGATTGGAAATGAAGTAATGAAATTCCTCCTGTTTGCAGGTAACATGATAGGCTATATAGAAAATCCCACGGAATTGGGATTTTCAGTCAGTAGATCGTGCAACTCTGGATCTCAGGATTGTGAGTTTGAGCCCACACAACACACCCACACTGGGTGCTGAGAATACTTAAAAAAAAAAAAAAAAGCTGGAAGGAAGGAAGGAAGGAAGGAAGGGAGGGAGGGAGGAATCCCCATGTAATCTACAAAAAAAAAAAAAAAAAAAGGACCAAAACTTCCTAAAACTAATAAGTGAGTTCAGCAAATTCACAGGATCCAAGATAAACAAAAAATTAATTGTACTTCTACATATTAGTAATGAACACTTATACACCAAAGCTAGAAATACTATTGAAAATCACTAAAAAAAGAATGAAATACTTAGGTATAAGCATAGCAAAACATATTGAGGATTTGTATGGAGAAAACTCCACAATGTTGGTGAAAGATTTCAAAGAAAATCTAAGTAAATGGAGAGACACACTGTGTTGATGGATGGGACAATTCAACATAATTAAAATGGTAACACCCCAAATTGATGTACAGGTTTAATGTAATTCCTATCAAAACCCATCAAGGGGGGGCACCTGGGTGGCTCAGTGGGTTGAGCCGCTGCCTTCGGCTCAGGTCATGATCTCAGGGTCCTGGGATCGAGCCCCGCGTCGGGCTCTCTGCTCAGCAGGGAGCCTGCTTCCCGCCCCTTTCTCTCTGCCTGCCTCTCTGTCTACTTGTGATCTCTCTCTCTGTCAAATAAATAAAAAAATCTTTAAAAAAATAAATAAATAAATAAATAAATAAATAAACCCATCAAGGGTTTTTGTATACATAGACTGTTTTTTCCCAAAATATATAAGAAAAGGTAAAGTAACTAGCGTAACTAAGACAATTTTGAAAAATAATATAATGAGATGAATAAATCTACCCAATTTCAAGACTTATAGTAATTGAGACTGTATGGTATTGGCCAAAAAAAAAAAAAAAAGACATTTATATCGATGATTCACAACAGAGTTCCCGGAAATAGACCCACACAAATATTCTCAACTGATTTTTGGCAAAGACACAAAAGTAATTCAGTAGAAGAAGGATAGCCTTTTCAACAAATAATACTAGAGCAATGGGTCATCTGTAAGACAAATAATAATTATAATAAATCCCAGCCTAAATTTCATACCTTATTTAAAAATGAACTTAAAATGGATCATAGACTTTATGTAAATGTGAAACTCTAAAGCTTTTAACAAAAAACATTAAGAAAATCTTCAGGGCTGGGGTGCCTGGGTGCTTCAGTCATTAAGTGTCTGCCTTCGGCCCAGGGCCCTGGGATTGAGCCCCGCATCAGGCTCCCTGCTCGGCGGGGTGTCTGCTTCTCCATCTCCCACTCCCCCTGCTTGTATTCCCTTTCTCGCTGTGTGTCTCTCTCTGTCAAATAAATAAATAAAATCTTTTTTTAAAAATATTTTATTTATTTATTTGACAGAGAGAGAGGTCACAAGTAGGCAGAGAGGCAGGCAGAGAGAGAGGGAGAAACAGGCTCCTCACTGAGCAGAAAGCCTGATGCGGGGCTCGATTCTAGGACCCTGAGATCATGACCTGAGCCGAAGGCAGAGGCTTAAACCACTGAGCCACCCAGGCGCCCCTAAATAAATAAAATCTTAAGAAAGAAAGAGAGGAAGGGGGTGAGGGAGGAAGGAAGGAAAGAAGGAAGAAAATCTTCAGGACTAAGCAAAGAGCTGATACCAAAAGCAAGATTCATAAAAGGAAAAATTTATAATTTAACATCATCAAAACTAAAACCCTTTGTTCTACAAAAGAACCTATTAAGAGAATGAGAAGACAGGCTACAAAATGGGAGAAAATCTTTGCAAGCTACGTATCTCACAAAGGACTCGTGTCTAGAACATATAAAGAACTCTTAAATTCAATAGTATAAAAGCAAATAATAATTAAAAAATGGGCAAAAGATATGAAGAGACATTTCACTGAAGAGCACATACAGATGGCAAAAAAGTACAGGGACAGATGTTTTCTCTCAATTTCTCTCTCTTAAATAAATTAAATATTTTTTAAAAAAAGAAAAAACTGCTGCTTCTTTCTGAGCCTTAAAGGCAGCATCTTTAATATCCTTAGGCTATTCCTATAGTGTATTCCAAATTTCATCTTTGCTTTGCCCATGTTTATGGAGCACATGTACATTGGGTACGAGATGGAAAGACAGTAATGCCCATGAGCTACAGATGCCAGGCAACGTTCAATAGAATTACCCAGAAAGCATCGCGGCACTGCACGAGGAAAACTCATTTTCTGCTAGGACACTAAATAGAAAATAGGAAATGACTCCGTGAGATGGGAGCTCAAGCTCAAAGGGACTCTTTCCACCTGCAAAGGGTTAAAAAATCCGCTCCCACTGTTACGAAATGCTGACGTTGGACTTGAGAACACAATTAAAGGAGGAAAAAGAAAACTCTCTTATCCACACAGCAGACTCCTTAACTCATTAATGTTAATTAATGTTATTAATGTAATTAATAATTAATAATTATTAATGTAATGTATAATACAATATTATATAATAATATTATACATTATATATAATATTATAATTATTATTAATAATTAATGTAATTAATTAATTAATTTAATGTATTAATGTAACTAATGTTAATTAATGTTAACATTAATTAATGTTAATGTTAATGACTCATTAACAAGAAGTGTCATCAATCAGACTTGTACTGAAGTCAAGTCTCTGAAGAAACCAGTTAAGAAAGACTCTACCTGATGTAAATGTGCAAATGCAAAAACAAAGAATACAGTTGATCCTTGAACAGCACCGGATTGAACTATGCAGGTCCACTTATACACAGATCTCTTTTGATAAATGCAGTACAGTAATTATTACCTCAGGAATTTTTTTCCCAAAGAGAACATTTATTTTTTAAACTTTTTTTTATGAACATATAATGTATTATTAGCCCCAGGGGTACAGTTCTGTCAATTGTCAGGCTAACACACTTCACAGCACTCACCATATTATCTCATGATTTTCTTAACGACATTTTCTTTTCTAGCTTACTTCATTAAGAATAGAGGATATAATACATATAGCATACAAAATATGTGTTAATCAGCTGTTTATGATAACATTTGGTAAGACTTCTGGTCAATAGCAGCCTATTAATGATTATTTAGAAAAGCTGAAAGTTCTATGGGAGGGTGCCTGGGTGGCTCATTGGTTAAGCATCTGATTCTTGATTCCGGCTTAGGTCATGATCTCAGATTGGTGAGCTCAAGCGCTGAATCAGGCTCTGTGCTCAGCAGGGAATCTGCTTCTCTCTCTCTCTCTCTCTGCTCCTACCTTTCCTAGTGATCTCTCTCTCTCTAAACTAAATAAATAAATAAAAACCTTTTTAAAAAAAACTTTAAAAAAGTTGTAATGGATTTTTTACTATACCAGGATTGGTGTGTCATTCAAGGTTCAACTGTATGTATAGCCAAGGGGAAAGAGAAGAGTAAACTTGAAGTGTGAACAGGAAAGACAGACTAGCCACAGTGAGGAGGGTACAAAATCTCAAAGAATTATACATTCAGCCACGTTGGATGAGGGTTCTCACCAGAGTTGGAGAGAGATGCTGGAACCCTCTATATAATCTTCTGGTTCCTTGTAAACATTTATGCTTTTTGTTTCTATAGAACATTGTATTGTTCTCATTCTAGCAGTCTGACTAAAGTATCTTCAGAAAGATCGCTGGGGGGAGCCTCTTTGGTGATGTTTCCAATAGAGACCTGAGCCTGGTGACGGTAACAAGACTATTTGGATTCAGCGTGGGCAAAGCTAAGCAACGTATTTTGCATAGAGCTTCCTTCACAATGCTGATCTCTCTCTCTCTTGCAGCCTATTAAGTGTTCTTTTGCTATTGTAACAAATTACCACGAATTAAGCATCTTATAAAACAACACAGATTTATTATATTACAGTTCTATAGGTCAGAAGTCTGACACAGGTCTCCAGGGGCAGACCTGTGTCCTATGAGTTGGCAGGACTGCATTTCTTCTAGAAGCTCCAGGGGAGAATCTGTTTCTTTACCATTCCAGCTACCAGAGGCCGCCTACATTCCTGCTAAAGGCCCCCCTCCTCCATCTTTAAAGTCAACAATGGCTGATTGAGTCCCTTTCAGTGCTTCAAAGTTCTCCTGCTTTCTTTTCTGTCTTCCCATCTCTCTCTCTCACTGCATCCAGAATAAGTTCTCAGTTTTTATTTATTTATTTTTAAGATTTTATTTATTTCTTTGACAGAGAGAGATCACAAGTAGTCAGAGAGGCAGGCAGAGAGAGAGAGAGGAGGAAGCAGGCTCCCTGCCAAGCAGAGAGCCGAGAGAGAGAGAGAGAGAGAGAGAGAGAGCACGAGTGAACGGGTGAGAGCACACACGGGGAGAGGCAGAGGAAGAGGGAGAATCTCAAGCAGACTCCACACTGAGGGTGGAGCCTGACTCAGGGCTTGATCCCAGGACAGTAAGATCATGACCTGAGCCAAAATCAAGAGTCCAATGCTTAACAGACTGAGCCACCCAGGCAGTCCTGTTAAGTTTTGTTTTAAAATAATTTCAGACTTAGGTGCACCTGGGTGGCTCAGTCAGTTGGGCATCTGGCTCTTGGTTTCAGCTAGGGTCATGATCTCAGGGATGTGGCACTGAGCCTCCTGATGGGCTCCCTGCTAAACAGGTAGTCCACGTGAAAAATTCTCTCCCTCTGCCCCTCCCCCACTCACTCAGTGCTCTCTCTCTCTCTCTCTCAAATAAATAAATCTTAGAAAAAATAATTTCAGACAGAGAGAAGAGCTGCAAAAATAGTACAGAGAGCTCCCATATACCCTCTAATTCAGCCTTCCATATGTATATAACCATAATATAATTATGAAAATTACGATACTAGCATTACTACAATATCATTAATGAAGCTTCAGTCTTTATTTAAATGTGACCAGTTCTTCTCCTAATATCCTTCCTTTTTCCCAGGAACCAATCCAGGATCCCGCATTTAGTCTCCTCCAATCTGTTTTCAGCCTTTGTCATCACGACCTCACCTTTAAAAGTACTACTCAGGGAGAGGAGGATGGTGGAGCAGCAGGAGACCTAAATTTCCTCCGGTTGAAGGGAATTCAGGGAGAAAGCTCTCATATTATTCTGAACACCTGCGAACTCAACCAGAGATGGAAGGAAAGAATTGCTGCAACTCTACAAATGGAAAAGTGACCAATCTCTGCAAGTAGGAGGTGCACAGAAGTGAATCTGACGTGATATTTGGGAAGCCAGACAGCAGGGGGAGGGAGCCTCTATCAGCTGGGGACCAGCAAGTGAGAGGCCAGTGGAGCATGATATCAGAACTTTCAGAAGTTTGCTCTGGTGAGGGACATCACTCAGGGGGCTAAGCAGGGAGTGATCCTCTGGGTCACAGGAAGACCAGGGATGCTTGAGTGGCAGAGCTCCCAGGCATCAGACTGGGGAAGCCAGCTGCAAAGAGTGAGCCCAGGAGTGGGCTCTCAAATCATGGCTGCCATGAACCCTGGTCTGTGGCAGAACTGGCAAGACCCCCTTTCCTCCCCTGGGAGGAGGGGTAGGGGTGTAAAAAGGCCACAGGAATCTGCTGGGTTGGGAGACCTGAAGGCAGGTTGTGTGCCTGAGACAGAAATGTTCAGCCATAGGCTGCGTGAGCTCAGAGTCCAGCTGGAGACCAGGGAAACAAGAGTGATTAACTGCTTTTTTCTGAGGGCTCACAGAGGAGTAGCGCCCCCAAGTTTTCAGCTCTGGGGCCAGAGACTGAGAGGCCACCATTTTCATTCTCATCCTCTAAAGCTGCACAAAAGCCTCCAGGGAACAAAAGGTGCACAGATGGCGCCTGGGCGGCTCACTGGGTTAAGCCTCTGCCTTCGGCTCAGGTCATGATCTCAGGGTCCTGGGATTGAGTCCCACATCCGGCTCTCTGCTTGGCAGGGAGTCTGCTTCCTCCTCTCTCTCTCTCTCTCTCTCTGCCTGCCTCTCTGCCTACTTGTGATCTCTCTCTGTCAAATAAATAAATAAAATCTTTAAAAAAAAAAAAAGTTGCATAGAGCAAACCTGAGCAGATTACTTTGTCTGGCCCCCGGCAAGGGCAGTGTCATTCAGCCCCTGGGAAGGACAACTGAGAATCAACCCAACAGGTCCCTCCCCCAGATCAACAAGAACATCCAGCCAAGACCAAGTTTACTGATCAAAGAGAACTGCAGAACTCCAGCACTAAGGAAATACAGCTCATAGAATTCATGATTTTTTCCCCATGATTCTTTAGTCTTCAACTTCAATCTTTTTAATGTTCTTCATTTTTTTTTAGATTTTTCTTCCTTCCTTTTACAAGCAACTTAATTTATCAACTTCTTTTTTAAAATCTTTTTTTTCTTTTTAATATTATCTTTATTTGTCTTTCCAGTGAATTTTTAATCCCATTTTCTTTTTTTTAATTTATTTATTTATTTTCAGCATAACAGTACTCATTGTTTTTGTACCACACCCAGTGCTCCATGCAATACGTGCCCTCTCTATTACCCTCCACCTGGTTCCCCAACCTCCCACCCCCCACCCCTTCAAAACCCTCAGGTTGTTTTTCAGAGTCCATAGTCTCTCATGGTTCATCTCCCCTTCCAGTTTCCCACAACTCCCTTCTCTCCATCTCCCCATGTCCTCCATGTTCTTTGTTATGCTCCACAAATAAGTGAAACCATACGATACTTGACTCTCTCTGCTTGACTTATTTCGCTCAGCATAATCTCTTCCAGTCCCGTCCATGTTGTTACAAAAGTTGGGTATTCATCCTTTCTGATGGAGGCATAGTACTCCATCATGTATATGGACCACATCTTCCTAATCCATTTGTCCGTTGAAGGGCATCTTGGTTCTTTCCACAGTTTGGCGACCGTGGCCATTGCTGCTATAAACATTGAGGTACAGATGAGGTACTTCTTTTCACTACATCTGTATCTTTGGGGTAAATTCCCAGAAGTGCAATTGCAGGGTCATAGGGAAGCTCTATTCTTAATTTCTTCAGGAATCTCCACACTGCTCTCCAGAGTGGCTGCACCAACTTGCATTCCCCACAACAGTGTAAGAGGGTTCCCCTTTCTCCACATCCTCTCCAACACACGTTGTTTCCTGTCTTGCTAATTTTGGCCATTCTAACTGGTGTCAGGTGGTATCTCAATGTGGTTTTAATTTGAATCTCCCTGGTGGCTAGTGATGATGAATGTTTTTTCATGTGTCTGATAGCCATTTGTATGTCCTCATTGGAGAAGTGTCTGTTCATATCTTCTGTCCATTTTTTGATATGATTATCTGTTTTGTGTGTGTGGAGTTTGAGGAGTTCTTTATAGATCCTGGATATCAACCTTTTGTCTGTACTGTCATTTGCAAATATCTTCTCCCATTCCGTGGGTTGCCTTTTTGTTTTGTTGACTGTTTCCTTTGCTGTGCAGAAGCTTTTGATCTTGATGAAGTCCCAAAAGTTCTTTTTTTTTTTTTTTTGCTTTTGTTTCCTTGGCCTTTGGAGACATATCTTGAAAGAAGTTGCTGTGGCTGATATCGAAGAGGTTACTGCCTATGTTCTCCTCTAAGATTCTGATGGATTTCTGTCTCATGTTGAGGTCTTTTATCCATTTTGAGTTTATCTTTGTGTACGGTGTAAGAGAATGGTCGAGTTTCATTCTTCTACATATAAAATCTTTTTTAATTTTCATTTTTGCATTGACATTCTACCCCTTCATTGTATTTAATCTTATTTGTGTGTGTATGTGTGTGTGTATATATATATATATATATATATATATATATATATATATACACACACACATACACACACATACTGAGATAGATAGATAGATAGATAGAAGTAACTGGCATGCAGTTTCTTCTAACAGATCAAAATACACCCAAAATTTGGTATATGGCTCTGTTCTAGTCACCCACCTGATCATATTCTCTCTCTCTCTCTCTCTCTCTCTTTTTTTTTTTTTTTTGGTCTTTTGTTTTGTTTTATTTTGTTACTTTTTTTTTTAAGATTTTGTTTATTTATTAGACAGACAATGATCACAAGCAGGCAGAGAGGCAGAGAGAGGAGGAAGCAGGCTCCCTGCGGAGCAGAGAGCCTGATGCGGGGCTCAATCCCAGGACCCTGGGATCATGACCTGAGCTGAAAGCAGAGGCCTTAACCCACTGAGCCACCCAGGCACCCCTTTTGTTACATTTTTTAAATTTTTCAACTTTATAGTTACATTCTATCCTTTCAATGCATTTCATTTTATTTATATATATATGTGTTTCTTTCTTTACAATTTTGAGTATAGTTTCCTCTAATTAACTGACCAAAATACACTCAAGAGATAGTGTATTTCTGTTCTGCTCACTTGTCTGTTTATATCCCTTCCTTTTTTTTCTTTATTATTGTTTTTGTTGTTTTTCTTTCTCTTTTGTTTTTTCTTATCTTTTAATTTCCATTTTTATAGTTACATTCTATCCTTTCATTGTATTTAATTTTATTTTTTACATATATAAGTTATTCTTTCTTTACAACTTTGGGATCTAGCTTTCTAAAAAATAGACCAAAATACACAGAATCAGGTGTATTGCTCTATTCTGCTCACCTGTCTGATTATATTCTCCCCCCCCCCCCCCCAGTTTTGGGTCTCTTCCTATTTGTTTGGTGTATATTTCTCTGGGGTCATTGTTGCCATTTTAGCATTTTGTTGTCTCATCCGTCTATTCTTCTCTGAACAGAACACAAGATGGAAAAACTCACCTCATAAAAGAGAACAAGAGGCAGTACTGACTGCCAGGGATCTAATCAATATGGACAATAGTAAGATGTCAGAACCTAAGTTCAGAATAATGATTATAAAGATACTAGGTGGGCTTGAAAAAAGCATAAAAGACACTAGAGAATCCTTTTCTGGAGAATTTAAAGAACTAAAATCTAACCAAGTTGGAATCAAAAAGGCTATTAGTGAGATGCTATCAAAAATGGAGGCTCTAACTGCTAGGATAAATGAGGCAGAAGAGAAAATTAGAATTAGAATCAGAAGACCAATTAATGGAGAAAAAAGAAGCTGAGAAAAAGAGAGATAAACAACTACTGGGTCACAAGAGGAGAATTTAAGACATAAGTGATACCATAAAGCAAAACAATATTAGAATAATTGGGATCCCAGAAGAAGAGGAAAGAGAGAGGGGGGCAGAAGATATATTGGAGCAAATTATACCTGAGAACTTCCCTAATCTGGGGAAGGAAACAGGCATCAAAATCTAGGAGGCACAGAGAATCCCCCTCAAAAATCAATAAAAATGGATCAACACCCAACATATAATAGTGAAACTTACAAATCTTAGAGACAAAGAAAAAATCCTGAAAGCATCTTGTAACTTACAAGGGTAGAAACATTAGATCAGCAGCAGACCTATCCATACCTGGCAGGCCAGAAGGAAATGGCATGATATATTCAGGGTGCTAAATGAGAAAAATATGTAGCCAAGAACGCTTTATTCAACTAGGATGTCATTCAAAATGGAGAGATAAAAAACTTCCAGGACAAATAGGAACAAAGAATTTGTCATCACCAGACAAGCCCTACAATAAATATTGAAAGAAGCCCTCTAGGCAAAGAGAAAGATGAAAAGTAACATAGACCGGAAAGTAACAGAGACAATATAAAGTAACAGTCACCTTACAGGCAAAACAGTCAATACAACGGCACTAAATTCATATCTCTCAATAGTTACTCTGACTGTAAACAGGCTAAATGTCCCAATCAAAAGACACAGGGTATCAGAATGGATAAAAAAGCAATACCCATCAATACACTCTCTGCCAGAGACTCATTTTAGACCCAAAGTCACCTCCAGATTTAAAGTGGGGAGGTGGAGGGTCGCCTGAGTGGCTCAGTGGGTTAAGCCTCTGCCCTCTGCTCAGATCATGATCTCAGGGTCCTGGGATCAAGCCCCGCATCAGGCTCTCTGCTCAGCCCCTCTGTCTCTGCCTTCCTCTCTGCCTGCTTGTGATCTCTCTCTCTGTCAAATAAATAAGTAAAATCATTAAGTCTTAAAATGTTTAAAAAACAATTAAAAATAAATAAAGTGAGGGGGTAGAAAATCATTTATCATGGTAATGGACATCAAAAGAAAGTTTTGGTGGCCTTCCTTATATCAGAAAAATTAGATTTTAAACCAAAGACTATAATAAGAAATGAGGAAGGACACTAAATCATAACTAAAATGTCTATTCAACAAGATCTAACAATTATAAATATTTATACCCCTAACATGTGTGCAGCCAATTATATAAGCCAATTAATAACAAAATCAAAGAAATACATTGACAATAATACAATAACAATAGGGGACTTTAATACCCCACTCACTGAAATGGACAGATCACCTAAGCAGAAGATTAGCAAGGAAATAAGGGCTTTGAATGACACACTGGACCAGATGGGATGTCACAGATATATTCAGAGCATTCCATACTAAAGCAACAGAATACACATTCTTCTCGAGGTCACATGAAACATTCTCCAGAATAGAACACATCCTGGGTCAGAAATCAGGTCTCAACCATTATCAAAAGACTGGGATTGTTCCCGCATGTTTTTGAATCACAATGCTTCGGAACTGGAATCACAAGAAGAAAGTTGGAAAGAACTCAAATACATGTAGGTTAAAGAACATCCTATTAATGAATGAATGGTCAACCAGGGAATTAAAGAAGACTAAAAAAAATTCATGAAAATGAAAACACAACTCTTCTTTGGGATGCAGCAAAGATGGTCCTAAAAGGGAAGTATATAGCAATACAAGCCTTTCCCAAGAAACAAGAAAGGTCTCAAATACACAACCTAATGCTACACGTAAAGGAGCTGGGAAAGAAAGGCAAATAAAGCCTAACCCCAGCAGAAGCAAAATAATTTAGAGCAGAAATCATTGAAATAGAAACCAAAAGAACAGTAGAAGAAATAAACAAAATAAAACAAACAAACAAAAAAACAATGAAGAGCTGGTTCTTTGAAAGAATTAATAATTAATAATTTATTTATTTATTTATTTATTGATTGATTAATTAATTAATTAATAATAAACCCCTGGCCAGACTTATCAAAAAGAAAAGAGAAAGACCTCAAATAAATAAAATCATGAATGAAAAAGATCACAACCAACACTAAAGAAATACAAACAATTGTAAGAACATATTATGAGCAACTATATGCCAACAAACGAGACAACCTGGGAGAAACTGTTGCATTCCTAGGAATATAAAGACTACCAAACTGAACCACGAAGAAATAGAAAACCTGAAGAGACCATAACCAGGAAGGACATTGAAACAGTAATCAAAAATCTTCCAACAAACAAGAGCCCATGGCCAGATGGCTTCCCAGGGGAATTCTACCAAACATTTAAAGAAGAATTAATACTTATTCTCCTGAAAGTATTCCAGAAAAAAAAAAAAAAGAAAGAAAAGGAAAACTTCCAAACTCATTTTAGGAGGCCAGCATTACCTTGATCCCAAAACCAAAGACCCCACCAAAAAGGAGAATTACAAACCAATATCCCTGATGAACATGGATACAAAAATTCTCACCAAGATACTAGTCAATAGGATTCAACAGTACATTAAGAGGATTAATCACCACAACCAAGTGAGATTTATTCCTGGGCTGCAAGTTGGTTCAACATCTGCAAATCAATCAACGCAATACACTACATAAATAAAAGAAAGTACAAGAACGAAATGATCCTCTCAACTGATGCAGTAAAAATACTTGTCCAAGTACAGCACCCTTTCTTGATCAAAACTCTTCAAAGTGTAGGGATAGATGATACATATTTCAATATCATCAAAGCCATCAATGAAAAACCCACAGCAAACATCATTCTCAATGGGGGAAAAGCTGAGAGCCTTTCCCCTAAGGTCAAACATAGCAGGAAGTCCACTATCACCACTGCTATTCAATATTGTACTAGAAGTCTTAAACTCAGCAATCAGACAAAACAACAAAAAAATAGAAGGCATCTGAACTGGCAAAGAAGTCAAACTCTTACTCTTTGCAGATGGCATGTGGAAAACCCAAAAGACTCCACTCCAAAACTACTAGAACTCATACAGTAACTCAGTAAAGTGTCAGGATATAAAATCAGTGCACAGAAATCAGTTGTGTTTCTATAAACCAACAACAAGACAGAAGAAAGAGACATTAAGGAGTTGATCCCATTTACAATTGCACCCAAAACTATAAGATACCTATGAATAAACTTAACTAAAGAGGCAAAGGATCTGTACTCAGAAAACTATAAAGTACTCATGAAAGAAATTGAGGAAGACACAAAGAAATGGAAAAATGTTCCATGCTCATGGATTGGAAGACAAATATTGTTATTGTCTATGCTACCTAGAGCAATCTACACATTTAATGCAATCCCTATCAAAATACCTTCGACTTTTTTCACAGAAATGGAGCAAATTATCCTAATATGTGTATGGAACCAGAAAAGACCCTGAATAGTCGGAGGAATGTTGAAAAAGAAAGCCAAAGTTGGCAGCATCACAATTCCAGACTTCAAGCTTGATTACAAAGCTGTCATCATCAAGACAGTATGGTACTGGCACAAATACAGACACATAGATCAATGGGACAGAATAGAGAGCCCAGAAATAGGCCCTCAACAATATGGTCAACTAATCTTCAACAAAGCAGGAAAGAATGTCTAATGGAAAAAAGACAGTCTCTTCAACAAATGGTGTTGGGAAAATTGGACAGCCACATGCAGAAGAATGAAACTGGACCATTTCCTTATACCATGCACAAAAATAGACTCAAATGGATAAAAAACTTCAATGTGAGAAAGAAATCCATCAAAATCCTTGAGGAGAACACAGGCACCAAACTCTTGACCTCAGCTGCAGCAACTTCTTCCTAGAAACATAGCCAAAGGCAAGGGAAGCAAGGGCAAAAATGAACTATTGGGACTTCATCGAGATCAAAAGCTTTTGCACAGCAAAGGAAACAGTCAACAAAACCAAAAGACAACTAACAGAATGGAGAAGATATTTGCAAATGACATATCAGATAATGGGCTAGTACCCTAAATTTATAAGGAACTTAGCAAACTCAACACCCAAGGAACAAAAAATCCAATCAAGAAACGGGCAGAAGACATGAACAGACATTTCTGCAAAGAAGACATCCAAATGGCCAACAGACACATGAAAAAGTACTCAACATCACTCAGCATCAGGGAAATACAAATCAAAACCGCAATGAGATAGCCCCTCATTCCAGTCAGAGTGGCTAAAATTAACAAGTCAGGAAATAACAGATGTTGGCAAGGATGCAGAGAATGGGGAACACTCCTACACTGTTGGTGGGAATGCAAGCTGGTATAGCCAGCCACTCTGGAAAACAGTATGGAGTTTCCTCAGAAAGTTGAAAGTAGAGCTACCCTCTGACCCAGCTATTGTACTACTGGAGTAAATTTGTATTTACCCCAAAGATACAAATGTAGTGATCTCAAGGGGCACGTGCACCACAATGTTTATAGTAGCAATGTCCAAAATAGCCAAACTATGGAAAGAGCCCAGATGTCCATCAACAGATGAATGATAAAGAAGATGTGGTAGGGATGCCTGGGTGGCTCAGTCGGTTAAGCATCTGCCTTCAGCTCAGGTCATGATCCCGAGGTCCTGGAATTGAGTCTCACATTGGGCTCCATGATCACTCGGGAATCTGTTTCTGCCTCTGCCTGCTGCTCCCCCTGCTTGTGCTCTCTCTTTCTCTCTGTCCTATAGATAAATAAAATCTTTTAAAAAATGTGGTAAGTACATGTGTGTGTGCACACGTACACACAATGGAATATTACACAGCCATCAAAAAAGAAATCTTGTCATTTGCAATGACATGCGTGGAACTAGAGGGTATTATGCTAAGTGAAATAAGTCAATCAGAGAAAGACAATTATCACATGATCTCACTGACATGTGGGATTTAACAAACAAGGCAGAGGATCATAGGATAAGAGAGCAAAAAATGAAACAAGATGAAACCAGAGAAAGAGACAAACCATAGGAGACTCTTAATCATAGGAAACAAACAGGGTTGCTGGAGAGAGGTGGGTGGGGGGATGGGGTAACTTGGTGATGGACATTGGGAAGGGCACATGATATAAGATTGATGAATCACAGGTCTGTACCCCTGAAACAAATAATACATTATATGTTAATTTTAAAAGAGTACTTAGCAGTTGTTTTGTAGAATATTCCTCAATTTGAGTTTATCTGACGTTTTCCCATAAATTGACTGAGGTAATACATTTTTGTCATGTATTCACAGGGAGTTCATGATTTAAGTGTCTTATGGGTGATGTTAACCTTGGTCACTTCATTAAGGTGGTATCTGTACTATAAAAGTTATCATTTCTCCCTTTATAATTAATAAATAACTTAGAGGACATACTTTGACACTATATGACTATTCTCCTTCTCAAACTTTTATCCATTAGTTTTAGTACTTACTAGTGGCTATTATTTGTAACAATTATTGCTCTGATGTTCTAATTCACCATGATTTACTGTTTATTAATTGGGATTCTGTAAGAAAGAGCTGTTCCTTCTCCACTATTCATTCATTCATTCATTCATTCATTCATTTAACTACTTATATTACTATGGGGTCATGAATATTTATTTTATTCTATTGTTACTTTGTTACTCAAATTATTCCAGCTTTGGCCATTGGGAGCTCTTTCGGATTGGTTCTTTTTTTTTTTTTTTTTTTTTAAGGTTTTATTTATTTATTGGACAGAGAGAGCACACAAGAAGGGGGAGTGGCAGAGGGAGAGGGAGAAGCAGACGCCCCACTGAGCAGGGAGCCTGATGCTAGGCTCGACCCGGGACTCTGGGATCATGACCTGAACTGAAGGCAGATGCTTAACTGACTGAGCCACCCAGGTGCCCCTTCATATTGGTTCTTGTGTCCTTTTTATTTATTCCCACTCCTCACTCTCTTTTTTCATGTTTTTTTTTTTTAAGATTTTATTTAACAGAGAGAGAGAGAGATCACAAGTAGGCAGAGAGGCAGGCAGAGAGAGAGGGAGGCAGGCTTCCCGCTGAGTGGAGAGCCCGATGTAGGGCTCGATCCCAGAACCCTGAGATCATGACCTGAGCCGAAGGCACAGGCTTTAACCAACTGGGCCACCCAGGTGCCCCTTTCATGTTATTTTTATTAATAGAATTTTTATTTTTTGAATAATCTTAGATTTACAGAAAAAACTGCAGACAGGGGGCACCTGGGTGGCTCAGTGGGTTAAAGCCTCTGCCTTCGGCTTGGGTTGTGATCCCAGGGTCCTGGGATCGAGCCCCACATCGGGCTCTCTGCTCCGCAGGGAGCCTGCTTCCTCCTCTCTCTCTGCCTGCCTCTCTGCCTAGTTGTGATTTCTCTCTGTCAAATAAATAAAATATTTAAAAAAAAACTGCAGACAGTACACACAGTTTCTACATATCCTTCACCCAGCTTCCCCTAATACTAACATCTTACATATCCATGATGTATTTGTCAAAACTAAAAAACCAACAACATTAGTACATTACCATTAACCAAACTCTACACTTGCTTGAATTTTGTTAGGTTTTCCACTAATGCTCTTTTTTCCAATCCAGGATCCAATCCAGGATACTCATTTCATTTAGGACTCCGTCCTTTTTTGAGTACTTTCTTACTCACTACAAATGCTCCAGACTTGTCTTTTATTTTCTCTGCCCAGTCCTGGAATAAACCACTTCTCTAAGGAGCCCCAGATAGAGAGTTTTGAAAAATTCCAATGCCCAGGAAGCACCCTAGATTAATTAAGTCAGAATGTGTGGCTCTTGAAACCCAGGCATTTATACTTTTAAAAGCTCCCCAGGTGATTGCAATGTGCATTTGAGACTGAGTACCACTAATGCAGACCTTACCTCTCATTGCCAAAGAATAGTTGAAACTATAATGGTCAATTCCCTAATGCCAAAGACTTAAATGTATTTCCCAGCAGGCTCTTACGTTCCCTGAAGACAAGGGACTCCAATTTATTCTTCTATAATCAGTACCTAGCCCAGAACCCAGCACACAGAAGGTAAGAGAGATGCCATTTAGTGAAAATTAAGTAAGTGAATTCGGTGTTGGCTCCCTTAATGAAATTAGCCTCAGCCTTACTTCCTTTTTCCTAATCTATCTTATATTAGATGTTTTCGCTACTAAGTAAGGCTGCCCACCACAAAGCCCTTGGGCAAATTTTGCAGACAGAAATCCTTGTATCTCCTCCTTAGAATGATGCCGATGTTGGCTTCCTCCCACTGAGTCTTCTGCCAACTCCCCTCACTTGGGTTCCTTTCTGCCACTTCTAACCTCCAACAGCCCTTATAATAAATGCTCAGAAAAGGTAGCAGCATCTTTATTCCCCGTACTTTGTCTGTCCTCCCTTTTCCCAACCTGCTTCAGTGTCTCAGCTTCTTTTCGAGAGACATACAGAGGGCACAGGCTCTGGAACTAGCCAAACCAGAGTCAAATCCCAGTTCTCCGACTTACTATATGTAAATACTTGGGCAAATTACTGAACCTCTCTGAGTCTGTTTCGTAGTATGTACAGTGGGTGTAATACCACCTACTTTGCAGGATTTTGAGAAGTCAAGAGAACATTTTTGCTAAACTAGAGCACTGTGTGAGCTCAGAAACAGCCACTGTGGTTGTTGTTGCTGCTATTGCTGTTGATGTTGTTGGCAGTCGGAGGAGGAGTGGTGGTGATGGTGGTGGTCGTAGTAGCAGCAGCAGCACTAGTAGGAATCAGTAGGAGGAGGAGGAGTGGTCAGTTTCCTGAATCACACACTATTATTTGGAAGGGACAGTGCAAGGCAAATGAATTCTATAAAGGTGAGCAAGGGTTTCTACCCACCTGTCCAGGGATCTAGAGTAATAGAAGTTCATTTAGCATTTGCAGAATTCTTTGCAATCACCTACACCATCCCGAGGAAATGGTCAAAACTGTATAAAGACAACCTCCACTAAAGCCATTATTTGCTGAGAATACCATCTGTTTACGTAACCCACAGATAATAATAATTAACGTGGGGGTGGCGTACCCTGACATCTTCGGAGTGCTTTCGTTTGCATCATCTCCTTTAATTAAAACACCTCCCAATCTCAAGGTGGCGATTTTTTTTTAACCATTTCACTGATGAGGAAAATGAAGCTGTATGAGACAGTCACTGAGCCAGCAAGTGATGGAGTCAACACTTAGACAGGTCTCTCTGATGGGGACATCCTTGTGGTTTCCATTACTGGGGTTTTTTCGTTTTTTGTCTTTGGTTGTTTTTTGGATGGGTTTACAGGCGGCAGAAGACCACACTCATTTCCAGCTCTGTTTGAAACAGGGGTTTTCAGACTGGACTGCCTCACTGAAGAAAATGTCAAATTTACACATGGGTGAAGGGAGTCACCAGTTTTAGGTGAAATAGGTAAGTCCTGGGATGTACTGTACAGCATGGCAGCCACAGTTATTAATACTGCTGGCGTAGTTTACGGTATTTCAATGGCACTGTGTCGCAGCACAAGGAAAAAGTGTGCAGCTGTCACCAACTGGCCTCCTAGACCTGACATCTACTGCCCACCTACTTGTACTCGCTAACCTTTGTCCCGTATTTTCCTGAAGCTCTTCTTTCCGCCTTACCTCTTAACTCAGGCAAATGAACCCAAACCTACCCTCAGGGATGGCGATGGCCCCGACACCACCTCCTACTGCCCCTCAGGACCCAGACGGCGTGAGCTAAACCCCAGGCCAAGGCCTACGCAGATGGACCATGGAGTGACCTGTGGAATGACCAGCAAGTACCTTTACCTCATTGTAAAGGAGAAGCACACGTCTCATTTACGTAATGTACATTTACATGCACCCTGTATGCCTCGGCGCGTTTCCTTACGGCGCATGCGCAGACTTATGTCCCCCTCTACACACCATGACAGGGTTTTCCTATCTGAAATATTCATTCTAGGGGCGCCTGGGTGGCTCAGTGGGTTAAGCGGCTGCCTTCGGCTCAGGTCATGATCCCAGCGTCCTGGGATCGAGTCCCGCATCGGGCTCCTTGCTTGGCAGGGAGCCTGCTCCTCCCTCTGTCTCTGCCTGCCTCTCTGCCTGCCTGGGCTCGCTCGCTCTCCCTCTCTCTCTCTCTGACAATTAAATGAGTAAAATCTTAAATAAAAATAAAAATAAAATATTCATTCTAACGCTAAACAAAAGGAACCCATCCACCCCGGGGGAGTCACCGCTGGAATCCATTTGCCTTGATCCCCTGACTCGTTGCAAATAGAAGTTTTCCTTGTGCAACAAATTAACTTGCAGTTTCTGACTCATCAAGGAGCCAGCTCGCACTGGTTCGGTTACATCACTGTGTATGATGATGGATGTTAACTAGATTTATTATGGTCACCATTCTGCAATAAATACAAACACCAAATCATTATGATGTATATCTGGAAGTAATACAATGTTAAAGGTCAATTATACCTCGATGAAGGAAAAAGAATTTGGAAAAAATTGCTGAGCCTTCCCCTTCTCATTTGGCCTCCTCAACTTCTCCCTCAGGTTTAGTGGGGGCTTGTTTTTCTGGCAACTTGTTTCACCAACTAATCAGTTAGCCAACTAACCAAATAACCAACATGATTAGCCTATGCTAGCAGCTGTGAGGACACCAGAAAAGATGTCCAGACCCTTCCCTCAGGCCAGCACAGGAAAGAGAAGTATGTACTTAAGCAGAGTATGTACAGTCAAGGGTCAAAGGAGAGAGAAGTCTGGGAAGAGTCTAAAGGTAGAGGGAATGACAAGGGGAGTATGGGCTTGAGTTGAGTAAAGGAACAGAGTGCTTCTGGTAGGGAATAACGATCATAAAAGCTGGGAGGAGGAAATGAGGGTATTATAGGTGAAGACAGCAGCTACCTGTGGTTCATACTGTTGTCAAAAGAAAAGCGGGGAATAGAGTTGAGGCCTGAATATGCAGGATCATGAAACAAACAGTGGATCTGAATGCCCTGAGCATTCATGCACTGAGCAACTGGGAGTTGTGAAGGTTTTTGAGCTAGGAAGAGACACAATAAGTTTGATGTTAAAAAGCCAACTCTAAAAATCTGCAAATCGCTTTAGATTTATTGCCTGATTTAAACTAAATCAATTTAAACTAAAACAATTTGTTGCCTGATTTAAACTAAAACAATTAGTTCTCAGAGGAAGGAAGGAAGGGGGGAGAGAAAGAAAGGAAGGGAGGGAGGGAGAGAAGAAAGGAAGGAGGGAAGGAAGGAAGGAAAGAAAAAGAAAAGATAGAAAGAACTCAAGGCTCCCACCAACACTGCAAAGTGCCCAGTACCTCAGAGCATTAACATTTTAAATTTCCCTTAAATGTGTTTTGGCATGAAGAAACATCAAAGACTAAGGAGCTTCAATTTTGGAACAATAAAGCATGTAGGTACAAGCAGCCAGGAGTGGAGCAGAGAAAATTACGTAATCTTACTGGTAGAGAAAATGCTCCAAACCAATTTTTAAAAAATGCTATGGAGTACCTAACTGCTACTTTTCCTGCAGTGACCAGGAGAAATCCAATTTTTATAAGTCTTATACCCAATATTAAGGTTGCAAATTAAGCCTTTTTATTCATGTATATATTGTTAGAATCTTTACTTTACCCTGTCTTTACAGTTAATATCCCAAGGCACACACAGAAAGACCCAGATAACCATGTTTTGCCTTTTAAAACCAGATGAGACCAAATTTTTTGAAGGTTTTATTTGTCAGAGAGACAGAGAGAGAGCACAAGCAGGGGAGCAGCAGGCAGTGGGAGAAGCAGGAGAAGCAGGCTCCCCGCTGAGCAAGGAGCCTGATGCAGGACTCAAACCCCATCCCCTGGGATCATGACCGGAGCCAAGGCAGGCGCTTAACCAACAGAGCAACCCAGGTGTCCCAGATGAGATAAATAATAAAATGCATGGAGCTCTGCTAATCTATCTGCTTTGATGCTTTATCTTTCCAAATTGCTCTGTGATCATTAGGAAAGAGATTTCCAAACAGAATGCAGGCTTTTGCTTTGTGAGTGGGGATGAAGGTTTAAGATGTGAGAAACCTTTTTAAAAACAGACACAATATGTTCTATACATATATGGCAACTCCAAACTCCGCTAAAGTATTTTTCACCTTCTTAATCTATATTTGAATCCCAAGCTACTGGCTATATTCTAATTCATACTTACCTACAAGTAAACAAGGAATCAAGGCGTAGAAAAACCACATGGTAAGATTTGTCAAGACTTCTAGAACCACAGAGAGGGTCTTTGTTTGGCAGATTCAGCTAGACCTGGAATATTGTTTCCTTCCAGAATGAAGCATTCTGTCCATCTCAGCCATCCTTGCTTCAGAATGCAGGTGTTGGAGCTGAGGTCTGAATTGCCGTGCAGACTGAATTGTTCTAGAAAGAGGAGCCAGCCCAGACAGCTCAGAAGGGGCGGGCTGTGCAGCTCCCTCCTTTCTGTCCAAACCCAGATATTGCATCAGAGGGAGTGGCCTAGAAAAGTTCCAGAGAAAAGGTAACTCTGAGGAGCTTGAGAATCTGCCTAGGAAAGATACCTAAGGCTCTGTCCTGGAGGACCCTGGCTGTCCCTAAAGGCCTCACTCGTGGTGAGCAAGCAAGATTACTTTACCCTCTCCTCAAATAACTATTGTCTTCCAAGTCTCCATCTTGTGAGTTCATTCAAGCTGGGTACTTACTAGCTCCTTTTGCTACATACTCCAGAAAAAGGAAAGTTGTTAAAAAAAAATTTTTTTTAATATCTTTTAAAAAGTCAGAAGGTGAAGAATATAGCTTTATATTTGCAAAAAGAAAACCTGGAAGGAGATACAGAAACTAACAAGATTGGTTACCTTGGAGCAGAGAAAGTGGGAATCAGCAAGATGGAGGAGAAAAATGGGACCAAGACTCCTTGCAGGACATCTTTGTTTGGGGACTTTTTTTTGCAGTTGTTTTTTTTTTTTATTTTGGTAAATATACATAACATAAAGTTTACCTTCTTAACAATTTAAAAATTATTTTATTTAAATTCAATTTAATTAACATATACTGTATTAGTTTCAGGGTAGAATTTAGTGATTCATTAGTTGAATATAAGTGCTCATTACTTCAAGTGCCTTCCTTAATACCCATCACCCAGTTACCCCAACTCCCCACCCATCCCCCCTCCAGCAACCCTCAGTTTGTTTCCTGGAATTAAGAGTCTCTTACGGTTTGCCTCCCTCTCTGTTGTCATTATATTTTATTTTTTCCTTCCCTTCCCCTATGTTCATCTGTTTTGTTTCTTAAATTCCACCCAGGAGTGAAATCATATGCTATTTGTCTTTCTGACTTCCTTCTTAACCATTTTTAAGTGTACAGGTCACTGGTATTAATATATTCAAATTGTTGTGCAACCATCACCACCATCCATCCCTATAAATCTTTTCATCTTATAAAACTGAAACTCTATACCAGTTAAACAGTAACTCCCCATTTCTGCCTCCCCTTAGCCCCTGACAACCACCATTGTACTCTCTGCCTTTATGATTCTGAGTACACTAACTCATATAAATGGAATCATGCAATTACTTGTCTATGACTTATTTCACTTAGCATGTCCTCAAGATTCACCCATATTGTAGTATATTATAGAATTTCCTTCCTTTCTAAAGCTAAATAATATTCCATTGTATGTACATAACACATTTTGCTTATCATTCATTCATCCATCAATGGACATTTGAGTTGCTTCCACTTCTTAGCTATTGTACATAATGCTGCTATGAACATGGGTATACAAACATCTCTTCAAGACCCTGTTTTCAATTCTTTTGGGTGCTGTATATCTTTTTGTACTGTTTGATGTAAGCATTAGTGGGATGCATTAGTGGGCCAACATGGGTTTTCGAGTGCCACAGATTTTGGTTCCACTTTCAGAACTTATTTGCATTATAACCTTTGGGAAAGTTAATCATCTATTTTTTATTCATTCAACAAATATTCACTAAGGGCCTACTGTACCCTAGAATCTGGGAATTCAATAGTTCCTGCCCTAATCCAAGAACTTTTCAACTAGTGGGGAAGACAGGTATGGAAATAGTCATAAATCAATACTGAAGATAAAGTGACAGAAATATCCACAAGGGAATATAGGAGAGCAAGACTGGGTGGCAAGGAACGAGGCTCATGGATCCAGGATTTCAGACAGCTCTGAATGTTTTGTTGAGAAGCTTAGAGTTTATCCTGAGAGCAATGAAAGGGTTAAAAGCTCAAATCTCATCATGTTATTCCCTGCACTGGAGCTTTAAAAAGTTTATGACCGGAGTGGAGAAAACAGTGGAAGGGACAAAACTGGAGCCAGGAGGGCAACGAATAAACTATGTTGGTCAGCGAGGTGAGAGATAGTGTTGGCTTCCACTAGGCTTTCCCAGGTCTGCAGAGAGAAGTGACTAAATTCGAAAGATGAAAGAGGCAGCACTGATAGCTCTCAGATACGGAATGGATTAGCAGGGTGGAGGAGGAAAACAAGACTTTCAGGTCTAGGTTTAAGTAACTGGGCGGATGGCAGCTCCTCAATCAAAATAATGGAAAGGAGGAGGAAGAGGTGAGGTCTGACTAGGCAGGGTTGGGGGTGGTACAGAAGGTTCCACGTACACCTTCATACACTTGGATTTGACGTGCTTCTATGGGCAGCAGCAGTCTCCAGTATGTTAATGATCTTTGTCCCAAATCTGTGGGTTTCAAGGGCATGGCACCTTTCCCCCTACCCTCAGCATTCCAGTGGTAGCAGAGAGCATGCAAGGGGATTGTGTACATAAAGGAGACTTGTGGACGTGCTCCTGGAGAAGACTTACCTATAAGGACCAGCACAAGAAAGAAGAAATGGAGATACAGGGAGAAAAAATAGGCCTGAGAGGTAGCCCGGGAGCAAACTATGGTCCTGGAAATGATGAAGGATGGGGGAGATCATCAAAGGAGGAGCGCAGAAGAGTCAGAGTCGATCACTGAAAAATGTCCCCTGAACTTAGCCCCTGGAAGGCCATCTGTTAAATCTCAGCAACAGGGCTTTCAGTGGAGAGCTTGGCTCATCAGATCCATAGTTGTAGGTTGAGGAGTGGATCGGAAAAGTAGTACTCCTTTGATATGAATGGGAAGAAAGCAACTCCATTGTTTTAAGCAACTCCTTATTTAAGCAAAAATAAGCAACTCCTTATTTTTTTCATTTACAAAATAGGTAGTGCCTTACATAATGGTTGTGGGATTAAAGAATACTGACAAAGCACAATTAGCCCAGTCCAGGAATACAGTAGTCTTCACAAATGCTGTATTAACCATTTGCTAATTCATGTTAACAATAAATACAGAAGCCCCTGGCTGGCTCAGTCAGTGGAGCATGCAACTCTTGATCTCAGGGTTGTAGGTTTGGGTCCCATGCGAGGTATAGAGATCACTTAAAAACAAAATCTTTTTAAAAACAAACAAACCAATAAATACATTGGGGATTATTCACTTTGGCTGGTCCTTTGCAGGCTCCCCATCTTATGGTCTGGCCCCTGGACCAGCAAAGAAAGGCTTCCAGTTGAAGATCTCTATTAGAGGGTAGTTTAAAGGCGGCTCTGGAAACAATTGTCTGGGTTGGCATCTGGGCTCTGCCACTTACCAGTTGTATTTTTTTAGGCAAGTCATTTAAATAGTCTGTTTTAATGTCTTTACCTGTAAATTGGGAGGCCATAGTTCCTAATTCATAGGGCTGTTGTGAGGACTAAATCGGATGGTATACTTAGAATGGGATCTGGCAAAATAAGTGTTAATATTAGCTGCGTATTTTTTACTACATCATGGTCAAGAACACTTGGTGCATGTTTTCCATGATCCCAGTACTGAGTCAGTGGCCACATCTGTGCCCTGACCTCTGGTCACCAGCTGCTTGTCCATAGTCTCTCACTGCTCTCCTAGCTTCTGATCCTGGCCCCTCTGCCTTTGGGTCTGGACACATGCCAACTTGGGAGTGCTTCATACATACTAGCTTTGACACTTGTCCCCACTTTTTTTTTTTAATATTTTTCTCTATGATCCTTTTCTTTTTTTTTTTTAATATTTTATTTATTTGACAGAGAGAAATCACAACTAGGCAGAGAAGCAGGCAGAGAGAGAGGAGGAAGCAGGCTCCCTGCGGAGCAGAGAGCCCGATGTGGGGCTCGATCCCAGGACCCTGGGATCATGACCTGAGCAGAAGGCAGAGGCTTTAACCCACTGAGCCACCCAGGCGCCCCCACTTTTTTTTTTTTTTAAGATTTTATTTATTTGACAGAGATCACAAGTAGGCAGAGAGGCAGACAGAGAGAGACAGAGAAGCAGGCTCCCTGCTGAGCAGAGATCCTGATGCGGGGCTCAATCCCAGGACCCTGAGATCATGACCTGAGCCGAAGGCAGAGGCTTTAACCCACTGAGCCACCCAGGCGCCCCTTGTCCCCACTTTTACTTTTGTTTTCCCAGTCCTGGCTTCCTAATTCCTCTATCCTAAGTCCATTTCTGCTCACAAATTCCACGTGTTAAAAGCTAACAGTCAAAGTCAATGCATACTGGGTACCTACTACATGCCAGGAATTGTCCCTAAAGGCTTTCCATAATTATAAAGATTTCCATATATTATATAACAGACTTACAAGGTAAGAACTGATTTCCAACTTTTCAGATGAGGACATAGGGATCAGAGAAATTTATTTACTATACATCACAGAGCTAGTCAGGGATGGAGACGGGAATTTCAACCGAGGTTTGCCTAACTCTTGCCTAACTCCAAGTTCTTTTCACTCACCTAACTGTACCACGATGTGTCTGAGGAGCACAGTGGGGTGAGTGATCCTGGAGATTAGCAAAGGTCTTAGGAAATAAACAAATCTCAGTATGGAATCCTAAGGATCTACCAATTAGATTTGGGTAGGACAGATGCATTCAGTTGAGCATTCCAGCTGGGCCAGTAGCATGAGCCAAGCTCAAGGACCGAAAAGTCGAAGGGAATACACACTGAGGATGGAAAGGAAAAGGTATGTAAGCAGAAAATGACAGAACAACTCATTTACTTATGCTGTGGGAGAAGCAGGAGTGTTGTTCAATAGAACTTGGGTTAAGGTCGTTAGCTCTACTTGGGCATCGGTTCCTGGCAAGATGCCCAGCTGCCATGTTGACAAGGCAGTACTACTGAGCTTTCACAAGCCACCACAAGGACAGTCTGTCTTGGGACTCAGCACACCTCAAGGGACACTGAGGGATAATGCCACCTGCCTGCCACAGCTTTTGAACAACAGTCCCTGTCAGGACTGGTTCATGATGCAAGGAACTCAGACCATCACCCTTGCTTGGGCCTGCCATTGTGAGAACTTCTGGACAGCTGTGCCTCACCTTCCAGCTCTTACCCTTGCCTTGACATCCCCGCTCTGATCTATGCCTTCTTCTTCTGACTTTGAGGTACTTCTGTACCTTCTTGTTAGCTCGTTTGGGGTCTCTTTAAGGCAACATGCCCAAAACAAACTATTCTCTAACATGTTTCCTGCACTTCTCAGGTTAATTTCTACTGCTCTCCACAGTTGAAGGATCATTTATGTCTGAAGATGAACTGCTGAAGTATGGACCTATTTCCTACTATAAGCAAGTACAGTCTAGAAATAGGAATTTTTTTCCCTATTACATTATTTGCCACTTAAGTATTTGATATTTAATTACGGAAGAAAAAGCAAAGAGAGAAAAGGTTTTTAGGGAAAGGTAAAGAAACAGTGGGGAAATAAGGAAATTGATGATCGAAGAAGAGATTCCTAAGCTCTTTTGAGTTCTGTAGGGCTGGGACTAGAATTGAACCAAGGGTGGGTGGGGCAGTAGGGCACAAAATTTGAGGCCACCACTCTTAGGGTTGTGTAAGCGCAGGACAGGTCCTGGTACCCTGGCATGGACTACGTGGTCAATTACTTCATTCCAATTACCATTCCTTGCCCTACTTAGCACAAAATTCCCTTTCCTTTACCCAGATTCCTAAATACCTATGTCCTGGGTTTTTAGCACATCTGACAGTTGTAATCCAGTCTCAATTTTTCTTTCCTCCCTCCCTTTCCCCCTCCTTCTTTCTTTTGGGAAAAACACAGGGTATTCCCCTTGTCTTACTCTTCTAACTCCTGCTTCCACTGAGTCTGCTCTAGATATAATTATATAACTTTCAAGCTCTAGTTTTCAGGGTTCTCGTAGCCCTTTTTCACCTCCTCTCAATATATTTTATACTTTCCCATTTCCTTCCTAGTTTATTGTCTGGCCACCAATGCAGAGCACCAGGAATTTAATTCTCCTTAACCTCAATTTTTTCCTTTAGGGGTGATCTGATGTCTGTCAAACAGTTCTTCCTGATTTTTTCAATGTGACATCCCCCAACAACTCCTCTGAAGATGGAGAATCAAGCTTTATTCAGAACAGCCTTTTGAGTTTGAAGTTCTATACTTAAATACCATTTTATTCAATTAAAAAAAAAACCTGGAAACCAGAAACAATGCTCTGTAATAGTGAAAATTGTAGTATGATTTTTAAATGGCTATGGCTGCTGTATTTTCACTCAATCACTAGTTTAATCCTGGTCAGTCATCACTGATTCTATTAAATGGAGTACACAATAAACTCAAAGGCCAATTTTTTAAAATTTTATTAGAGGCATCCTTTGATCACCCTACATTAATTAACACCCCACTTCTCACTCAACCTCCTCAACCTCCTGCTCTGTTCTTTCTTTGGAGCACTTCACCGTTAGGCATCTCATCACTAACAATATAAATTTTATGACAGCTACGTCTATTTTCTTCAGTATCGTATTGCTAGCTCAAAACTCTGACACCCAAGCATTCAAATATTTGAGGTGAGTTGACCACACGGCTGGATGATGGATAAATATTTCCAAAAGCTAAACACTGACACACAATCATACATATAGCTGTAACAGTCCAAATACTATTCTTTTCATCTTGGCACCAAGTGATTAGCATTTGCCCTGAGGAAATCAGTATTTCTTTTCTGTACCATCCCCCTTTAGTCTAGAAAACATATCAAAACAAGTAAAATTTGGCATTACATGCTCCTAGAAACAACATCCTTATTCAGGGATTACATATTTCTTTCAGTAAGAGCCCAAGAAAATCAATTCAATAATCGTTCTAAAACAGACAACAGTTCAGTCTCATTTTGGAACCCAGCTGTCTCCGTAATTACCCAAAGGCCATCTACAACTTTTCTACATAGTCTCAGATACAAATTTTCTTAGAATCAGCCCAGAAATTTATTTAAAGCAACGAGGGATTTTACCTTAGATGTTTATGTTTGTTTTCCTGTTTGCAAGTTATCACTTTTCTGAAAGGTATCAGAAGACATGGAAAAAGGGAAGTTGACTACTCTGTCTTCTGCAGTTATAACTACAAATGAAATTTACATTATTCCAAAATACTGAGCCCAGCTTTAACCTAGCCTTAAAAACAAAAGTAATTTGAGTAAAACATTTAAAAATCAGCCAAACCAGTAGATAAATGTTTGTGCTAAGCCACTATGAGCAACAGGCCAATTCTGAAATATTTGATAATTAAAAGTGCTCTGGCCAACAAACATAAACTTAGAAAGACATTTTGATTTAAAAAATTTACTCTATGAACATGGCTGATTGAAACTCCTATTCTTTAAAACCTCACAACACTCAATTTAGGTTCTACTCATTAAAAACGTCTCAGCAAACTGTGTACTTTCAGATCAAAAAACACCTCCATGGTAACTAGAAAAATACATTTCTATTGGTCACTTTGTTTAGATCATCTAAAAGCAAGAAATTAGGGTGTGAGGTATGAACAGTATGCTGGTCGACACCTGTTTAGATGACACAGCGGAGTCATAGGGAACTTGCTAAACCAACAGAACCAGCTTATCAGAGGGGAGAAGCTTCCTACCTTGCTTCACAGTAGAACCAAATAATGGTTTTCCCCAGCAGTAATGTTGCATTTTTTAGAAAGTCCACTGGATGCTGTTCAGAACATAAAATGAAGATGTCATCTCTCTTTTATCAATATCCTTTAAGGAAGAAGTGACTGTAATTGTGAAGCCACTTGGAAACAGTTAAAATATCTATCTCTGTATATGTATCTACATACACAAGAATACAAAGGGCCCCCTTTTTTGCAGCAAAATATTAAAGTGGAAAGGTTAAATCATGTTGTAATGCTACATTCCTAATTTGTTGATTGGACATTGCATCTGAGCTGTTTCTGAAAAATAAGTTTCCAGATTCTAAACCAAAACTCCACATTGTAAGATAGGAATTAACTACAACTGCATTTGGAGATGTGAACTAGGGAGATATGGGTTGGAAAGGAGACTTTTACAATTCTTGTTTTCCTTTTTAACCACGTACATTAGTAACATAAGGGAACCATTTATATTAGGTTCCATCCAAGAGTCACCTTGTGGGAATTCAACTCCAGTACTGTCAGCTTATTATTCAGGGGAAACCAAACTCTAACGATTTTGTGAAATTCCCCAATTGTTAAATATGAACAATCACTTTTGTACTATATGGGCTTTACTGTAGTCCTATTTGGTTATACCCTGAATAGGGCACCTGGCCAAGACGTGGGAGAGGGGCAGGTTATGGAGGTTAAAGGGTGTCTTTTCCTAATTCTCACCGAAGTATCTACACTGACAGTAGTGCCCCTGTGTCTCTGTAATCTCTGGATTAGAAGACAGAATGAGAGCTTTGAAGTTAGAGATAATTTATGTGCCATGCACCTATAAGGATGCTCTTTCTTTTTCTACCAACCCAAGTTGCTCATCTGCCAGCAAGAGCAATGGATTAGTTAGCTTTCCTGTTTTTAGTGATATCTATGTGATATGGTCTTTAATTGTGCTAGGCATCTGTGTTACTGTGATGTAAATGTAAAAGATAGTGTATGTGTTCATACATACTCAAATGAATCCTAAGGACCTATGACCAATTGATAGATACTGCAACAACAGCCTTTCATTACTAAACTTCAGGTCTCAAATAACTTCTTCCAAGATTTTGGAGAAGTTATTTACACAAGTGGGTTGGGCAGGGTTCCGTGTGTTATCGGTGTTTAAGTTGATGGCTAAGTGTCTTCTCACATATGGAAGAAAATTTCTGTAAATCCACTCTTCCCAGAACTCTTAGTCTGTTTGTTTTAATGTGAAGACTTATTTAAGACAGTGAGAGAAAGAGAGAAAATGAGAGTGCAAAAGGGAGAGAATCCCAAGCAGAATCCCTGCTGAGTGCATAGCCCAATGCAGGGTTCAAGAGCACGACCCTGAGCTCGTGACCTGAGCTGAAATCAAGAGCTGGACACTCAGCTGAGCCACCCAGGCTATCCCCAGAACTCTGAAGTCTAAAACAAGCACAGAGATGGCAGTGTGTCACCAAACAGAATGTACCAGGCTGGGAATAAGGAACCTGGTTTCTAATACAAGTCCTGCTATTCACTAGCCACGTAGACGCTTTCTAAGGTTGTTCTAGCTCTTAAGAAAATTGCTTCAAGTAAAGTTTACATTTATAAAAAAGTTATTGAGGTAAGGGTTGGTTTAAGACTTTTAAATTTTTGATAAAATGTTTAAGTACAAAATTCCATAGTTGCTAGTGAGATTTTCATCCCAGTATAGTAAGAGCACACCCTAGGTATTACCAGCTCATCAACTACCTGGCATTTTGCAGCCCAGCTGTGCACGGATAGGAGAGGGACTAAAGGACTTGAGAAACTGCAAGACACCTGAAAGAAGAAAAATGTGAAAAAGAAAAGATGAGTGGTGATACCTTTTATATCTGTGTGGAATACATTTTCTCTTCTCTGATTTAACAAACGGAAGAGTTCTACAGCCTGGTTTGCCTGCCTCAACTCCTACATGCTGTTCACGCTTTATTTTGTTGAACAATGAGATGGCCCAACTCTTCTGCCTTGCAGAAGATAAGTAAATGCAATGCTTGTTAAAATGGTTAAGTGAGCTATCTGGGAACTCTCTAGTTATTACAAATCTAATTACGGCACAGAAATGTGTAGTCTACTTCCAATGCTACTCCATCCCTAGCTGCTTTCTCAAAATCCTTAATCCTCAGTGGGGTTTACTATATAGTTCATGCCTGTGATACAAAGATTAATGTTTTTTAAGTAATACTGGGGGGAAAAAATGGAGAAAAGGCATCATCAAAAGTTTAAATAAAAAGATGTTTACTACCTAATCATATTTTAACATTGAAATTTTCTTCAACTTATAGTCAAGTGATTTTACAGCAAAAAAGGGAGGCACACAACTTATTTTTATTATACTTATCTACAAATAATCATTCAATAAACAAAGGGAGATTGACAAAGATAAGCGGATATAATGAAAATGAAAAATTGTACTTCAATGCCTTAATTATATTTGCTGACCCTATTGCTTAGTGGGAGAAGCCAGGGCTGCCACCCAGTGGTAATGTAAAGACTTTAAATGATTTTAAGATTTGAAGAATAAAAAAAAATTAATAATTAAAAAAAAACCCAAACCAAAAACTTCAGGAATTAGACTTCAATTTTTACATCAATATTTTTCATGTTTTAAATACTTATCTAGAGTATATAAAGAACGGAAACATTCATTTGCTTAGCACTGGGGAAATTTTTGAAAATACCCTATTATTTCCTACTAAGTTCTATGGTTTTATTAAGTATTTTAATGAAAATATTGAAGGTTGCTTTGCTTAAATTTAAATTCCAGAATTAATAATGTGGGGGGAGGGGGGCTCACAAAATGCAGTTTTCTGCTGTGACCTGCAGAAGTAGATTCAATACTCCTTAATAGCCTCTTACACCCAACCTTCTGCTTGGTAAACAAAAATGTAACAGAAACCTTTCAAAAGTAAGATTTTAAAAATAACTTCGTCTAACCATTTAGCACATCGTATCTTTCCCTCAGGTATAATCAATTTTAGTGTCTCAGTCAACAAAACTCAAAGCTGACAGGAGGAAATGAAAATAGCAGAAATACTATTGCCTGATAATTACTGATGTTTAGAGGTGGGAGGGAAACCATGTATCTCATTGTCTCCTATTTCCCCAACATTTGACCACAGTTTTTTCCACACTGACACAGATATAACATACCCCAATACAAGAGCTTTGGTAAAGTAACACTAGGGGAAGAAAATGATATATAACACTAGAGCCATCCATTTATAGTCTGAAAAGCTAAATATCTCAGAGACTGCTTTATTCTCTTGAATAACCAGATAAACACCCCCGCAAAAATCCTAGAAATTTAGAGATTTTTGTTTCCAACAGGTGTAAATTAGAAGTGTACAAGATACATTTTCAAATGTATGTCCCATTTGTTTTGCTTTACAATGAAGACAATGAATAAATTTTTTTAAATGGCAGATATAACACACTTGATATTTACAATGGCTTGCAACAAATACCTGAAAAAATTTCTAATTTTCCATTTATTATTGCTATTTAGTCACAGAACACTGTCCAAGAAATTTATTTTAGCATATGCCATATACTGATATAATAATTTTATATGAAGAGAAACCATTGCAGAAGTGACTAATATGGTACCCTTACAAGGAAATAAAGAAAATAAACCAATAAATTCTTCCATGTAAAGACTTTGGATCTGCATCATTTCTTCAAAATATAAAACCTTAATATTAGAAGCAAAGAGAAAAAGAGCAAAGAAAACAATAAACAGAAGGCCAAGAATAAGGAACTGCTTTGTGCAGATGTTTTGCACATGTAGTATATATGTATGGGCTGCGTTATAATAAAAATACGTATGTATTATAGTCAATTCTCATGTAGGGTCATAAAGTGATTTCCAATCAAACATGACTGGACTGACATTTTCTCAGTCTTCAATTACATGACGAATTACAGCTGTGTAGCAGTCACTTCTGATCAGCATTATCATGACAAATGCTTAATAAGATACAGTTTTTCTCCTTGTTCACTTGTAAAAATTGGTGCCTTTTTGTAATGTTCTACAAGTTCTTCCATGGTGCTGAATTTACGCTGCCCAATGCAGTAGACAGTCTCTTTTAGCTGGACTTTAAAATGCTTGTTCTTCCCTTGTGCTTTTAGCGATACAGAGAAATCATTTGGCTAAAAGAGAAAAAAACATGTAGGGTAAACATTTTGAAAGACATCTGTTAGCATTTTTATATTAGACTACTAATAATAAGTGCTTAAATTTTAGCTAAGTACTAGGTACTGTGCTAAATTATTTACATAGATTATCTCCTTTACACCTCCAACCAACCCCTTTTCAGAGGTGAGAAAATCAAGACCAAGAAAAGCTAAGTTGCTCAAAATCATCCATCTAGTTTCCAAGAGAGCCAGGATTCAAACTCAAGCAGTCAGACTCCAAAGTCTCTTAAATAGTATGCTCTAAGACTCTAAGACGCAAATCCTTTAGTTTAATGTTTAACATCTGAAGCACAACACCTATCTTCTCCCCTGCCAGACAACCGCAGAAACACATGAGAAAACATGAGCTAATGTGAGCTAACAGTATCTATCTTAAAGACTAGCTGAGATAATGTTCTGAATTCTCCAAGATGATAGACACCAATGAGAGGTCATAAACTCAAATGCCTGCAAGGGTAAAAAGACATGTAAACAAGTGACAGGGTGGCTACACAGAACGAACAGTGCATGGCCAATCTAAAGGAGGTGGCCACTGAGCCGTGATTGCTGCCTTGAAGGAATATGGGCAATGCTGGCAGGCCTTCCAATTTTAAAAGGACGTCTGTCATCTGAATTTTTATAATAAATCTCCCAGTATCTAAATACTGGTAACAAATTTGAATGTTTAAAAAACATTACTCAGGCCAAACAAAATATGCCTGTTTGAGTCCTTTACTTTAAAAATTGTACTGCTGAGGGGCGCCTGGGTGGCTCAGTGGGTTAAGCCGCTGCCTTTGGCTCAGGTCATGATCTCAGGGTCCTGGGATCGAGTCCCGCATCGGGCTCTCTGCTCGGCGGGGAGCCTGCTTCCCTCTCTCTCTCTCTGCCTGCCTCTCTATCTACTTGTGATCTCTCTCTGTCAAATAAATAAAATAAAATCTTTAAAAAAAAAAAAATTGTACTGCTGAAAGTAATGGTGTATTTTGGCTAATATCTATGCTCAATTACCCACCACAAGAAAATACAGTGTTCTGTAATCAAGCTTACTTTCTTAGGTTTTTTTGTTTTGTTTTATTTTAACCTAACAGTTTTCTGAACAAGCTAAAAGTCTCCTTTTATACAGTTACTGACAAAGTTTCAAACAGTGAGCTTCTTGGAAACATCCTATACCTAGGTTTACTCTTACCACCAGCTCTAAGGTCACTCACTTTCTAACCCTACTTGCCCACTGCTTGTCCTGGAAAGCAGGGCCAAGACAGGTATCAAACAGAAAACAAATCCCACCACTCTTCCCTATCATTGATCCTGCTCTTCCTTAGGGCTTATGTACAGGCCCCGTTTCCTGAACTTCCTATCAAGCAGTTCAATTAACCTCGATTTCTCCTTCTCTCCTTTCTTCCTTCTCTCTTATAAACACATAAACACCATATGCATGTGCACACACACCAGATAGGTTTTCTTCTGACTTTCAACCTTTTGCAAAATCTACAAATTCACTTTTGTACAACTACATACACAGAAACAAAACCAATACTAATGATTTGAAAAGTGGAAAGCAGTGGTATCCTTTTAAAAGGAAAAATAAAGACATTTTAAAGGGAAATGAATATCATCAAATTCTAATACCCTAAACAGTAACCAAAAGAGCCCACATAACTATTATTCCATTTTTATGATTTTATACTTTTACTGTTTTACTAGTTTTGGAAAAGGTATTTTTTATTGCAAATGCATTTCAAATACAGTGAGTTAAAGTAGGTTTTTGAGGTAAATAATTAAAGGGTTTCCAAATTCCAAACAACCAATTTATAAAGAAAGTTAAATCTTAGTTTTTTTTAATTTAGGGATTTCCTTTACTGAGGATGATAGCACATCCAATATGCAATTTAAGAAATGCTTTCCCAGGTGTGCCTGGGTGGCTCAATCAGTTAAGCGTCTGACGTGTGATTTCATCTCAGGTCATGATCTCAGGGTTGTTGAGATAAACCCCGTATCAGGCTCTGCACTGAGTGTGAAGCCTGCTTGAGATTCTCTCTATCTCTCTCTCTCTCTCCCCTCCTCTGCCCTTCCTCCTACTCATGCTCATTCTCCATTCTCTCTCTCAAAAAAGAAAAAAAAAAGTATTTTCCCAGTTTAGTTCACTGTGTTGTTTTACTCTGAATGAAGAGGCCATGGTTCAGTTTTCTCCATTTTTCAGTTTAATGCAACAGAAGATATTTCAAAAACACAAAACTAACAGAATCAAGGTCAAATAATCCAATGTAGTTATCACTGCTATGGCTGTATTTTATTTAAAATAAATACGACTGGAAAGAACACTGACTTTGGGTTCAGAAGATCTAAGTTTATGTCCCAACTTATCACCTGGTTAATTTTAGGGAAGACACTTAACCTTTCCAATCTTCCTTTTTTTTTTTTTTTTTAATACTTAGAGCTCTATTTCCATTTATTTGAAAACCAACTTACCGAAGATTCACTATCACGAATGAGGAAATCACCTTCATGCCCTCTTTCATTTAATGCCATTTCTGCTTGATGCCTGGTGACTTTCCCATAGTACCATGGATTGCCAGCAAACTTTCCAATAAGTGAAGGCCTAATGTAATCACACTGCGGAGGTGATGGTTCCAAACCTGAGGTTAATGGATTATTCTGCATAATGGTAACATAGTTTTTTGGTACCAGACCAACCATTCCATTGATCTTCCTGCATTTCCACCATTCGGGGTCATTTTCAGGCTTTTCAATAACATCCATTACATCTCCTTTCTCAAAATTAAGTTCTTCATCATTGGACGAACTGAAGGGGTAAAGAGCCTGTACCACATGCAACACTTGCCCCGTATTTAGGTTATTGACAACTGCTGCTAATTTCTCTGACAGAGAACCCACATGGTCACCCAAAGGACTGTCACCTTCCTCAGTTACATAGTTTGAAGGGAACCATCCAACTTGTCCATTGTAGCTACCCCGCCACCACCCATCACTGCATTTCTCCATGACGATCACCTTTGTCCCTTTTATCAATGATAATTCATCCTCTCTCTCTGCCATGTAGTTAAATTTCACATAAGCAGGCATGTTGAGGTCATAGAGACGTTCCCCTGGGTCAACAAAGCTATCATCAGCAGGAGATGCAGAATCTGGCACACTATGTTTTCTTTTCACTTTTCCAATGCCTGTTCACATAAAAAAAAGAGTAATAAGAGAATGTAAGATAATGATAACCAAAAAAACCAATGTATTCATTATTTAAAAAGGACCTTCACCTCTGTAGTTCTTTGGCCTTTAAACTTATAGATAACAAATTTCTTTCTTCTTTTCTTCCTTTATTTTACATCTTCAGGACTTGTTTATTTATAATTGGAAGTATGTACCTTTTGACTTCCTTCACAAATTCTTTTCATAACCAAACATGTAAATGCAGTTATTAGGTGAGTTTACCTTCTCCTCTTTTCTCTCAAAGGTGTTGAAATAATTGCATAACATAATGGCAGCTTTCCTAAATTTAACAAAATTCCTTCCAAATGTAAATACAGATTATTTCTCTCATATCTATAATCTAAGTACATATTCTTGTCTTACTTTATAAACAGAATTCCGCAATTAGCTGTATAGAAATAAAATAATAAATTACAACTTGATACGCAATATAAGATTGTAATTATGTCTGGGTAATCCTTCCATTTGTTTTCTTAGTTCCCAGATTCATGTTGCTCTATTTATCTCATTATGTTCATTTAAAAATAATACATTATTTCTTTGTTTGTCTACCCTCACTCTGTTCACGTGCAAGCTCCAGAAGAGTAGTGACTTGTTTACTTTTTTCACAGCTATAACACAAAGATCTCAGACAGTGCTTAGTACACAGTAGATACTTACTATATATATTTGTTAAAAGAAATGAGAAAAGTACCACATGGTACTACATCATAAATGTATACTATGTCAACTTTTGTCATGTGTTTTTACTACTGATCATTTCTTAGCACATGATTTTATGTTCTGCTTTTACTGAGAAAACGGAGGCATTCCTAGATAAAACTTCTCGCACTTCCCACAATCTCAAAGCTTTTTATTACCCTCATTCTTTTTCTTCATGAAAGTTTCCAATCTCTGATCTTCCTAGGTTTTTAATTGTTTTTAAAAGATTATTTATTTATTTGGCAGAGAGAGAAAGAGATAGATCATAAGTAGGCAGAGAGGCAGGCAGAAAGAGAGGAGGGAGCAGGCTCCCCACTGAGTGGAGAGCCCGATGTGGAGCTTGATCCCAGGACCCTGAGATCATGACCTGAGCTGAAGGCAGAGGTTTAACTCACTGAGCCACCCAGGCTCCCCCCTCCTGAGTTTTTAAATATCATCTTTCCTGCCTCTTTTGGGACTCTTGGCCATCCTTGTTTCCCTCCTACTCAGTCCATTCTACTGTCTAAAAACATACTCAGATCACTTCTATTCCAAAATAAGGTTACTTCAATTCTGCTGTTCCTGTGAACTACACCATTCTCTAAAAAGCTGACTCCTTTTCTTCCTTCAACTTCTTCACCATTCACTCTCACTCCTAACCCCTTACGATCTATTCCTTTAATCTCTACCATTCTACCAAACTATTCTTATAAAAACCGTGTCATCTCTTTACTTCCAAATTAGTACTTTTTAGAGCCCTCATTCTTTTGCAGCAATCAAGATCACAGATTATTCTATGCAGCAACCATGATCATAGATTATTCTATTGTTTTTTTTTCCTATAACTCCCCTGAGAGTCTCCTGTCTTACCTACTGACCTGTTTAGATATTCTTGTGTACCTCTGTCTGGGCTCCTCTGAACCTTGTTATAAAATTGTACTGTACTTATTTTCTTGCCTTCTTAATACGAGTGAGTTTCCTGAAGGCAGAAACTAGATCTTGTATCTCCAGCAACCATATGATAGGAACAAGTGAATGTCTGCTGAATGAAAAGGTGAATAGATTCCTCCGTTGAAAGTGCTTCCCAAGATATGATGCCTGGGCTTCTTTCTACTTCAAGGATATCTTATACTTTTATTTTCTATAACTTCTGTAGAAAAGGTTCCAAGCAAGGTCCTTTTACAGGTCTAAGCTCTTTCTGGAATTCAAGCCCTATGATTCCAACTGTCACTAGATATCTACAGACATTTACTACTAGCATCTCAAATACAACACTCATGTCCAAATAAAAATAACCTCGCCCATGGCCATAAATCAATTCCTTGCCTCCCAACTTTCTTACTTGTGGCTAATGATATCCCGAAAATCCCCACATCAGGGATTTCTGGCAGGGAATTCTAGGGCTCCATCCATCAAAAAGTAAAAAAACCCAAAAACCAGTTAAAATGAGCTTGCAAATAATGTCAGAATCAACCTTGCAGAACTCTGGAATCTAGTAAAAAAAAACTTACTAGAGCAAGGATTAGTGAAGAAAGAGGCTGCCGCTTTGTAGTAAAAGGATGCTGTGGCATTTTAAATTGCCTGTCTGTCTCTTACATCCTAAATCAGTAGTGGCTTTGAGGACAGCAACTGGCACTCCTAATGCCAGAGAGAGCAATACAAATCTTATTCTCAAAGAACTGTGACGCTGGCTTTCAACCTATCAGGCAGGCACGTGAAGGACTGGCACAAAGACTTGCCTTGGTTTCACTGGACCTGGAACATTCTCATTCTTTTACTGAAATCAGTTAATTGATGCAGCAGCCTGGGGAAAGGGACAGCTGAGACAAGGAGCAGACAGAATGAAAACCCTACGAAGGAAAAAACAGAACACCAACTACAGAGGCCACACATGACAAAGAATATAGACTTTACAAAAATAGCTTAGAAAACTCACTAAACAAGCAAATAACCTATAATATAAAGCAACAAAAACTCTAGGAAGGGGGTAGAATCTGATAGAAGAAAAAACTGTCAACCAAGAATTCTACACCCAGCAAAACAGTCCTTCAAAACTGAAGGAAAAATTAAGACACTCCTAAACAAAAACAGAAAGAGTTTATCACACTACATTTGTGCTATAAGAAATGCTAAAGAAAGTCTTCCATGCTAAAATGAAGACACTAATCAGTAACTTGAAGCCATATGAGGAAATAAAGAACAACAGTAAAGGTAGCTTCATTCATAAATATAAAAGCCAGTAATACTACGTTTTTGGCTTGTAAATCCTTTTTTCTTATATGATTTAAGATACAAATGTATACAACAATAATTTTAAATCAGGCACACAATGTATAAAGATGGAAATGTAGGGGTGCCTGGGTGGTACAGTTGGTTAAGCTTTTGGTTTCAACTCAGGATCATGAGATCAAGCTGGGCTCCATGGTCAACATGGAGTCTGCATCTCTCTCCTCAGAGCACATAGGTGGTTCAGTTGTTTAAGCTCTGCCTTTGGCTCAGCTCATGATCTCAGGGTCCTGGGACTGAGCCCCATGCTGAGCTATCTGCTCAGCAGGGAGTCTGCCTCTCCTTCTCCTTCTGTGTTTGCATGCTCACTCTCTTTTTCTCTCTCAAATAAATAAAATCTTAAAAAAAAAAAAAGAACTTCTCTTCTCCCTCTGCTCCTCTCCTCTCTCTCTAAAATAATAATAAAAAAAAAATCTTAAAAAAAAAAAAGATGGAACTGTCAAAGAATAGTGCTGAATACCAGCTAAATCTGCATCAATTCAAATTTGACTGTTAAAAAGTTAAGATATTAATGGTAATTCCCAGGGTAATCACTAAGGAAAAACTAAAAAAATACAGAAAAAGAAATGAGAAGGGAAACTGGTAAATCAGAAAAAAACCAATTACAAAAGAAGGCAGTAACAGAAGAACTGAGGGGAGAAAAGGCATGAGACATATAGAAAACAAATAGCAAAAGAGCAGAAGGTCTTCCTTATTGGTAATTAGGGATACCTGGGTGGCTCAGTGAGTTAAGCATCTGCCTTTGGCTCAGGTCATGATCCTGGGGTCCTAAGATTGAGTTCCAGAGTGGGGCTTCTTGCTCAGCAGGGGGTCTACTTCCCCTCTGCCTGCCACTCCCCCTGCTTGTGTGCATTTGTATTCTCTCTCTCTCTTTCTCGGACAAATAAAAAAAATCTTTTAAAAAAAGGTTACGTGAATTAAAATACGGGATTAAGGGGGCAGAGACTGACAGAATGGATTTATAAACAAGATCCAACTCTATAAGCACTCACTTTAGATCCAGAGATACAAACAGATTTGAAAGTGAAAGGATGGAAAAAGATATTCCTTGAAAACGGTAAACAAGAGAGAGCTGAGGCAGTCTTTAAGACACAAGTTGTTACAGGAGATAAGGAAGGACATTATATATTGATAAAAGGGTCAATCCATCAAGAAGATTTAACAACTACAAATATTATATAAGCCTTAAGACAAATAAAGCAAAACCTGACAGAATTAAAGGGAGAAAATGACAATTCTACAATATAGTTAGAGACTTTAATACTTTTCAATGAGTGGAACTAGGCAAAATTTAATAAGGAAATAGTGGACTTGAAAAATACTATAAGCTAATTAGACGTAATAGACATATAGAATGCTTATCAACAACAGCCAAATATACAGTTTTCATGAGTGCACATGGAACACTTCAAGATAAACCATATGTTAGGCCACAAGACAAGTCTAAATACATTTAAAGAGACTGAATTCATATAAAGTATCTTCTCTGACCATAGTGGAATGAAACTAAAAATTAACAGGAAAACTGGAGAATTCACAAATATATGTAAATTAATTAACATGCTCAAACAACTGGTAGGTCAAAGAAAAAAATTACAGGTAAGGTTAAAGAATACTCTGAGAATCCTAGAGGAGAACAAAGGCAGTAACCTCTTCGATATCAGCCACAGCAACTTCTTTCAAGATATGTCTCCAAAGGCCAAGGAAACAAAAGCAAAAATGAACTTTTGGGACTTCATCAAGATCAAAAGCTTCTGCACAGCAAAGGAAACAGTCAACAAAAACAAAGAGGCAACCCACGGAATGGGAGAAGATATTTGCAAATGACAGTACAGACAAAAGGTTGATATCCAGGATCTATAAGAACTCCTCAAACTCAACACACACACAACAGATAATCATATCAAAAAATGGGCAGAAGATGTGAACAGACACTTCTCCAATGAGGATATACAAATGGCTATCAGACCCATGAAAAAATGCTCATCATCACTAGCCATCAGGGAGATTCAAATTAAAACCTCATTGAGATACCACCTGACACCAGTTAGAATGGCCAAAATTAGCAAGACAGGAAACAACGTGTGTTGGAGAGGATGTGGAGAAAGGGGAACCCTCTTACACTGTTGTTGGGAATGCAAGTTGGTGCAGCCACTTTGGAGAACAGTGTGGAGATTCCTCAAGAAATTAAGAATAGAGCTTCCCTATGACCCTGCAATTGCACTGCTGGGTATTTACCCCAAAGATACAGATGTAGTGAAAAGAAGAGCCATCTGTACCCCAATGTTTATAGCAGCAATGGCCACGGTCGCCAAACTGTGGAAAGAACCAAGATGCCCTTCAACGGACGAATGGATAAGGAAGATATGGTACATATACACAATGGAGTATTATGCCTCCATCAGAAAGGATGAATACCCAACTTTTGTAGCAACATGGACGGGACTGGAAGAGATTATGCTGAGTGAAATAAGTCAAGCAGAGAGAGTCAAGTATCATATGGTCTCACTTATTTGTGGAGCATAACAAAGAACACGATGGACATGGGGAGATGGAGAGGAGAGGGAGTTGAGGGAAACTGGAAGGGGAGATGAACCATGAGAGACTATGGACTCTGAAAAACAACCTGAGGGTTTTGAAGGGGCGGGGGGGGCGGGGGGAGTGGGAGGTTGAGGGACCAGGTGGTGGGTAATAGGGAGGGCACGTACTGCATAGAGCACTGGGTGTGGTGCAAAAACAATGAACACTGTTACGCTGAAAATAAAGAAATAAAAAATAAATAAATTAATTAAAAAAAGAATACTCTGAGACACATGACAATGAAAAGACAACCAAAAAACCTAAAGGTCTGCAGCAAAAGCAATGCTCAAAGGAAATTTATGGCCCTAAAAGCCTATAATAAAAAAGGAATTTTTAAAAAAGATTTTTATTTATTTGACAGAGAGAGAGAGAGGGAAGCAGGCTTCCTGCTCAGCAGGGCTCGAACCCAGGACCCTGAGATCATGACCTGAGCCGAAGGCAGCAGCTTAACCCACTGAGTCATCCATGTGCCCCAGAAAACGAATTTTTTTTTCAAAAAAGGAATTGATCTCACTCAATTCAATAACCCAACTTTACTCTTTAGGGAACTACAGAAATATCAAGCTAAACCCAAAGCTAGCAGAAGAAAGTTTATTATTAATAAAGATTAGAGCAGAGATAAATGCAAGAAGAAAACAGAAACAACAAAGAATCAATGAAACTAAAAGTTAGGTTTTGAAAATAGCAAAATTGACTAAAGATTCAAATGACTAAAATCAGAAATAAAGTGGGACATTACTAGAGATGTAACAGAAACACAGTAAGAAAAAAAACACTATGAACACTTGTACACTAATAAATTAGATAACCTAGATGAAAAGAACAAATTGCTAAAAAGACACAAACTTAAGGAGAAATAGAAAATGCAGACTGACCTATAACAAGTTAAAGAATGAATCAGTAACCCAAAACTTCACAATAAGGAAAAGTCCAGGACCGGGTAACTTAACTCATGAATTCTAACAAACATTTCCTTTTCAAATTTCTACAAAAAGAGTAGGGAAGAACAGTCCACAACTCATTCTACGAGGTCAGCATTATGGTGATATCAAAGCCAGATAAAGGTATCACAGGAGAGTACTGACCAATATCCATATATCCATTATGAAAACAGATTAAAAATTCCTCAAAATAGTCAATTCTTGTTATTTATGGTAGTTACATTCAATAAAATTACTAGGTTAGATCCTGCAAGCCTCTGCACAACATTTTTGTCAACCAAGCAATACATAACCTTGTTTAACATGTTTCCCTGTAGATACTTTATTTAATATAAAATACTGATTAAGAATGTGCTCACAGGGGCACCTGGGTGGCTCAGTGGGTTAAAGCCTCTGTTTTCGGCTCGGGTCATGATCCCAGGGCCCTGGGATCGAGCCCCGCATCTGGCTCTCTGCTCAGCGGGGAGCCTGCTTCCCTTCCTCTCTCTCTGGCTGCCTCTCTGCCTAACTGTGATCTCTGTCTCTCAAATAAATAAATAAAATCTTAAAAATAAAAAAGAATGTGCTCACAGCCAACATCCCTGTAATCCCTGTAACTCATGCCTAAATGAAGCTTATCTAACACATATTTTTTTTCCATGAGGCAAATCACAACTTTCTTGCACTTAGGAATACATGACGATACTTGAGGACTATACTTAGGGGGGCATTTTAAACAGCAAAATCATAAACCAAAAAATCACATCAGGGGGCGCCTGGGTGGCTCAGTGGATTAAGCCGCTGCCTTCGGCTCAGGTCATGATCTCAGGGTTCTGGGATCGAGTCCCGCATCGGGCTCTCTGCTCTGCAGGGAGCCTGCTTCCTCCTCTCTCTCTGCCTGCCTCTCTGCCTACTTGTGATCTCTCTCTCTGTCAAATAAATAAATAAAATCTTTAAAAAATAAAAAAAAAATCACATCAGTGAGAAAACCATGGCACTAAATAGGCTGCATAAAGGACATTTATTTATAATATGAGAGCTGAAACAAAAAGGCAGAGGATCACCTTGTTCAACATCAGTTGGCAACATGTGCATCAGGCACCTCAGAATTTCTGCCACTTTGTACATGTCCACAAAAGCACCACAATTACGAGTTTGGGCTTACAAATAAACTTTAGCAAGTAGGTAAATTCACAAATATGGAATCTGCAAAAAATAGGGATCATCTATACTAACAAATCAATACAGCAGCATATTAATAGGAATGTACATCATGACAAAGGGTATTTGTCCCAGGAATGGAAGAGTAGTTCACCTATTCAACAATATGAAAATCAATTATCATATACCACATTAACATAAGGAAAAAAATACACATGACTATTTCAACTGATATAGAAAAGCTCTTGATAAAAATCTAATATCCTTTCATGATAAAAAGTGTATTAGCCAACTAGAAATACAAGGGAATTTCCTCAATATCAAAAAGGGCATTTATGAAACAAAAAAAAAAACAGAAAAACCTGCAGTTACCATCACACTCAATAGTAAAAGACTTAAAACTAGGGGCGCCTGGGTGGCTCAGTGGGTTAAGCCGCTGCCTTCAGCTCAGGTCATGATCTCAGGGTCCTGGGATCAAGTCCTCCATCTGGCTCTCTGCTCGGCGGAGAGCCTGCTTCCCTTCCTCTCTCTCTGCCTGCCTCTCTTGTGATTTCTCTCTGTCAAATAAATAAATAAAATCTTTAAAAAAAAAATAAAAGACTTAAAACTAAGATAAGAAACAAAACCGCATCGGGCTCCCTGCTCCGCAGGGAGCCTGCTTCCTCCTCTCTCTCTGCCTGCCTCTCTGCCTACTTGTGATCTCTCCCTCTGTCAAATAAATAAAATAAAAATAAATTTAAGAAACAAAACATGGATGCCCTTTCAGCCACTTTTATTCAACAATGTACTGGAAGTGCTAGCCAGGGCAATCAGGCAAGAAAAAGAAATAACAGAGATCCAAACAAGAAAGGAAGAAGTAAAATAATCTTTATTTGCAGATGACATGATTGTATATAGAGAAAATCCTAAAAAAGACCCCCCACACACAAAAAAAAAGTTAGAAGAAATGAATTTAGCAAGGTTGCAAGATACAAAATCAACACACACAAAAAAGTTGCATTTCTATATACTACCAGTGAACAATTTGAAGAGGAAATTGAGAAAATAATTCCATTTATAATAGCATTAATAATCAAATATATAGGTTAAATTTATTAATCAAGGAAGCATAAGAACAGAATACTGAACACTACAAAATATTGCTGAAATTAAAATAGACCTAAATAAATGAAAAGACGTTGTGTTTATGGATTTGAGGGCTCAATATTTTTATATGGCAATACTACCCAAAGTGATCCACAGACTCCATGTATTCCTTATCAAAGTTCCAATACTCCTTTTTTGCAGAAATGGAAATGCTGATGCTAAAATTCATATGGAATTGCAAGGGACACCAAATAACCAAAACAATCCTAAAAAATGAATGGGGCACCTGGGTGGCTTAGTTGGTTAAGTGATGACTCTTGATTTCAGCTCAGGTCATGATCTTAGGGTCGGGAGATTAAGTCTAGTGTTGGGCTCCATACTGGGCATGGAGCCTGCTTAAGATTCTCTCTCTCTCCCTTTCCCTTTGCCCACCACCCCTCCCCCCAACAAAAATGAAAAAATGAAAGGAGGATTCATACTTTGCAATTTCAAAATTCACTTCTAAACCACAAAGTAATCAAAACAGTATGGTATTAGCACAAAAGAACAAGCATATAGACCAAAAGAATAGAGCTGAGAGTCCCAAGATAAACTCATACATCCATGGTCAATTGATTTTCAACAAGGGTGACAAAGAGGAAAGAACAGGCTCTTCAACAAACAGTGCTGGGAAAAATGGATATCCGTATGCAAAAGAATGAAGCTAGACTCCCACTTTGCATGACAAAAATTAACTCAAATGGATCAATTACTCAAATATAAGAGTTAAAATTTTAAAACTATCAGAAGAAAACAGGGGAAAATCCTTATGACCTATAGGAGCTAGCAATGAATTCTTAGATCTGACCCCAAAAGCACAAGGAATAGTAATTACAACAACAACAACAACAAAAAAGATTACAGTCTACAGTCTATATCCAGAACATATAAAGAACTCTTAGAACCCAGAAGCAAAAAGAACCTATTTCAACAATGGGAAAAGGACATGAACAAACATTTCCCCAACAAAGATATACAAATGCCCCCAAATTACATGAAAAGATGTTCACCATCTTTGTTGAAATGCAAATCAAAACAATGAAATACCATTTTATACCTATCAGGATAGCTATAAAAAAACCCAAACAAAACAAACAAACAAAATTAAAAAAAAAAAAAAAAAACAAGTATTGATGGGAATATAGAAAAAACTGGAATCCTACACTGTTGATCAAAATGTAAAACGGGGGGTGCCTGGGTGGCTCAGTGGGTTAAAGCCTCTGCCTTCAGCTCAGGTCATGATCCCAGGGTCCCGGGATTGAGCCCCGCGTCGGGCTCTC